>NW_023270323.1:50489563-50895671 GCF_011800145.1 Mirounga leonina | reverse complement strand
GAAAGAAAGAAAGAAAGAAAGAAAGAAAGAAAGAAAGAAAGAAAGAAAGAAAGAAAAGAAAGAAAGTTTAACAATGATATAGCCTTCAGGACCTAGCTCACATCTCTCTTTTCTAATAACCTCCCTGCCCTCTTTTGGTACAAGGAACATTTCCCCGAGTGTCACAAGCACTGTAATTCCTGTCTATAATTCCCTTATGAGTTCTATCACTTCATTTCTATCAATGCCATACCCCTCCTTTACTAAGCTGTAAGCTTCTAAATATCTATTTAACATATACTTCAAAAATTTCTCATCCTGTTCTTTGAACAGTAACATCAAGAAACATTTCTTGGGGCGCCTGGGTGGCTCAGTTGGTTGAGCGACTGCCTTCGGCTCAGGTCATGATCCTGGAGTCCCGGGATCGAGTCCCGCATCGGGCTCCCTGCTCGGCAGGGAGTCTGCTTCTCCCTCTGACCCTCCTCCCTCTCATGCTCTCTGTCTCTCATTCTCTCTCTCGCAAATAAATAAAATCTTAAAAAAAAAAAAAAAGATTAAAAATAAAAAAAAGAAACATTTCTTGAATCACATACTGTAAAAAAAAAATTCAACGATGTGCCTTTTATCCTGCATTAGATTGTGAGTTCCTTGAGCGCAAGCACCTTCTCACATTCCTTTTCTTCCCCAGCTTACAGCACAGTGCATGGCACTCATGGGATATCTGTAAATGAATGGGTTCACAAAAAAATATGTGTTTAGTGATCTGCTGTTTCCTGGAGATTCACATTCAATTTCATTTGCTCCTCACACCTCTGGTATGTGGGCAGATCAGAACACTGTTTTAAGCCTCACAGCACATTACAATAGAGACAAATTTATTATCATCCCATTTACAGTTAGGAACTTAGGTGCAGAAAGGTTAAGGTTAAAGGTTAAAAAGAAGTAAGCTGAGATTTGAATATTGACAGCCTGGATCCTGAGCTTTTGCTATTTACCAATATCCTCCACCGATTCACTATTCAAAATACAAAACAAAACAAACATTCCATTTTATAGGAAACTGAGATCAGTTGGCAAGTATTCTAACTCAGGATCTTGAGTCATCTCTCTCGGCATTGTTTCCCATAGATCCATAGTGTATCAATGAACAAATAAAGATGAGATCTACAAACACAGAGATTTTGTCTATTGTGTTCATTGCTATAATCCAGCACCCAAACGAGTGCACTTTGTAGATGTTTGTCAATGATTTGAATAAATGGTCATTTGACAGTGAATAACATTAGTTAATATCTCTTGGATCAAATCAACTCTGAATAAATTGGCTATTAAGTTTCTAGATCTTGTAAGGTGAGAAATATACTCTCAAAACCCACAAAATTACAACAATCCAGGATACTTGGAATAAATAATTCCTTGCCAGGACAGGTTTCTAGGAAGAGGGTGAATATGCAACCACAGAAGCATCATCATGCTGTAGTTATGTTAAACTTTATACAAAGAAGGGGAAAATACATGCACATTTATTACAAAGTGGGAAATAAAGTAATTATCTGGAAATTTAGAGGGAATGAAAAATCATTTGCCTCAAATATAGTGATTTCCTAGGTAAAAGTCCTCTCATTATCTTTTAAAAATTATCTGATTGGTTTATCATTCCTCTTCTATGTGTGTAGAAGAGCCCAGGCTGGAGGTTTGCTCCCATTCAGAGTCCCTTCTTTCTCTGTGTTACCCCTTCCCATGCAAGTGATAACTGACTTCAAGCAGCTTTATCATCCATGCAGCTTCTACAACTGGTCTTCTCTCACTGTCCCTATGGAAGGGACCTGACCTCTGCCCAATGCCCCCGTAATATTGGCATTGTCTCCTTCTATATCCTGTTTCTGCTCTTTGAGTCCTGCAGTAATAGAATATGATTCTTTTGTAGCACTAAAACGCACCTAATCAAATAGGGATCTATTTTATAATACAAGTAACAGGTGTATGAAATAACCTCACCCTCTAAGGTGAGGTGCCTTTTCCACAATGCTCCCTAGCTTCTCCATCAACACGGCATTCTCCATTTAGCAACTTATTGAGAGAAAATGGCCACAGAGCTTCATAGTGTGAAAGTTACTGCAATTTCTTATGCTCTCTCTTACCTACAGCACATTCTTTAAAGGTCTGTGCTAACCAATTGCCAGGCTGTCAGCAGGCTGCCTGGCTAAGATGAATTTTGTAGGCTTAGTCACTAACCTCAATCTCTTTCTCTCATAAGCTAGCCCAACTACAAATTCTTTTTAACTGATAAACTATAAATATCTATATTTTGCAAAAAGGCTTCTAATGTAGTTATCTTTATGTTAAAGAAATTTATGGAAATACAGAAATACAAACCTTTTTAAAATCATGGCCAATTATAAAATTTCCCAATGGTGCACATCCTTTACCTGCCAGAATTTTTTGTTTCTATTTATTCTATTCATGGAGGAAAGAAACAACTGCACTGATGCCCTTTACCCTCCCTAAGGGAAATGTGATGCCCAAGAAAGAAAAAAAAAATTTCTTTAAGAAGAGAAATTCTATATCAGAAGCTCAGCTGTAATTTAAGTTTCACCGAGATGCTCACATATTTTTGAAACCTTATTGACAAAAGTGGGGAGTAAATCTAACAAAGAAACTCCCACATACTTTTAAATCTTAATATTTGTTTTGTTCCACTTAATCATTGTTGGCTTTTGCAAGGGGCATTGGCTATTTCTAGTTTATGTTTAAATATCTAGAGGGAATAGAATGCAAAGTGCAAAGCACTTGGGTATTTTTTTCACCCATTTCTCAAGTTTTCCTACAAGCGAGAAAACGGGGAGGGTCGACATTTTTTTGAAAAGCATGACATCACCAGAAAAACAGAAGTTCACCATTCAGTAAGACCAGCTTTGTGCCAAACACTGGGTTGAGCTCTGGGGATATAAAACTGAGTACAACGTGGTCCCTGTGCATGATCTAGAGGAAAAGATGCAACTCAACTCTGTCACAATGCAATGAATACCCTAGAATCACTTCCAAAGGAACACAGAAGAAACAGCTCTTGCTCTTTCCAGATGTTTGAGAGGCAAAGGCAAAGAGGCAGTGCAGCTTTCGCCCTGGAGAATGAGTATAATTTTCCCAAGCAGTGGGACAGTCCTTCTCAAACCCAAATCCAAAAAGAAAAGAAGTTAAGAAGGAATGAACGAAAGGAGGGAGGAATGGAGAAAGGGGGAGGGGAATATTTTGCTTTTATCTAAATTGCCTACTCGTTCAAGGCTGATTTGCTCATAATAAAATCACATGATTGGAATTTGGAAAATATTCTGTCAAACTGACCACTCAATATCACCTAATCAGCTAATATCATCAATGGAAAATGATGCTGAAGAAAAAAAAAACTCATCTTAAACAGTCTTATTTTTATTTCCCGTGAATGCAGTCGACCTGCTATTTGATATATATTTTTTATAAAGATGCCCTTACAGAAGGATCTGGCAAGCTATTTCAATGATATCACAAGATGAGTGGTCCCGGTGAAACAAGATGATGGCTGGAGTTGGTCTCTCCACCCCAGAGGCTCTGATGATTTTCTGACGATTCCTCTGACTCATAGCACCAAAATAATTCAAGCTTTGATATTTATTTATAACCTCAAAGATACCTTGAAGACTCATAATGCAGACTACTCTATTATTTTAGTAATTATGGCAATCAGAACTAACCTTAAATGTCCAGCATGGCAGCTCAAAACTGAAATCTACAAGGGCGGGAAGAGGAAAGTCATAAGAGGAAATAAAACACGGATTAGACCAGTTTGGCTTTTTACCATCCCTGATTATGCCGCTGCTCCAGTTACATTCTGCCATCAGTGATTGAAAGAGTAGAAAAGTCAGTCATACAGTGACCTAGTTAACATCCCCAGCTAGACCAGGTCGAATGAGAAGGTCGTGCATGATGGTGAGATCCATGTTTCCACTAACTTTCTGCAGTTATCGCTTGAATAAACAGAAACAAAAGCCTTCACAGAAGCTACTACTGCACATTAATTATTTATATAAAAATCTGGTAATTGTGAATATAATATATGATCACTGAAGAAATTTTGGAAAACATATAAAAGGAAACAAGAAAATATCCAGAGATACTGAAGGTAACTACAGAAAGATTGTATCCTGTTATTTTATTACAGGAAAATATTATTTGGAAATGTAATTTTATTTTTAATTTTTTAATTTTATTTTATTTAAATCCAATTAATTAACACATAGTATATTATTAGTTTCAGAGAGAGAGTTCAGTGATTCAGCAGTTGCATGTAACACCCAAGAGGTGGGTGGGGGAATGGAAATGTAATTTTAATGACTCTAGTTTTTATGTGTTATTCCATAATCTATGTTTATATTCTCTTACTTTTAAAAATTAAGATGATTTCCAACTTTTTCTATAGTAACTTGTGCTGAAATGAATGTCCTAATTGTAACCACCTATATATTGACCTTTGTCTGCATCTCTACTCGATTCTTTGTGATACATTCCTAAAAGTAAAATTACTAAATAAAACAATAGAGGAACCTGGGTGGCTCAGGCGTTAAGCGTCTGGCTTCGGCTCAGGTCATGATCCCAGGGTCCTGGGATCGAGCCCCGCATCGGGCTCCCTGCTCGTCGGGAAGCCTGCTTCTCCCTCTCCCACTCTCCCTACTTGTGTTCCCTCTCTCGCTATTAAAAAATAAATAAAATCTTTAAAAAAAAACACAATAGAAAACTTTATTCTTCGGGCGCCTGGGTGGCTCAGTTGGTTAAGCGACTGCCTTCGGCTCAGGTCATGATCCTGGAGTCCCGGGATCGAGTCCCGCATCGGGCTCCCTGATCGGCAGGGAGTCTGCTTCTCCCTCTGACCCTCCCCCCTCTCATGTGCTCTCTCTCTCCTCTCATCCTCTCTCTCAAATAAATAAATAAAATCTTCTTAAAAAAAAAAAGAAAACTTTACTCTTCTTAATACTATGGCACCCCCAAATTGCTTTGTACGGTGTATCAGTTAACTATGTACCGCTTAATGCTTCAACCAGTGTAATAATATAGTCTCTACAAAGCCTCACCAGCATTAAATAATACCTTTTTTTATTTTTTGCTGATTTGATAAATGAAAATTTATGATTTTTACATATGCACTGCCATGATTAATAGTGGACTGAAAATTTTCTTGTAGTTATTCACCATTAGCATTTCTATCATATTTGCCCATCTTTTAAGGTCTTTGTATTTTAGTCACTGATTTGTAAAAGTTCTGTATATTAGGAACTGTAACATTCATATTTCTTACAGGTATCTCAGTTTGTAATTTGTCTTTAATTTTGGTTATTATGAAATGTGAAGTCTATGATAATTTTATATAAAAATCAGTATGTTGATTTTTTAAATCAATTTTTCCAATGATTTTATGAATGGAAAGTCTCCCCATCTTGAAATCAGGCTAAAACATTAGAAAAAAAAACGTAAGTGATGATCTTCTTTATAATTGACTCTTTGATCTAGTGAAACTGAGAATCTTAGCCATTTAACAGGATTTCAATATATAACCCTTATTATCATAATTTAAATATTTGGTCTTAAGATATCTTGTTTTATGCTTTTATTTCCTATGCTTTCTTGCTATTCTTTTGTTTCTATAGAATTTTTTTCTACTTTAATCATTTGAAAGTTACAAATTGTGCTTATTTTTTGTTTACAGATTTTTACCATTAAGGTATCCCCTAACTTTCTTTAGCCATTATTCCCAGGTTAACACCATTAAGAATGAAATAGCATTTTTTACTATCCACTATACAAACTAGGGATTTTAGCCTCCTGTAACTTTCCCTCCCACCC
Source organism: Mirounga leonina (assembly GCF_011800145.1). NCBI lineage: Eukaryota > Metazoa > Chordata > Mammalia > Carnivora > Phocidae > Mirounga > Mirounga leonina. The sequence continues at coordinate 50,889,821 of NW_023270323.1, read as the reverse complement.
CATCTAAATTTCCAGCATACTTTAGAACAACTTGAAGTTGAAATTATATTTTTTAGTATTATATAACTCTGTTTCAAGAATATATTTGCATTCAGTTTTTCAACCTTAATCTATACCATGAGAATTCACTCAGTGATTTTGACAAGAAGTTATACTGATTAGGTAGCCTTTATTATAATGATTAGATATTCCATATATTTTTAAGTATCATTTATTCAGATTGACTACATATGCCTTTTTAAATCTACTTTTTTAATGTTTTCTTCCACTGATTCACAAGCACTTCTCAACTGGCAACCAAGCTTAGAGGGGATGGCTATCCTACTGATGGTTTCAGATCTATTCTTTGTGCCATCTGGGTGTCAGATAGGAAGAGGAAAAGCTCAGGACCAACACAGGAACAGTCAGAATGCTATGTCTCTCCATTCAAGTTTGAAACTCTCAATGCCCACACCACCTTTCCTAAGATTTAACACCTGTTATTTTTAGAAATTATTTAGAGTTATGTTTTCATTGTGCTTTTTCTCAATTCTCTTAGCTCTGTATATCTTTGCTTCTCAGTAAAAGGTGCTAACAATCTAAAAGTCATAAAATTTATTTCATTGTTCCCTCAAGGGGAAAACCAGTTTTGTGTTATTAAATAAAGGGCAAGCTATGGAAAGAGTGACTCTATTTCCAAATATAATTTCAGGTGTTCCTTGCTTTGCTTCACTCCTGGCCAGCAGCATGGGTTTTTTGTGGGTGTTTGTTTGTTCGTTTGTTTGTTTTAGAAATCAAGTTACACATTAAATGTACTGAAGAAGTTTGCTATTTTATCACATGATGAATTGTTTTCTATAAGTATCATCAAACCCTTTCTAACCTGTTTTATATATGTGAACTTTCTAATATCAAGATAACTTAGTTTCAAACCAGTATGTTCTTCCTCTTCTATATATGTTACATATTACAAATGATAAGAAGCATTGTAATTCTCCTAAACGAAAGGAAGAAACAATTGTATTATATCTTCAAATCTTCTCTGGGCTAAAGAAGTTTTTGACTGTCAAGGTAGAGATAAAGTGGGGATTGACCTAAATACATGAAATAAAGAATCCAAAAGATAGAGTCTTGGGGAAAGGTGCAAGATGAGGGGTGGGGTAGAACATCTTAGGGATGGGGTAGAACATCTTACCCAAGCAATGCACGAGACAAATATAACAAGTCTTGAAGAGGTATCCAAGGCACAGCTATGGACAGTATTCCAAATCAGAGGTCACACATGTCAAACAAGGCACTAGGAGAAGGATAGGAGACAAAATATAGAGCCAACATGACATTAGGCCCAAGAAACTGGCAAAAATGAAGATGAAGAGAGAGAAACAATAGAAGAGAGAGGTATATTTTGGATTAGTCTAACGGTGCAATGCATGAACTACAGCTATGATGAGTGGTCCCAGTGAAACAAGATGAACATAATGTTCAATGAGAAAAGCATATCAAAAGCCTATATGCAGTATGGCTCCATTGATATTTGCAAAATATACAAAATTAAGAATATACATGGTGGGAGTATTTACACCATGGAAATCAACAAATGCTATCCCTCCCCAGAAGGAAATGTTTTTCTTATTGCTTAAGAGTCCGTTGTTAAACATTTGCCGACACATCAATGTGTCCACCCAGTTCTGTATCACCTCCAAGTGGAGATGGAATCCATCATTTGGAAGGGCATCTCCATCTCTATATGTGTAGAACCAAACTTATTGTCTCCCCCCACTCAAGTTTGTGCACCCAATATCCATTTTCCAGTTAATGGCATCACCAGCTGTCTGCTTGCACAACTCTAGAGTTGTTAACACTTCCCCTTCTTCACTCCCACATCTAATCAGTCACCACGTCCTCTACATCTACATTCAAAACGTGTCTCACATTTGTTCTCTCTTATCCTTTCCTCATGCTGCTTCTAGAGGCAAAATAATCTACGATCTGTACATATGCTTCCAGGGTTGCTATTCAAAATATTTAAAAACTAATTATGACTAGGCTTGACCAATCAGAGCAGAAGTCAGCTGAAATGTGCTGGTTGCTAAATCAAGAGAAGGAACACCTCTGGGTTCCTAGAGGTGCAGCAGGTGGCCAGAGCTGTGGGGGTGGGGGGACACTCAGGAGCTCAGGAGAGCCACTCTTAATAACTGGTAAAGTGATATTTCAATATTTTTACAACTTAAAAACCTTATCAGTGCATACCAGCTGAATTTTTGTCATGAAGTTGGCATATGTATCATGAAGTTACACAGGATAGTTTAAAGAGGTACATGTACAAACTTTTTAAAAATAAAATATGTATTTTTATTACATGTCAAAAAAAATACAATACACTAAGGCCAAACTTTGAAATATACTTAGTGTAAACTAGATAAATAAGGACTGATAGATGATAGAGACAGATGATAGATGATAGATAGATATAAGATAAGACAGATAAGATATAGGTAGGTAAGATAGGTAGAAAGTACTGGTGACAAAATTTAGGTGAGTGACAGGAGTCTGGAAATTATGGTGCTCTGCCTCCAATTTCTCCCCATTTCAGTTTTTCTTTTTCAGAGCTGCCAGAGTATTTTTTCTAAACACAGATTTGATCCTTTCAACTCCATGGTTTGTTTCACTTTTTTTTATCTGACAAAGACCAAACTCCTTAAAGAGTACAGTAATCTTGCAACTATGGCTTCATAAAATTACTTTAGCCATCCCACCAAAACCTCTGCCTTTTGGGCCACATCCTTCCAAGTCTTGGTTCAGATATTTCCCAGCTGGCAAACCCCAACTTGTCATTCAGACTTCAGTGTAAATGCCACTTTTTCTGTGAGACTTTCCCCAGTGTTTTACATGGAAGGAGAAAGCCATTCTCCGAGGGCCCCTGCAACTCTTAAGATTTGCGGTGTTGCTGCAAAGACCCTCTCTGGTCTTGTCCTTGGCATGATTCCTTTTTAAGTGTTTTATTTTGTGTGCACCTCAGCTGATCCTGTGAATGAAAGAGCAACGGTTGGAGGAGCTGTCCTCGCCTCACAGACTGTGTCTCCCTCCGACAACACCGGGTGGACATGACCTGACCCACCTCCCAGCCTAATACAGTGAAACTCATTTGGGAGAAACCAGCTTTAACCGTGTAAAAAATCACTGCTTCACTCTGTTAATTTAACCAGGAAAGGAATGACTCTGCCAATAAAACATTTTCTCCCTTAAAAAGTCATGACATCTTCCCCTTCCTTTTGACACGGTTCATTCACATCGCCATTTAGAAGGGACTCTGCTCACTCGAGGATCCTTCTTCTTCCAATTGTCTGTTGAGGGCATTTGGTTGCTCACCAACAACCCTCTCCCAAAGAATGGGCACAAAATATTAGAATTCTATATTAATTATGATGCAGTCTAAGCTCTTAGAGCAAAGAGAATACAAATTACATAGGTTCAACAAGATAGAAGTTTCTTTCTTTCTCACATGGAAGCCCAGGAATAGTAGACCAGCTGTGGGAGGGGAGCTCCATGGTCTCCATCTCTGTTTCCAAAGTAGCTGCTCCACTCCCACCATGACATGTGCAAGCAGCAAACAAGAGAGAGGCCAAGTCCAAGCCTGCTTCTTCACTGACAGGGCATTTAGCAGAAGCGGCATACATCACATCTGCTCACATCTCCTTGGCCAGAACTTAGCCAGATGGCCCCATTGAATCACAGCAGGGCCCTTGAAATTTAATCACTACCTGGTCAGCAATGCGCTCAGTCAAAACCTGAGAGGTTCTATTACTAAAGGAAGATGGGGAGAAATGGAGAATGCACATAAATTATCAGTTGGTTCCTCGAACATGAAACACAAATTTCTCTATTTTACTTACATATTAAGTGTGAAGATAAAAGGTTTTATGGGAAAACTGTTGGATTGTTGGTCACAGTCAGGTTGCTGGTTACTCCGGAATTTTAGTCTGGAATTTATGGTTTCTTTTATTACTGTTATTATTCCTTCAGCTTATTCCATAAAACCAGGCATATATATGATCACAGTCCCTCAGCCCACATATAAATCTTGCTATTTTATGGGACCACTCAACTCTGGGTCAATTTGTGTGGATCCCTTATTTATATGGATGATAAAGTAAATTAAGTCAACCTCATTCTCTTTATTTCTACTCCAATAGTATAAGTCTTGCTTCCTAAAAATAAACCCTCTTCCAAAAATACAGTTATCATATCCTCTTTTTAAAATTGTGTGCTTGGCTCTAGAATCATCTACCAGTTCTTACCTTAAATTTTTTTAGCTGACTCAAAGTTTTCACAACTTGACTACAGTTCAGAAAATGATGCACTAAACCTGAGTGGGAAAGTATTGCACTCAAAATCTGCATACAATTTGCTAAGCACCAATTATATTTTTCAAGCAGTGCTCTCTTGGGTATACTAGTAAAATCAATCAAGCTTTTCATCTGCCCTCGAATTAATAAACATTTGCCCTCTGCACTGAGCAAGACTGCAGTGAAGCCAGGGTTAAGGAACCATAATGAGATACAATTATCAACTATAGGTGTTTGGCTTGAAGCAATAACACATTTTGTTTTTGTATGGTAGAAAGATACTTTCATTTATCCTACTGGGGGTTCTTCTTTCTGGACTACTGACTAAGAATTACCTGTAGAGGCCAAACATGTCCCTCATTGAATATTTCAGCATAATTGAGAGCTGCCTCAGTGAGCCTGCCTACATTAACAGTGTTCTCCACTGCAAAATTAAATTTAAACTAATAGCTTTTCATGGACTCTCTGGATAATCAGAAACAGAGGGCCTACATGTCAAAGATGGCAAACTGGTCTGTTGTTGCCACCACAATGCTTTCTATGCCATATGTGAAGACAGCTGCCCTACCCACCCTCTCCCCCACTTCAAGAGTTGGCGGTCAGCAAATGCTTGTGCTCTGGGACAAAAGTTACTAATGTAAGAGTTTCTCCAGGCTGCCTCCTCAAGCAGCCTACTGCTGAGGATTTGACCGTGACCCTCTCACTTTCTTTGTGTCTTTCACCATCAGAAGAGGAGCATTATGATGCAGAAAAAGGGTTAAGAGGGAAAGGAAGAGAGCACAAGAGCTTGTACACTTAGGCTAGCAGGGAAATCTCAGAGGGAATTTTGAAGTTAAGACATATGGGGACAGCTACAGTATATGAATGCAGTGGATAGAACAGAAAATTGGAGATACTTAGAATTGAGTGGGAATTCTATGAATCATGATGCTTAGGAAATATAAGAATACATATAAAAGACTTGGGTTGCTTTGAAATTACTTTCAGTTGCTGAAATTTTGTCCATTGATTATGAGATTGCCCTGGGATTGAATAGAGTGGGTACTCATTTTAAGGCCTTACACTTGTTTTCCCTCAGTACCCCACATTGCAAGGAGAAAGGAAGAAGCCAATTCTGACATTGTATTTCTCAAATACTGTCACCTCCCCATCTCAGCATTCATCGCTTTTAAAACCACATTTATGGGCAACTGAGAGAACAGAGTCTCTGTTGGTTATATTGACTGTGATGGAGGCATCCATGCTCAACTAGGGTGGTCAAACAGGAAGCAAAGAAGACAGGATCAAGGAAGAGCGAGAGATGCCTCTCTGTTGGTAGGTTAAACCACTGTCAGCCACAGGGCATTTTCACCTTCCTCACATAATCTAGTTAAATGCTCCAATAACTACCCCCTCTCTTAACTATTTCACTTCATTCTTTTGCTGTCTTATGTCTGATCTCTGCAGCATTTTTGAGCAGCCAAAGGGCCCTTGCAACCTCATTAATATGGAGACAGTAGAGCAAAGCAGGCGAGAAGAAACAGGATTCATCATCAAGCAGAAACGAGTTCAAATTGTGGTTTGACTATTTACTTCCTTGGCAAAGTTACTTGGAATTAAGAAGCTGTAGTTTTCTTGTCTATAAAGTGGCAGTAATGATAGAAACCATTGTATAGGGTTATTTTGAAGATTACATGAGATAGAAATTATAAAGTACTCAGCATGACACCCAATCTATAAGTTCTAAGTAAATGCTAGCCATTCTTATTATCATCAACACATTTCCATGCTGTCACTCAGTATGTATTAGCTGTAATTATTATCATTATCGCCATCCTATATCACCCTCCAACTCTTCTTTCTCTCTGCACTCTTGCCTTCCTCAAGGCCATATGCTGAACCTAATCTGCCTGGCCACATGCATGCTATTGCATTTGGGTGTGGCCAGAACCCATCACAACCACCATCTGAGGGGTTCAAGATGTTATCCCATCTGATATCCATCCTGACCAGCCAACGGTTTCTCATCTCCATCTCCCTGGTGTCTCCATCTGATCTGAACTCACCCTTCTTCCCTGATACTAGTGAAGCCAGTCTCCAATAGACTAAGCAAGGCTAGAGTTTAATCAGAACATTTTCTCCTGCATCCTAACCTTGTATTGGGACACCCCCTCTCAAAGAAAAGTAATTTGAATGCTAACGTTTATCACATAATTTTCTGAGGACTTCTGGGAAGAAAGGAACTGGATTTTTCCTATTAAGTCTGAAATATTTTGATAACATACAACACTTTAAAAAGAGAACTTTTAAAGAAGAACTTTAAAAGAATTATTTTGATCTTGAAAAATCTAAATGCACTTACCCACAATTATGTTCTCATTCCTTGTTCCACTCACTGAATGTCCATGATAATATAATAGAGCACTGTTAAAGAAAGGCACATTTTATTGGCTGATACTTCCACAGTTTGAGCCACTTACCCCGTCTGTAATGTGCCAACAACTTCTGCATTGAGTCCACGTGAAAGCCTGGTTCTGTGAGTCATGGTTCAACTCAATTCTGTTTACCAAACTCCCAGAGACTTTTAAAAATCACTTTACTGGAGTTCCAATGATGAGAAAACGAGTTATACAGAAGCCCCTGCTGAGAGAGGGCAGCTGGAAAGTGTCCTGAGCAATTACAGGTCAGCAGCGTTTCTTCCAATTCCATCTTTAGAATCACAGCAGATTCAACATTTGGAGGAGAAAAATAAGAAAGCTCTCAGAAAATCACCCAGTGAGTGAATGAGAATGTCTCCAAAGTTCTACTGCAGGGTGTACCTATGTGTGCATCACACCTGCTTCCACGCCAATTACTAGCAAAGGCCCACCCTGAACTGATACCACGTAGGAAAGATAAAGGGGTTGTATTGTTTTCTCTACTAGACCTGAAGGATTTTGCTTTTAACACTTATTTTATCAAACCATCTGAACATCTTTGCCCTGTCATTGTTTTCAACATTGAGTCCTTCAGGTTTCAACTGACAATGAAATGGTAGACCTTCAATGTATGTGGAAGACATTAGGGCTGCTCACCGATAGTTATAGGTTCTTCTTTCCAGGTATGCAAGGATATTTTTGTTCTCTACACTCTTGAAGTTAGTCCTGGCCAGGTAATTTGGTTTCCAAGGGAAATACAGGCCGATGTGAAGTGTGTCACTTTGGCCCAGAATATTTAACTGTACTTGATTGAATCTCCAACTCTGCTTCTTTCCCCTGCTGTGGTGATCATGGGAGCACATGTTGAGATGAGATTGCTATAATACCTGAAATGCGGAGCTAACTCATGGCTCCCTAGGGAGTCACCTAAACCACAGCAAGCATACTATAAGCAAGAAATAAACTTTTGTATGTAGCCACTGAAATTTCCAGGTTGCTCCTTTACTGCAACATAAACCAGCCTATCCTATTGCAACATGTATCAGTTGCATTTGTCTTTGGCTGAGAGGAGCAGAAAACTCCACTGGGATGGCTTAGACAAACAAGAAGTCTATTTAGCTCACATCATTAGAATGCCCAAGGAAGCAATGCAGGGCTGGTCAGATGGTTCAATGGTATCTTCCAGGCCTAAACTCTTTCCATCTTCCTATCCTGGTTGTGGCATTAGTCTTCATGGTATCATATGGCTTCTGCTCCTATAGGCATCATGTCCAGTTTGCAAGCAGGAAGAAGAGGTAAGGCATTGTCTTTTACTTTGGGAAAGGAAGGCCTCCTTGGAGATTTCTGCCTTTGTCTCTCTGGCTAGAAATGCATGCTATGGTCAACACTAGCTGCAGGGAGATCTGGGAAGACGTTTCGGCTTCATACTTTCCAAAGTAGAGGAGGGTAGATAATCCATGGGATTAGCTATGTGATTTTGAGGAATATCAGGGCTTCGAAAATTGTTTGGGTTTTTTTGTTTTTTATGCATTACAGAATGACTATCACATCCATTCTCCTCTTCTTTCCCCTTTTTAAAAATTGAGATGTGGGCACCTGGGTGGCTCAGTCGTTAAGCGTCTGCCTTCGGCTCAGGTCATGATCCCGGGGTCCTGGGATCGAGTCCCACATCGGGCTCCCTGCTCGGCAAGAAGCCTGCTTCTCCCTCTCCCACTCCCCCTGCTTGTGTTCCTGCTCTCGCTATCTCTCTCTGTCAAATAAATAAATAAAATCTTTAAAAAAAAAAATTGAGATGTAATTGACATGTAACATTGAGGAAGTTTAAGATGTACACGTGTTGATGTGATATGTTTATATGCTGCAGTGATTACCATCATAGCTATAGCTAATACCTCTACCACAACACACAAGTCCCATTTCTTTTTTGTGGTGAGAACAATTAAGATCTGGTCTCTTAGCAACTTTGAAGTTTATGATACAGTACTGTTGACTATAATCACTATGTTGTTCATTAGCTCTCCAGAACCTATGTATCTACTAGTTGCAAGTTTATGCTTTAACATCTCCCCAGTTCCTTCACCCTCAAACCACCACCCTACTGTTTCTACAAGTTGAGCTTTTTTAGATTCTGCATGAAAGTAAATAACATACAGTGTTTGTCTTTCTCTGCTGACTTATCTCACTTAGCATAATGGCCTCAATATTCATCCATGTTGTCTCAAATGGCAGGCTTATTTCATTCTCATGGCTGAATAATATTCCAGTATATATATTTATGTATATAATATATATATATTATATATACAATTATATAATGTATATAAAATATACTATTATATAATGATGGACATTTAGGTTGTTTCCATATCTTGGCTATTGTGAGTAATGTTGCAATGAACATGGGTGTGCAGACAGGCAAATTGTTTTCAAAGAGCTAATAGCTCACCAAACCAAATTTCAAGTACAGTATTAAGAAGGACACTTTATGTAATAATAAATGTTTTGTTATAGCAAAATATACACAGTTCTTCCACTTTTATATGGCTTACTATGTATCCATTGCCCTAGACTCGGGGATGGTGTCATAGAATCACAGATTTCCCCAAAGGGATTAGTAGGATTGAGCCCATCCACCAAACCACCAATGCAGTCTTCATCATCTGGTTCTTTAACATCCCAGGCCTCCAAAGACACACCATCTAACTTTCACGTAAGCCTGAAGCCTGATCAGGTCATGGAATGGGAGATACTTATTCACTCATTCCACAGATATTTACTGAGCTGCTACTCTGGAATAGACAGCTTACTATGTATGTATGATATCTACAGTTATGGTAAGTGAGGCATCAGCTTCACCTTCCAGAAATTCATGACCTAGAAACAAATCTAGACTGATGAAGTATCTAAGTACAATGGGACAAGACAATAACAGTGATACTTATAAAATACAGTTATAGCTCTGAGGAGGAAGTACTCAGAGTAGGGAATGCAGAGAGGATGGAGATTGGACAACGTGGTATTTGAACAGGATATTGAAGGACTGAACAGGAGCGTGCCAAAATGGGGTGGGGGGGTGTTGGGAGAGAGATCCTTCCAATCAAATAGAACAAATATCCATAGTATTTATTCCCAGAATCACAGAACCTGAAGATTCTCCAAGCTTTATATGTTTTATCAACCCTTATTTAATACATTTTTTAAAGTATTGCAGCAATATCATGGGGCAATTATATATGCCTGTTATCACTAGATTTTTTTCCCCAATGAACTTCCCCCAGAGCAATGAGGGAAAGGGGAGATAATTAAACAAAATAATATACTCAACCTTCACTTATAAGATACACTGATTTCAAAAAGTCTGCCGTCTCAAATATGCTACTTTGAATAGGAAAGCCAAATGTGCTATTTTTTTTATATGTGATTCCATAAAACAGAATAAAAAATTACAGATTTTTCCACAGGGGCTAAGGAAGGCTTTTGTGAGAGCATGCAATGTTATTGAAAACAGATTTGGTGGTCCTTATATGCCTCAACTTAAAAGTACTGGGTCCACATATTGAACCTCACTTCCACTTCCTCTTTCCTCCCTGTATACTAGACACTGGAATATAGGAGGAAAAACCCTACATAATATAAGACTTACCAGATCTTCTTGTTTCATCCAGTTAAATCATGGATGGGTAAAAATGGGCCTATTGCCCACTGCAACTATACACATTTTATTCATTTGTAACAAGTATGTAGATAGTCTTGGCTTCAGATCCTTTGGGTGAGTGAAAATTCTGAATAAGACAAGTGTCTTGTGAGCTCCATGAAAACATAAACCACATCCTCTTTGCTTTTATATGCTACTATAATAATGTAGTACATGCACCAGCTGCATCGTAAAAACTGATTGGTTAGTTGGTTGAATGAGTTCATAAATAAGAAAGGAGGCTGTGAAGTTCAATATAAAATAGCAGAATGTCATTTATTCCAACGACTTGTATTGTTGCAAAATCTTACAAAAATAACTCATAAACGAAAAAAATATCAGTCTATGTAGCAACAACAAAATTTATTAAGGGCCAGGCAGGCATGGCTCTAAGTACTTTGCATATATTAATCCATTCAGCCTTCCCAGCACCCCATGCACATATCCTTGATGCTGGCTGAGATTAATCAACCCAAATCACATGTCTGAGAACAAGAGAACTTTGAATTTCCCAAAGAGGAATTAGGGCTCTGAGTAATAGATGCTTGTGTGGAAGCCAAAAGTGCCCACCACGCTCACAGAATGAGTAACATCACCAAGACTGAGCCCACATCTTCTGTCTCAGACTAATGAGCCCTCACTACACCCTGCAATCTACTTCCCAGAACAAAAACGTATACGATGAGTCACTAATACATTGATGTTCTTTCTTATTCATAAAATAAATATTTCATTCATTCAACCAACATTTATTGAGCAGAATTTTTATTGCTTTCTTTACGTAGATGAGGAAACTATGTCTCACAGGTGTTTCTTCCTGAGGTTACCCCATTCGGCAGAGAGTCTTTTAGAAGAAATTCTTCAGTCTACTGGAAGCCTCATCTTCTCTCTATGCGATACTTTGAGGTAATTCCCATTTCAGCTCAAAGGCCTGAGGCACATGCTTACAAATGTGGGATAGATACTTGTGAAAGATATTATTAGGGAAGGCCCACCACGGCTGGGAGTTCATAATCAGTTCATAGATTAGGCTGCATTCAGCTTAGGGGGTAAGAACATCCTGAAGCCTACCTCAAAATGAAGCAGCTCTGCAGGCTTCCTCTTAGTATTCCATACTTAGTGTTCCTACCTGTAAACCTCTGTGAGCCATTTCAAGTCGCAATACCATCTGCAGAGGGGACTCCAAGTTTTAAGCCATATACCCTGTCCTCCTCTTTATACACTTTTTACAGTTCTATTTCAAGGTAAGGAAAAGTGCAGTGGGACAAGAATAAATGGGAATGGAATAAAAAACCTGTTAAAGAAGCCTCACCTCTCTCTTATTTTTAGACCCTGTTCCTTTCACAATTATTCATCACAGCCTAACATGTGGTAAGCCCTGTTCTGCACAGGAAAACAAAAAACAGAGGCAAATTTCTGCGCCTGGGAAACCTATGTTCTAGTGGATTTTATGTTCTAATAACATTTGAGAAAAACTGGCTGAGGCACAGAAAATAATTGAAAAGTTTTATTGGGATACCTGGGGTATGTAGTTGGTAGGGCACCCAACTCTTGGTTGGGCTCAGGTCACGATCTCATGGTCATGAGATGGAGCCCCATGTAAGGCTCCATGCTCAGCGGGGAGTCTGCTGGAGATTCTCTCTCCCTCTCCCTTTACCCTGCCCCTTGCTCATTCTCTCTCTCTCTCTCTCAAAATAAGTAAATAAAAATTTTTTTTTAAAAGTTTTATTAAGTCTTTTGTGAAGTCAAACTCAGGTCGTCAACTATGGGTCTTCAGTCTCAAAATGTCATGAACAGGACTCTTCCCCCACCCACACACTAACCAACACCAGCATCCGGATATTCTAAGAGAATGGAAACAGTCATCAAAGCTGGTGTACCTTGAATGTTAGGAACTTCAAACTTAGGTGAAGGAAAAATTGGAAAGGAATAGGTTTTTTGGTCAACACTATGCCAACTCAAGAATTAGACATAAAGAGTCTGAAATCAGCAAGTCAAATCTGAAGCATTTTAGAGGAGAAAAAGATGGGGTCAGAGACCCCCATGGAAAGACGTCACCCAATAAAGGAAAACTAAGTGGTACAGGATATTATATAAAAATAACACTTGACGAATTAGATTTCAGGGAAGTTTTTGGCTCAGTGTCTGTTAATGCTCCCTAACAGCCTCTGTCTAGACATCGAGAGCTGGTCAGTTGTCCAGACCCTGTCAGAATCTTATTCTTATTCTGAACAGATGCCTCATTATGCAGAGTAATTTAGCATTATCAATGAAGGAATTAACCAAATGATTCACAGAATTTATAATGAGCTCAGGAGCTCTCACCTGTTACACCTACAAATGAGACCTCAAGTTGGGGTACAGGTTTGCTAATGACCACATATTAATTAATCGCCAGGGACACAATTTCGTGGTTTTAGATCTGGAAGATAAAAAAAAAAAGTCCTTTAATTTCTGTGAAACTGAAGGGTAAAGTCTACTGTGATTCATTAAATACAGTCTCAAAGTAATAGCAATTCAGTCATGCACCATCTGCTGAGAAGTTATTGTAATTTGAAAAGAGGGAATATACAGTGCAGTATATTCAGGAACATGTAAATCCAAAATAGATCGATGTTGTTAGGTGTTTGGGGTTTTTTTCCAGCAAATTTCTAAAAGGTAAGAAGGAGAAGAAAATCTAACATTTACTAAGTGACTCTCATCTGATAGGTATCTTACCACATTTAATCTTTGCAGAAATCCTGAGTTTGATATCATTATAAATCCACTTTGCAGATAAGGAAACTAAGACTCAGAGAGGTAAGGTAACTTGAATAACTTCCCCTTGGTCACACAGTCAAAAAGGGAGTAAAGCCAAGATATGAAACCAAGTCTTAGCTCTTCAGGTGCTTATGGCTGTGCATAAAACTGCTTGAATCTGAGGGTTCCCCTATGGGTGGCAGTTATAATCCTTACCTGTGATGGATTTATGGTTCGGTGAAGGAGATGAAGCACACAGGTACAGAAGCTAAAGAAGAAGATAATAGAACACATCGGCAAAAAAGTGTAATAATGTCTTACACATACATAGTGCTTTATAATCTCCAATATGCACTGGTTTATGTTGATTTTCTTAATCATCAAAAAGCCCTGACACATATATTTCAAGCAAGAAGTATTCCCATATCTTTGTCTAGGATTTGATATTTGAAAGAAATCGGGACTAATCCTCACACTTGTAAAAATTTAATCTTTACTAAAATATACTGTACATGAATAGATTCATGAATATCATGATGAATATGCTGGCTTAGACCATTAGTTCTCACATAAGTTCAGAAGGCAGAACACCCAGGAGCCATAGAGACCACTTCGAAGAGGGCTATGAAATAATGTTCCATAAATCCAAAAGATCAAAAATAAAATACATTGCGTGTGACACTAGATACCATATTATGTTAGTATAGTCAAGTGATACCCAGTGCTGAGGGTTTAAGGTAAATGCAGGGAGGTAGGCAGACATAACATTGAGAATGGATCTTCCAGTGCTTTTGGTTGATGTTTCAGCAATAATGGGTTATCCTGATCCCTTTCATGGAACTCCTAAGGGGAGCCCTGAGAACATCCAAGGTGGTGAGCCAGGAATTCTGGCCCATAAACCTCCAGATGAATGATGCATATTCATTTGTGAGATGATAATAACACATTTTATATTCAGTGTGTTTGATCAATGTCCCCTTTAGGGTCATACCTCCGTTTGGAGAATTGGAGTCAATGTATATTGAACACCAACTGTCTATAGCCTCAATGCCAGATGCTTCACCTTAAATATACAAAATGCTGGTGGACATACTATTATCTTCATTTTTGGATGCAGATAGTCATACCTCCAGAACCTATAGCCACACAGTCAATAAATAATAACCCCTCACTTTAGAATAGCAGTCCTGATGCTTCAGAATTATATTAAGGATCAAATGAGATAACACAAAAGAAGAATTTTGACGATTTTAAACTTTCAACTAAGTTTGCTGTATCATCATCATTATAATCATAATGATCATTAACATCACCATTAGTCATTATCATCAATGGGTCACTTTTTTAAAGAACTGTTAGTAAATCTATCATTTGATAACAAGTATTAGCATCAGAATTATTTTGCTTGACTTAGAGGTAATTTTCATTGAGACCGTTTTCATGATAAAAAAAAGCATATCCCATCAAAGACTGAACGGTATGGTTTAATTTCACCTGAAAAGGGAAAAATAAATGAAGCCCTAATAACTATTCAGTGATTCTATTCGTTTTAGTTCTATAAGCAACCTAACGAGAAAGCAAGAATGGTGGCAAATAGAAGAAATACCATGCTCAGCCCCGCCATGCTAACACAACATTTACTGTAAGCTCTTAGGTTTTAATATTCAGCATATGTATAAATATAGACCTGATTTTTAATTCACAAACATTATATCTTAATCATTTTAAGGGGTTGTTACATGATCTTTATAACCCTCATGTACAATGACTTCATCATAGGTCACATTATATATTATTTAACAACAGCCTTACTGGTAAATTCTAATTTTTTCATAATTACTTATGAGTCTGTGATTTAACAAAATACTTTGTTCATATATTCTACCATTTGGATTTTTTAGGAGACACTAGCAAAACTTTCTACAAGCACAATTTGTAGTTCCAGATTCATTCCAACAAATATTTTTCCCCAAGGTCGAAACCAATATACAGTGTCACCGACAATCATTAGGAATGGTTTCACCAAATACCTGTTAGAATTGCCTGTTACAATTGTTATATTATTATTTAAACTTTTTTTTTGCTAATGAGAGGAAAATAGCATCTCTTTATTCTAAAATACACTTCTTTGCTATTAGTGAAAATAAACATTTCCCAATATGCTAATTAGTTGTATTTGCTCCCTTTTTTATTGAGATGTAATTGACATATAACATTGTTTAAGGTGTACAGTGCATTGATTTGATATACTTATATATTGCAATATGATTACCACCTTAGCGTTAGCTAACACCTCCACCATATCCTATAATTATTGTTTTTTGTGGTGAGAACATTTTACGAATTTTCCCATCAAGGCCTTTACCCACTGAGCTATTGCATTCTTAGTGGTATTTCACTAATTTATACCAGGTCTTTTTCTAAAGACGGTATTTTCCTGACCACCAATATTTGCAAACATGTTTCTCAATTTGATGCTTGCCTTTCTGTTTTGATTGCTAACAATCAAAAAGTTTAGCTCTGTGTTTATACAAATCTCTTTATTCCCATGTGAATGCTTTTCTTTTCTTTTTTCTTTGTCTTTTTCTTCCTTTTTGCCACTTCTTTTTTTTAATTTTATTTTATTTTATTATATGTTATGATAGTCACCATACAGTACATCATTAATTTTTGATATAGTGTTCCATGATTCATTGTTTTCGACCTTTTTGCCACTTCTAAGCTTAGAAATTTAGGGCATCTGCAGAGGTTTAACAAATATTTATTTCTTGTTTCCTCAAACTTTTGTAAATTTTAAAATATCACTCGTTGGTCCAGTACAACGCAGAGTTCAGTGGCGTGGGTCTGTCTCAGGTCTTACCACTCTGTCTTGGCTCACAGTCTCTGCCTTAGGCTTTTACCCTGAGTTTCTTTATTCCCTTCTTGTTCTGCCCAACGCTTAAATGTTGGTACTTCTCAGACATGTGCGCTGGCCCTCTCTCTTTTTCCCACGTACATTACTGCTCCCTGGCAATCTCATCTATGCCCATTACTTCAGTGACTCCCAGTAAAGCTTTGACCTGCAGATCTGTACCTCCCCCCTCACATCCTTGACAATCAGATTCTATAGATTCTGCCTCCTGATTTAGCTCCACTCCTCCTGCCTCAGTTCCATCCCCACTGCTCTTCTCTCAGTGCTGGCCTTCCTCTGGAGGGGGCAATTGCCTCCTTAACAGCGTTCTTGGCTCCATTGTTGTTCCTTCTGACACCTCCTCTTCACAGATCCAGACGATCTTAATATCAAGTACATGCCATGCTCTAACTTCCCCGTCCAACGTTCTCTGTTCATCAACAGGCCAGTAAACAATTACAGACCAGGAATTATAATGAAATTACACAGAGGAGTTCTGGAAAGAGGGGTATTAACCAAGACTGAGATAAGGGGCCAAACAGGTGGAAGAGTTGCTGGTAACTGTGGAAAAAAAGAAAAAAAGTCAGAAGGAGAGAAGGCAATTCTTCCAGAGAAAGCTGTGGGGATAGATTCTACTATCCAGCATAAATTGAAAGCCTGACTCTGCGCCAGGCATTTTACTTCTAATTACCTATTTCATCTTCACAACAACCATTTGAAGTAGGTGCTATTATTAACCCCATCTTATAGATGAGGAAACTGTAGCAAGGGGTATCAAAGATTCTGCCTTTAGTCACACTGCTACAGAGTAGAAGAACCAGGCATTCTAATCTCTATGTCAATGCACTTAGCCATTATGCAAAACTGCCTCTTATTTGGGGGGAGGAGGGAGTAGGGAGGAAGGGAAGGAGGGAAAGAGGGTGGGAGGGAAACAGCATGGTTGAAAATTGACAGAGGCAAAAATGAACTTTTGGGACTTTAGCAAGATAAAAAGCTTTTGCACAGCAAAGGAAATAGTCAATGAAACAAAGAGGCAACCCACAGAATGGGAGAAGATATTGGCAAATGACATTACAGATAAAGGGCTGGTATCCAAGATCAATAAAGAACTTCTCAAACTCAACACCCAAAAAACAAATAATCCAGTCAAAAAATAGGCAGAAGAGATGAACAGACACTTCTCCAAAGAAGACATACAAATGGCTAACAGACACATGAAAAAACGTTCAACATCACTAGCCATCAGGGAAATACAAATTAAAACCACAATGAGATACACCAGTTAGAATCGCAAAAATGAACAAGACAGGAAACAACAAGTGTTGGCAAGGATGCAGAGAAAGGGGAACCCTCTTACACTGTTGGTGGGAATGCAAGCTGGTAGAGCCACTCTGGAAAACAGTATGGAGGTTCCTCAAGATGTTAAAAATAGAGCTACCCTACGACCCAGGAATTGCACTACTAGGTATTTACCCCAAAGGTATAGATGCAGTGAAAAGAAGGGGTACATGCACCCCAGTGTTCATAGCAGCAATGTCCACAATAGCCAAACTGTAGAAGGAGCTGAGATGCCCTTCAACAGACAAATGGATAAAGAAGATGTGGTCCATACATACAATGGAATATTACTCAGCCATCAGAAAAGATGAATACCCACTATTTGCAAAGACATGGATGGAACTAGAAGGGATTATACTAGGTGAAATAAGTCAAGCAGAGAAAGATAATTATCATATGGTTTCACTCATTTATGGAACATAAGGAATAGCATGGAGGACCATAGAGGAAGGGAGGGGAAACTGAAGGGGGAGAAATCAGAGAGGGAGATGAACCATGAGAGTCTATGGACTCCAGGAAACAATCTGAGGGTTTCAGAGGGGAGCAGGGTGGGGAGATGGGGTAGCCTGGTGATGGGTATTAAGGAGGCCACGTGTTGTGATGAGCACTGGGTTTTATATGCAACTAATGAATCATTGAACACTACATCAAAAACTAATGATGTACTATACAGTGCCTAACTGAACATAATAAGAAAGAAAGAAAGAAAGAAAATTGACAAGGTATGATATTAGGTATCCTGGTTAGGTGGGCCATGAGTCTATTGTGTTAACTTCAGAATATTGATTAAAATTGACCTGCCTTCATTTCAGTATTTATAAAATTCAGTTATTAGCACTTCCTCTTCTAGTTTCTTACCAGTGAAAAATCATTTTATACACTCAGAGTATTACTAAAATTCAGTGTTATCAGATCTACCACACGGATACAAAGGATGAGAAAAACTCATCATCTTTACAAGCGTTTCAAATATTGTTGTATCTCAAAATGTGTGAAGGAAGCTTCATTTCCAGAGCCCTTGAGCTTGCATTTCTTGGAGTCTTATGCAATGTCACTCAGGTGTGAAGTGGGCTTTCTTCTTCCCCCAGCATTTAGACCTCCTTCGGAGCTTGTGAACCTCACTGTCAAATACTCTCACCAACTTTAAAAAGAAACATCTTTGGGGAGTATAGAACAGGTTCCTAAAAACGAGACAGGCATCTCAAAGAGAAGGGATTTCTAGCTGGCTTCTTTCCCTGCCACTGTTGTTCATCCAGTAAAGTCTTAGATCTGGACCTCACTGGAAACAAACACTGCCCATGAGTTATTCTGGGGATGAAATTCTATATGAACTTTGCTTCCAAGGGCATCAATTTAATCCAAGTCATCTCCCAAGCATTAAACTTTGTTCCCTTAATTTAAAGAAAAGTTTGTGAGGAACTTCGCCTCAGTGACAAAGTAAATCTAAAGATGTGAGGATTTTCTTTCCTTCGTCAGGAAGGATCTTTTAACTAAGTTGACACTCAGCCCCTTACACTGTTTCTATAGTAATCCCTTATCAACCAGGGTCTCAATTCCAAAAAATAAAAAACCTAGACCATGAGTCATAGGAAACACTGAAAATTATTATATTGTATGTAAAGCCATATTTTTTCTTGTTCCCTTGCCCTCATAATTTTAAATTATTGCACAGTGACTCAGTGTTTCTCCTGCTAAACGTATTTGCTGGAAAGAATTGCAATATATATTGTGGCTCAGGATAATATATCAACATTTGGAAAGAATGAAACTATAGATTTGGCAATTTCTATGCCTACCTTGGGAACCCATGTGTAGATCTAAGGAATGTTAATATAACCTAATCCTTTATCCTATTAGATTTTTGTTTTCCATTGAGTGCTATATCCAAAAGAGGTCTAAGCAATTTGCAGAAAGTTAATGTCAATAACCCAAAAAGAAAATGTAATAAACAATTTAATTGACAGCTGAAAATTAGCTGCATTACATAATGGATCAATATGAATTATAAAGGCAAAATAAGTCTGAGATTTGGACAAGAAGATAAAAACATTGAAGAGATGAGAAGCTAATTTTTCACCCTAAAGCCATGATATAACTCAGTTCTTTAAAATGTAAGGGAAAATACAACAAGCAAGTGTTAATGAAATTAGCCTGTCTTTCAGGATGAGATGATATATAAAGAAAGAGGAAATAAGCATTTGGAAATCTGTTTATTTTTACCAACGTTCCAAACCAAACCATTTTGAATAAACTGCCAAGTACACTCAATCCCAATGCCCCTAGCTATCCTAAGGCCAGGAAGGCAGAAGAGTCTTCTCAAGATTCCAACCGAATGGTAGCATCACCTGTGGGGCTGGATTGAAAAGAATTGTGAGGCTAAGACCGGACTCAGCCAGAAAGACATCTAGGATGGGTTAGTGATGTCTGCCATAGACACTGAGGGATGGGGGAGGAGGTGGTAAAAAAACACACTATGTGCCCATCTTAAATCTCAAGGCACATTTGTGGGACATGAGTGAACTATATGAACGTTCTTGTGCATGTCCCTTAGTATACATCAGTAAGCTATCACTGGGTTGCAGAGAATGCAAATATTCGACTTTACAAGATAACACCAAATTGCTTTTTCAAAGTGGTTGTACTAGTTCACATTTCCACTAGCAATGAGGAATCTCCAATATGGAGAAATTTCCCAAAGTCTCCTGTCTGTAAGTGACAGAGACAGATTTGGATATAGGCATATGACCTTCAGAATCTTCTCTACCCTGCATTAAACACAGAGGCATATATTTTTAGCTCACAAGACCTAAGGAAAAGAAACTTGCTAAGGAGGTGTTGAGTAGAACTCAGGATATACTAATCCAAGTAGAGTTCTGGTGGCAATAGACAGAACGATTTTGACCAAAATGGAGATTTATGTCTGACGCTTATCACAGAAAGAATGAAAATTCTGGATTTGAGGGAAATCGTTAAGCTCAAAATCCAGTTAGAGTTGAATGACTCCAGTTTCACAGAGCAAATTATACATCTTGTACATTAATTACCAGTTTCCATCTTAAAGATTATTTGCCCTGAATAAGAGGCTTTGTGTGCTTTGGTATTTTTGCGGGCAGGCTGCAGGTATATAGTCCTCAGAAGGGAAAGGTAAAACATATTTCCAGAAGAAAAAAAAAAAAATGTTTCCGAAGTCTTGCTCTAGAAGGACATTTGTGACTTATGTCTGCATAGAGAGCTTCCCTCTGTTTGGGGATATACTGGTCAATTTGGCCATAGTGACAAGCCACGTCTTTTTAGATGTATTAGATACGGTTTTCAGCTAGGTCTGCAACAAGCGAGATGAGAACATCTAAAAATGCTTAACTGAAGCATATTAATAACAGACAAAAGTGGGAAGGTTATAGGTTAAATTAATTGCCCCTCATTTATACCTTATATTTATAAATATCAACCTCTCTCTATTTAAGCTGAATCAGGACTTTAACATCACTTGA
Source organism: Mirounga leonina (assembly GCF_011800145.1). NCBI lineage: Eukaryota > Metazoa > Chordata > Mammalia > Carnivora > Phocidae > Mirounga > Mirounga leonina. The sequence goes on along the minus strand of NW_023270323.1, from coordinate 50,868,948 downwards.
CATTGGAATAAAAATAAAAGCGAACTCTTTCCAAGCCACCTGGTATTTGCAACATTTTATAAGTTGCTCCTTTTGAGCTGTTTTTTTAAAATACTGTAACAAAAAATTAGAAATAAACCTAAGGTATATTTGCTTCTCAAATACATTAATTGGGGGCGCCTGGGTGGCTCAGATGGTTAAGCGTCTGCCTTCAGCTCAGGTCATGATCCCAGGGTCCTGGGATCGAGCCCCACATCGGGCTCCTGGCTCAGCGAGGAGCCTGCTTCTGCCTCTCTCCCTGCTCATGCTTTCTCTCTCTCTCTCTCTCTCTGTATCTCTGTGTCTCAAATGAATAAATAAAAAAAAAAAAAGATTTAAAAAAAAAATACATTAATTGATTCTTACATCTTATATTGAGTTCTGGGTTTTGAAAGGAAATTGCCAGACTCTTTCTTATTTTCGACTTTAAAACAACTTTTTAAAATCTGTTCTCTCACTGAGTGTATTTCTTTTTTTTATATTTAGTGCAATTCAACTTTACATTGGAATCTGATTGTTATGAAACATTCCAGAATTCTTGACCTCTTTCATAGTTTCTATTTTTTTAAGGTTTGTATAGTTTTTCTTTTTATTTATGATAAATAGGATAATTTTTCCCTAAATCATTCAGCACTGAATGTAAATTTCTAGGTTACAAAAATAACAAAATTCCCTTAATAATTCCTCCTTAAAAGGTAATGTCAGACTGAGGGCTACTATTTAAAGATCCGTTTCAAAAAAAAATCCATAATTTTGCTGACCTTTATGGTATCATATTCCCCTTATGTTCAGCCAGTAACTTACTGTTTGGTCCAAGATTGCTTTCGTTTTGCTTTAAATGTCATCACTGGTTTCATCTCGTTTTAACCCAGCATCAACAACTTCTATATCCCCAGGACAGCTCCTCAGATTCTTAGTGTTTGTGTGTGGGTGTGTGTGTATGAATGGGGATAAACCATCTCTTTCATATTTAAAGTTACAGTTGAAGACGGTCATTATCCACATGCTCAAGTAGCTAACAAGACCCAAAATGTGGAGGCAGGTGCGCGCACTGTTGTAAAGCAGGTCCCACATTTGCGGGCTGCCTGATATCCACCTCCCGCTGTCGGTCATTACAGCAATGTCTCTTCCTCTCACGCTTCCTTTGCATGGATGAATCTGACCCCACTGCTCTGAGTCTGCAGTTCAATTTGGTTTTGACTTCATACAATTGCACAAATAGGTTCTGTTAAAGTGCTTTCGACAGTGAAGTGCTTTTTTCTCACATTTCCCTTCACCACTGCTCCAATTCCCCCAGCCATACAATATATTCTTTTCTGTTATGAAGAAGGCAATAAAAAAGATGCAAAGAAATCCCAAATATGCAAAATATAGACATTTTCAATAGTTTTGATTCTGATTCTAGTGGTACTGCACTCCAGAGCCAGTGATAAATGGGATAAGGTGCCCATCTGGAATGTGGTCATTTATCACCCATTAGGTGAAACCTTTGTTGGAACTGTTACTAGGAAAGGTTTCCATAATGAGGAGGATGTGCAGTGCTGCCCAGCCTCCCTTTTTAACATTACCAGGAGTCTTGTGCTATGATTCTGAGCCATAAGGGTTGCTTACCAATTAGCAAAGCAAACCACTCTCAAATGTGTAAACGATCCCTTAAACTGGGCAGAAAGCCCAGGAATAAAGCTTCTCTGACCTGTTATAACTAATGTTACCACCGTTACCTCTTCCCTTCAATTATTCAGGCTTCCCCCATGCCTGGCCTGGATTCCCACTGACAGTAATGTGGAGTGCACTCATTAATCATTTTCTTGTCATTGTACTCTGGCAGGGGGGAAGGGAGGGACACTCACCACCAAAAATAGGATGTCTTCTCTCTCTGATAAACAGGGGAAAACTGTAATGAACATGCTATCTTGTCATGGGCAATTCCTTCTTCAATTGTTTTGAGAAGAAGTATATTATAATGGTGCTGTGTACCTATATATCATAGACACACAATACTGAAGATGTAAATAGATACTCAATTAAAGGAAGTGCTTTAAAAAATAACTCTGCTGACATGAACTCAGTTATGCTAATCATTTCCAAGTCATGGAACGCTGAAGTTTCTAAGCAATAAATGTCAGTGCATGAAGACTAACATCTGAGTTTTTATCATTTAAATACATGAAAAAGACCCATTCATGTGTATGTATATGCATATAGAAACATTTTTATCTCCCTCCATGTGTTTGCAAAACCTCTCATGCTGGATTACAACTTTCAAGGGTTTCTAGAAGATTGCCATTGCTCACAAATCCAGTGTAATGATAATGTCATAAAGTCTAACATTTGTTAGAACTAGAATCACTGTTAAAGGATTCACTTGTCCTGTCTTCACTTTATAAAGGAGGAGATAGAAGCTCAGAAAATTCTTGTTCAAGAGGCTGGAGGTCCTTTCTTTTTTACTTTTTGTTTTGTTTTGTTTTGGGGGGAGATTTTGGGTTTTTTTTTTTTAATTCAATCAGCCAACATATACATCATTAGTTTCATATGTAGAGTTCAATAGTTCATCAGGTGGATATAACAGATAAAGAGCTTCCAGGACAAACAGAAACTAAAAGAATTTTTGATCACTAAACCAGGCCTGCAAGAAATATTAAAGGGGATCCTATAAGCGAGGAGAGGCCTAGAGGTCCTTTCTGATCCATGCTCCCAGTGTGGATTTTTCCTAACCCTTCGTATCAGTTAATCCATGTTTCTGCTCAGGCTTAATGTTGAGGTCTCATGGGGCAAGGAAGGGAGCAATTCAGTGCTCCCTGATCACCCTTTCAAAGCCTGCTCTACTACACTTTGAGTTTTAAAAAAAACAAAAAACAAAAATGTTGCCCCATGTTTCAGTTGAGAAAGCAGAGTTAGAAAAGTTAAGTTGAGCTAATTAGTTAGAGGTGAACTAGTTAGTTGGAACTAGGCAGAGTAGGGATTAGTATCCAGGTTGCCTGAGGTCTAACATCCAAATGCAAGCAGTATTCTTGTTATCAAGTCCCTAGTATTTAACTCCATTTTTTTTTTTTACTCAGGAGAAAAAAAAAAAAGTACCTTTCTTTTTTTGGTGTATCTGTAAAAATGACAGTGTTTGCCTTCATACAGGTATAAAATCAGGGCTGTAAGGGCATTGGAGAGGCATGAGTCTAAACACACCACTTGGAATACTCTCCCAGATGTCATGCTAAAGGTTTCCCTGGGGATCTCTGAGAGTTGTTCTGGGGGCTGTATACTTAGAAGGGTGGTTCTAGAACCATTTCAATGAACTTTTAGTTTCACATCACCATCTCTCATCGCTAAAAAGTAACACAGTAAAAAAGCAAATAACACAGTTTTCAACATATTGGCCTGTGGAGGGAAAACATCAGCGAATCAGTTGAGTTGATACATGCAGAATGGGAATGGCTTGAGGGAGGGCACCCCACCCACTGCATCACACAGCAGTGAAGCGGGAAAGACTAGATGATCTCCTGCTATTTAAAAGACACCTGTTTTGCAAGTTGTTGTCTTCCTTTTGTCCTTCTTTCATCACTCTTTATTTTATATTTTATCTTGTATGACTTTCCTTTTCTAATACTTGGGATTATCTTTCACAAATCTACTTGTTCTATAAATTAGCCTATCGTGGTGCCTAAAAACGTAATTTCCCATTGATGAAATGAACCACAGATCGACAAACATGGAAATATAGGCTACATGGCCCTGGGTTTGAGTCCTAATTCTGCCACAAATAAGAATAAACTGGGTTACCTTGAGTAAATCCCTTAACCTCTCTCTTCAACTGTGAAATTGATATCATCAACCAGAGTAATTGCAAACACTGAAAAGACTTTATGTGACAGTGCTTAGGAAATTAATTTCCATATAAATTTTATTTTTAACCCCATCATATTTTAATTAGGTTCCTATCTTGTTTCACATGACAAGGTAAAATCAATGACTATAGCTACAGATTGCACCATAAGATTTGTATTTCAAAGTTTTTGCAACAATATAATTTGAGACAGGAAATTCTAGTCAAAGTAACTTGAGAAATGATTGCAGCATTTGGTACCTAAACCAAATGTTAATAAAATAAATCACTGTAGCATGTAACTCAATTCACATCGCTGTTGATTGGTTTGGTACAGAGCTGCCGTTTGTATGGAAAGAAGATCTGCTTGCAGAATCGGAAGTGAAGATTAGAGGAGAAAATGGGCCCAAGTGTAAGTTGTATTTATACAATTTATCTGCCATCAAAACCATCAAAACTTCAACTAAAATTTATAGCACTCTGGGTTATACCATCTCATCAGCACTCCAAGCCACATGGGGTGTTCTTATCTTTGTGTGTCTTGTCTGATTGACCGGAGCAGAAAGAGAAATTATGTTCTACCTCCTGCTGTCCTATCTTTCTGAGCTAAAGTGTCTGGCTCAGGGTTGCCACCATAAGCAAGCCCAGACATTTGTCAAAAATGTTAGAGTGCCTTTACTGTGTAGAGGTATCTTCAAGAGTTTCTCCTGAATTCATCTTCAAGGAGTTTACAATCTTTTGATAAAGAATATTCTGGAATCTCAGCATAGCAACAAAAGGAAATGACAGCACCCAGTTGTAAGGGAATAACAGGTGCAGTGCCAAACATCACTGAAATGCAGATTATAAATTCGGAAGTAATAGTGGTTTTCGAAAAGGTAGATTAAGAGAGGTGGTGACGATAAAGTTTGTGAAGGGGAAAAAGAAACAACACTTTGAATACTGCTCATGTTAAATAAAGCTTCCAAAATGTCAAAATGTTTTTCATGACTTTCAATGACTCCCTCCTTGCCCTCACAATACATTTCAAACCCCTACACAAAGCATGATTCATTCAAGTAGTTATGGAATGCTTATTCTCAGCCAAGTAGGAGGGAGACCACAGCAAACACTAAGCTTCGGGGATCAGTTTTCTACGCCTTGCCCACGTGTTGCCCTAAAAATTCCAGACATCTGTAAAGGTCCACAACAGTCCACTCATCTTTCTGCTTCACCTTTGCTCATCAAAGAAGAGACCTGCCCTTCCTTTGGAAGTTTAGCTCAAAGTCACTGCCTTTATAAAGCCTTGGCTAATCCATGAAGCCAACTTTCAAAGCACTTGACTATACATTTGTCTTAGTCCATTCAAGCAGCTACAACAAAAATACCATAGACTGGGGCTTATAAGCAACAGAAATGTGTTTATCACAGTTCTGGAGGCAGAGAAGTTAAAGATCGAGGCACCAGCGGATTCAGTGTCTGGCGAGATCCCACTTCCTGGTTCAAAGATGGCCGTGTTCTTGCTGTGTCCTCACAGGGCAGAAGGGGCAAGAGAATTCTCTGGAGCCTCTTTTTATAAGGACACTCATTCCATTCATGAAGGCACCACCCTCATGACCTAATCACACCTCAAAGGCCCCATTCCTAAAACTATCACATTGAGGGTTAGGTTTCAATGTCTGAATTTTAGCATATACACACATTCAGTCTATAGCAATTAATTAATAGTGAATTAGTTTAGAAATTAATTTGTTGGGAGGTGTGTCATAAATGGAGGGAAAGTACACTTGGGAGGCATGTTCACAAAGCGTCCCACATTAAGCTATTCACAAGTATATAAAGCACCTTCCCTCTCCTGGCCCTGATCCTTGCAAGGGGACTGTATCACGGATTTGCTCCACACCAGCTGTCAGTAAGCCTGGTGCCCACAACTCTGCTCACAGCTGAGGTGGAGGAGGAAGGAAAGTGAAGACAAAATGGCGAGACTTCAATTCTGTTGGCAATCTAGTTATAAAGTCAGGGATGGAAGATAAGTATTTCTCTTTGATAAATGGCTGTCAGTTCTGAAGGACTTTATACATGAGGCAATCTGACTACTTCATATACTACTTCTTAAAAATGGCACCAAGAGGAAGACTTGGGTCAGTGGTGATGGGTAAGTTGAAGGTGTTTCCTTTCTCCTTCTGTGGCCTAAGGGAAATCCTGTCTTGAGGTCTTAACTAATCCTCACAGCGAAGTCAGACCCCGGAGCAGAAAGCAACCCACTAAAAGGATATAACCTGCATTCGAGATTCAGATTTATGATAGTTTTTTGATTGTCTGAGAGAAATCTATTTAGAAGTGGTGAATAATTGAAATTAATATTAAAAAGCATATTCTTCAATCTTGTTAGAAGTCTTTCTCAATTTTTTCTCCATTATTTCCTTGTAATTTATATGAGCAGCCATTCTGGACCGTGGGAGCTCAAGGCATATTTTAAGTTTATTATTCACTAGAATGCCTCCCAAGGGGTAGTTGGTAGGATTTTTTTTTCCACTCGTGTGTGTGTGTGTGATTTCCAACTGCAGTGGGAAAATTGCCTACAAATATTGCTGATGAGTCAGAAACTGCACATTCTCTTGTAACATCAGCGAGAAGGTAAATACTAAGGAATATACTGCCGTTTGCAAGATGATTTCTGTGAAAAATCCCAAAACTAAGGATACTGGTTTTCACTTGCCCTATGCATTTGGTGAGAAGTTGCTTTTAGTAAGGTGTAGGGCTTATGTGCTCAGTCTGTAGGCCACCGACAAATTTCACTTTGCCTTTTCTTCCGATCAGTACATGAGGCATGTTAAGCAGCTCTCAGGTTTTATTTTCTAATGGGAAGGCGGAAATATTGCAGAACAAGCAGGCAAAGCTGGGTTGGGAGAGAGTCTTTTGAAGCTATAGCCTTTAAACTTGATGAGGAGTCTCTCTCCTCTGACTTTTCAATCACGAAATTGCATTCTATCAGAAAATGGAGGTATCAGTCATGGTTCCTAAGTAGTCAACAGAAAGAACCAATTGATTTAAGCAGAAAAGGAATGTATTGAGGACAATAGGTAGTTTTTTGGCATCTCGGGGAAGATGGAGAACCAGGCTCAGAGGCTTTGTGGCCAAACAGAATGTCAACTTTACACAGGAGCATGGCCCCAACAGAGACTCAGCACTATACATATCGGGTGTCAGCGACACGACACCCTATACACACTTTCATAGCCTTCTGCTCTACTGGCTCTGGAAGCCATACATCTCTGGGTCTGCCTTCACCACAGTGGATTTTTCCCGGGACCTGCTTCCCCCCATTACTCCCTTCCAAATCTATGGCTTACACATAAATCTCTGGTTGGCAGCACCTAAATCACGTGCTTATGCCTAACTGCAGAAAGGTCAGAAAAATTAGTTTCTAATACCTTCCATAGGGACATACTGACTCTTATAGTAGTGAACTTCCCAATGTAGGTATGTTCGAAGGTGCCAGACTGCCAAAGAGAATGACAAATATCCACTCTCTTGGTTTCTTGGCAGAGCCGGAATATCAGCCAACATTCTGGGTCAGGGAGAACAACAGTGTCAGGAGGAAATGGTATGTTTCCATTCAACTCCTCTACTCCCATTAACCACTTCCCACTTGATCTTGACTTATTAGCTGAGTGTCTCTTGAGTAAATTACTCAACATTTCTAGTCCAAGCCATCCATCCAACTGGAGTCCCACTGGTTCCACTCTTGCCATCCAATAGCTCACTTCTATACCCAATCAAACTTTTTACAACATACATCTGATGATATTATTTTCAGGCTTTAGATCCTCCAATGGCTTCCACAGCCTTCAAGACCCTAAAGGAACTGGTTGCTGCCTAGACTCCCTTCAAGGCATATAGAACCATCCTTCCTCTCATTAATTGTTCCTCAACCCCACTTTCCCTCAGACACAAGCAAGCTTGTCTTGACTCAGGGCTCCTGCACTCATGGTTTTCCTGACCTGTAATGTTTTTCCCACAAATTGCTGCATAAGTGGATCCTTTTCATCATTCAGGTCTTTAGCTCAAATGCCATTTTCTCAGAGAGACCTTCCCTGACCACCTTGTCTAAACTGGACACCTCTCCCAAACCCTTCTTACCATAGCCTCTTTTAAAAACCATAGTTCTTAAAAAAAATAAATTTAAATTTAAAAATAAAATAAATAAAAAAATAAAAATCATAGTTCTTATCAATCCCTAGATTATCTTATTGACTATTTATTAAACAATTTTCTATGTTACTCCACTAAAATACGAGGTTTGTATTCCTCTGTATCTCCAGTGCCTAGAACCGTGCCGAGACAATTAACAAGTGTCAAATTCCTGAGCTGCTGGCTCAACTCCTTCCATACACTCTGCTTAATTCCAGCTTCCCTTTGCCCCACTTCCTCGCACCCTCACTGAGTTCCCTATCATGTGTTTGAGCAGATGGGACCTCCCACTTCCCCTGAAACAGATGGCAGCCTTCATGGCTAGTGTAGGCAGAGTATCAGTAGCCTGGGAATTGAGCACATGATCAGACCATGCAGGGCTGTGGAGTTTGGAAGAAGTTGAGTGGGAAGGTGGGGAAGAAAGACTGAAGATGTTGGGCATGCCGGAAGTTAAGTGGGCAAATATGTCTCAAAGGCGCCTATGAATGCAGGGTTGATAACAAAAGTCAGTTGGCTTGCTGTCTGGCTGGGGCCAGACTCGGTCATCATTTCTTCCCAGATGAGTAGGGCAGACAGAAGCAGACAACGCACACAAACCATGTGTCTTAAAAAAGATCTGTTTCTTAGAGACACAAAGACAACAGGATTTGCTAAAACATCCATGTGCTTGTTAATTCTTCTTGTTAATACAGAGTCCCAAGACCCAGGGTAATCCAAATGGAAGAAGGGTATGTTTGGGCTTGAATTATCCCAGTGATGTCTGAGTTATCTGTGCTTTCTCATCTATAGGTTCAAAGGAAGGATGGCACTTTTTCCCTTCAAATAAAATCCTATTTTAATTATGTTTCCTCTGAACATTGAGCTAAACTGACTCCATACCTGCAAACAAGCATGTCCTCAAACAGAAGATGCATCCACTGAGACCTGAACGTTGTAATGAGTTGGGTAATAGTTTTCAGCCCTAACTACTTTCCTTTTAAGTAACTGAAATATTGAGATAATCATTCCCATTTCACACTAATAGAGAAATAGCTATGACATTTGAACTGCAGTCTGAACTAGTTATAGCCTTTCATAGTTGTGATAACATGACCCAACCCAAACTCTTACAAAGGTCCAAATCTCCTCCTCTTTAATCAGAAGATTTACTAGGGCCTAGAACTGTTCGATGGCAGGTGATGAGTGAGCAGGCAGAGAAGTAGTCAGTCTCTTGGTTCTTCCATTTTGCATTTGGTCCTCCTGACTGAAGGTTTTCGCTTTGTGTCTCTAAACCATCCTTTCCCTTCCAACGATTGTTAGATGAGTTTCTGCCTCCACTCTCCCTTCCGCATGGGCAGTGACATCTGAGCACTCCAAGTCAGAGTTGAGGAATGGACCTTCAGGCAGCTTCTTAATGGTCACTTAGGCAGAAGATTGTTTGGATCACCCCTCCTTTGGTGTGAGGTGGTGAAGGGAGAAAGTGTCTTCTGGATGAAGTGAGAGAGATCAAGTGAGAGGTTGCAGGGGGAGTTTAATGCCCAGCAGCAACTACATTATTGCTTGGAGGTATCACATTGACAAAGTTGCAAATAGAAAGCATTGGAGGTACTTAGACACATAAGGAGGGCTTCATTACAGAGGAAGGGTTTCCCATGGAACTGAAGGGCTGGGATGCAGGCAGACCTCAAGAGGAACCATGACTGAGGGAAGTAAGCCCTTTCTGGACTCGTTTTCTGCCTCGTGTCTCCTGTGTCTGTGTCTGCTGCACTTCCTTCCCTCTCTCTCCCCCTCACTCTTCTCTCTTTCCAGCTCTTTCTCTCCTTCTGGTGCTTATTGTAGTTCTTTACCCTACTCTACATCTCTGCCTAGACCAGCTTCCTCTGCTTCTCTGGTGCAGCCGGGAGAAACAAGCCTCCTGGATTTACCTGTTACAGGTCCAGCCACCCAAATTCCCAGGGAAAGCATTTTGACAAGTCTACCCTTGCACTGATCAATAGGACAGGTGCTAAGTTAATGTCACATGAACACAGCAGAAGGAGCTAGTCCTTCTTTTTTTTTTTTTTTTTAAAGATTTTATTTATTTATTTGAGAGAGAGAGAATGAGAGACAGAGAGCATGAGAGGGAGGAGGGTCAGAGGGAGAAGCAAACTCCCTGCCGAGCAGGGAGCCCGATGCGGGACTCGATTCCGGGACTCCAGGATCATGACCTGAGCTGAAGGCAGTCGCTTAACCAACTGAGCCACCCAGGCACCCAGGAGCTAGTCCTTCTGTAACCATGTGAAGAGAAGTCATGGAGGGGGAGAGCAAGGGACGAAAGACGAACGCCACGTGTAGTGGATATCTAATGTGTAGTTTCCTTACAAGGCATGGCAAACTGTCTTCCTAATGTATGAGTGTCATACCAGTCACCACGTGCATTTCATCTCACTCGAGAACAAAGAGGACCACTGGGCCCTTAGAAATATTTGTAAACCTGTCTATGCATATAGTCAATATCTTTGAGAAATCTGCATCAGCTACACTTAGCTGAAAATGGGATTCTGCTCTTATCATTTCAACTGTGAGAAATTTCTTGGTGCTCTGTGTGGTTGCCCACAAGATTAAGTGCTTTATTCTACATTTTTAACAGATGGAGAGCTTTCTTTACTTACAATAATCCCCATGTCATGGAGCCAGATGGGAGTAAGGGAATTGGAAAATAACAATAACATAAAATAAATACCAATTCTGCTCCGTCTTTTTTTTAAGATAAAAATTTTAATGTCATTTTTGTTCCTCCCTCTATCTGTCTTTCCTCAAGGTCCTACCTCAATAGTCTATATCCTATGGTGACATATATATACTTCACAGTAGAAAGAAGGTAAGAGGTGTTCCATAAATTCTTGCAGAAATAAACTGTGAGTTTTTCCAATATGTGCAGTATCATGTGACTGACTTTGCCATTTCTCCTCTAATGGAACCAGCAAATATGGAAGAGATCGATGTTTAAGTATGCAGCAGTATACATCAGAAGTGCTTTATGGATATTTCTGGAGTATTAATCTTTATTGTTTTTGCAACTCTAGGCTGTGAAGGTTTTTTTCTTTTTTTTTTTCTTTTTTCAGAATTAGCAGTAGGTGTGGTTTCCTTAGGGAGGTACTAAAAATATTCTGCTCCACATATGGCTTTCTTGGTGTTACTGCAGGTATTCATGCCTTTGTGAGATGCAACTGACTATCTGCTATTTTGAATATATTCCAAGATCATTTGCCAGGGTGTGGGCAATTCATTCTAGAAGCCTTTGTTAAGCACCACCTCAGTATTAAGTGCTATGTAATTCCAATAAATAAAAAGCAAAAATAATTGGTTTTGGTAAGGAAATGCTTTATCCACTGTTTCTGTTTCTAAATGATTCATCTTCTCTTTCCATAATCATGAGTAGTTTTCAAAAGTTGAGATCTGCTCCCATATCTCTTACTTATTTTTTCTCCTTTTAAAATAGTTGAAGCAAAGATTTACACATGCTAGTGGTCAGTGCCTTTTTTTTTTTTTTTTTTCTTTTTTTTTCCCCTCTCCTGGCTTTTAAACTGAGATTCTCACTGTTCCCTTCTGGTGAGAGAAGGAAAGAAATATGTTTAGCTCAATTTAAAAAAAATAATAAGGAATATTTGTAAGAATAGAATAAGAGTTCTCTCTGTGTTCAGTTATCTGCAAACCAGGACGTGGAGTGTGGCCACTGTCAGGTTGATTTGGTCCCTATAACAACCAAAACTGATCACAGACACAGAAAAGGGCTTCTTAAGGGAGAAGCTGCTTTCCTGAAGAGTCGAAATGAAGGAAGATACACGTCTAACAGAAATGTGGAGGAAGTGGAGATTTCGATTTCCCCCGGCTAAGCCAGTCCTAAACTTTTGCTGGAGAGTCCATATATAATGACAGCATTAGCAATGCCTCGAAACCACGCTCGGCACTCCTTTTCCCTGAACAGCCTCTTCATCCTGTAAAAAATGACTCCAGTGTCTTTGTAACTGCAGCCTAACAAATCCCTGGAAAGAAGGGCGTCTTTATTAAAGCCATTCTGTGGAGACTCTGAATTCAGCACAACACAGGGTCTACCTCCAGACTGACCATTAAGGCTCTGCCGGATTCAACAATTCCTTATCTGGAAGTACTCCTTTGCTCTTGGAGAGGCTTTGCACACAATACTAACAGCATCTTTTATCACAGGGCTTTAAAGTGTCATACAGCTGCAATTTACAATCTTGATTCGCGAATGGAGATTCGGAAAGGCGAAGGGATTCCAGATCCTATTCTTTGCTGCCCTCATTAAGCTCACAGGGTTCTGCCCAAGCCCTATCTGAGAAGAAAACAGTGACACAGATAACACCGTCCATCTGGGTCACTGCAGCAGTTCCTAGTGATCCATCTGTACTGATCCGAGAGACGCGGGCTGGGAACAGCGATTACTGTGCCCTCGACTCACCTTGATCTCCTCTCTTCCGAACTCCTGCTGTACTCATCCTTAATTCACACACTGGGCACTTCATCATTCACGACTCTGCCCTGTTGCTTAACCAACTCATGTTCATTTATTTCAACCGGCACACAATCATGAAACATTTGCTGGAAAGAAAGCATTGTTCTAAACATGCAAGCATGTGTGTTTTCGTTTTCATCTTACTCATGTAAATGCTCCCATGTTATTCAAAAAAGAAGAAAAGCATTGAAGGAGACTTGGTTTTCTACTGCAGTGAGGAAACACGGAGCCACTGTTCTCAGGAATTCAAACCTAGGAAAGAAGACAGTACTTACAGGTTGTTCATTAGGATTCTCCATAGATATTCCAGCTCTTCTCTTTTCCTAGATATATGACTAAGTTGAAATTACTAATCCTCTCTTTAGTTGAATGTGACCATGAGACTTCTTTGGCCAATGAAACATGAATGGAACTGATGGGTATAACTTCCAGGTGAAAATTTTGAGAGTCAGTAGGCAATTCACCACTTTCCTTTTGTGCAACCTTAGTGATCATAGAATTATATGGTACTGTAGAGCTGCCATGAGCCAGGGTCTTAGGCTGTCCGCTCTGAACAGAGCCCCTCTCCCAACCCTCAGTGAGTATGTAGCATGAATGAGGGAATAAGCTTTCACTGTATTCAATTACCGTGATTTTTAAAAACAGCTTTATTAAGAGATAATTAACATGCCACAAATTTCTCCCATTTAAAATGTACAGTTCAATGTTTTTTAGGACATTTATAAAACTGTGTAACCATCACCAGAATCTAATTTTAGAACACTTTCATCCGAACAACATCATTTAGAAGATTTCATCAACAAGAAATCTTGAACACATCAGCAGTCACTTGCCATTTGTCCCTCATCTTCCCAGCCCCAGGCAATCACTAATCTGCTTCTGTCTCTATAAATTCATCTATTCTGGCCATGTAACATAAATTGGCTTGTACAACATGCAGTCATTTGTGACTGCTTGCTTTCACGACACATAAAGTGTTGGAGGTTCATCCAGGTTTCAGTATCTCAGTACTGTGTTCCCTTTTATTGCTGAAAAAATTCTATGTACATACTCCATTTTGTTTGTCCACTCATCATGTGGTGGAATTTGGGTTTTCTCCACTTTTTGGTATTTATGAATAATGCTGTTACAAACATTTATGTGTTGATATCTATTTTTGTTTCTCTTGGAATTTCTCTAGGAGTGGAATTGCTGAATCATACTGTAATCATATTTACCAGTTTGAGGAACTAGCTGAACTATTTTCCAAAGGGAATACACCATCTTACATTCACATCAGTCGTGCATGGAAGTTTTTCTGTCTTCACATCCTCATCAACAATTGTTACTGTCTGGCACTTTTATTAGAGTCAATTCAAGTGGGTAGTCAGTGGTATCTTATGTGGTTTTGATTTGCATTTCCCTAATGAGTAATAATGTTATGCATCCTTTCATGTACTTACTCATCATTTGTACATCTTTTTTAGAAAAATGTCTATTAAATTCTTTGATCATTTTATAATTGGTATATATGTCTTGTTATTGAGTTTAAAGAGTTCATTATATAATCTATATGCAAGTCCCTTATTAGATCCATAATTTAAAGATGTTTTTCATTTTGTGGGTTGTCTTTTTACTTTCCTAATAATGTGTTTGCAAGACAAAGGTTTTTAATTTTTATAAAGTCCAATTTTTTTTTATCACTTTTGCTTTTTGCATTGTATCCATGGACCCACTGCCTAGGCCAAGGTCCCAGAGATTTACTCCTATGACTCCTTGTAAGAGTTCAATGGTACTAGCTCTTTTATTTCGATCTATGATCTATTTCAAGTACATTTTTATGCATGGTGTGAGGTCCAAATTCACTATTTTGTATGTTTATGTCCAGTTGTCTTGTTTGTACCATTTGTTGAAAGGATTCTCATTTCTCCCACTGAATTATCTTGGCACCTTTGTTAAAAAGCAACTGACCATAAACATAAGGGTTAATTTCTGATCTCTTAATTCTACTCTTCCCATTTTAGTCTACGTGTGTCTATCCTATGCCAGTACCACACTATTAGTTACTGCAGCTTTGTAATAGGTTTTGAAATCTGGTAGTGTAAGTCCTTCAACCTTATCATTCTTGTTTCAAAATTGATTTGGGTAGTCTAGATTTTTGCATTTCCATGAATTTTAGGATCAGCTTGTCAATCTCTGAAAAAACGGGGAAAAAAAGCCCTGCTGGAATTTCAATGGGGATTGCATTAAGTCTGCAGATCAATCTGGAAAGTATTGCCATCTTAACAATATTGAGTCTTCTGATCCATGAACATAGGGTGTCTTTTCATTTACTTAGATCTTCAAGTTTTTCAACAACGTTTTATAGTATTCAGTGTATAAGTCTTGCACTTTTTTGGTAAGTTTATTTATTTATTTATTTTTTGAGAGAGAGAGAGGGCACAAGCAGGGAGGAGGGGCAGAGGGAAAGAGAGAGAATCTCAAGCAGCCTCCACACTCAGTGCAGAGCCCGAAGGCAGGGCTCCATCTCAGCACCCTGAGATCATGACCTGAAATGAAGTCAAGAATCGGACACTTAACTGACTGAGCCACCCAGGCGCCCCTGCTAAGTTTATTTTTAATAAGTTTTAATCTTTGGATGCTATTGTGAATGAAATTGTTTCTTTCATTTCTTTTTTTGTATTGTTCATTGCTAGTGTATAGAAATGCAATTGATTTTTGTATATTGAGCTTGTATCCTGCAAACTTGATGAATTTGTTAATTAGTTCTAGTATTTTTGTAGTGGATTCCTTGGGATTGACTACACAGAAGATCATGTTGTCTGCAAATAGAGATAGTTTTGCCTCTTTCTTTCCAATTTCATGACTTTTGTTTCTTTTTCTTGCCTAATTGCCAAGGTTGCTAGAACCTCCAGTATGATACTGAAGAAAAGAATCCCTGCAATTTTGACATTGGTTGTTATCGCAATATAACCTTGCCTTTAATGCACATATTAGAAGAAAAAAATCAAGATAGATTCCATTTATTTTTTTTAAAGATTTTATTTATTTATTTATTTATTTATTTATTTATTTATTTATTTGAGGGGGGAGAGAGAGAGAGCAGATGAGTGGGCAGAGGGCCAGAGACAGAGAATCCCAAGCAGACTCCTTTCGGAGCACAGAGCCTGATGTGGGGTTCAATCTCAAGACCCATGAGATCATGACCCGAGCCGAAACCAAGAGTCGGACACTTAACTGACTGAGCCACCCAGGCGCCCTTAGATAGATTCCATTTAGTTAGCAAAATCAGGAAAGGGGCGCCTGGGTGGCTCAGTCGGTTAAGCGACTGCCTTCGGCTCAGGTCATGATCCCAGAGTCCCGGGATCGAGTCCCGCATCGGGCTCCCTGCTCGCAGGGAGTCTGCTTCTCCCTCTGACCCTACCCCCTCCCATGTACTCTCTCTCATTCTCACTCTCTCAAATGAATAAATAAATCTTTAAAAAAAAAAAAAAATCAGGAAAGACTTTTGAAAGAATGACCCAGAGAGCCTAAGTCTCAGAAGGATGGAAGGGAAGCCATTCAGTATGAAAAAATACAATATTGAGTTTTCTCCCTTGACTTAGAGTCAATCTGTACAGGAAGAGCAGAGAGAAGACAGGAAATACAAGTTAGGAACAGAATCTTTGTGAAAAGCCATACGGGAAAATTGAGAATGAAGATAGAAAAATCAATTGGGAGGTTCTTGCCAAAGCCTTGAGAGGAAATAGCAAGTGCCACAGCTAGTAAGTAGTTAGTGCTGCCTGTCCCCAGATCTCTTTTGTGCCCCCAGAGCTTCAACAGTACCTAGACTCCAACTCCTCAGGCTTCTGGAGCCTCCCAGCTCCAAACTTGACAATATTTACTAGTTACTGAGAATAAATCTGATGGTGAGCCTCGTTCCTGTCTCTATTTTTATATTGGACCCCAATATCAGAAACAGTATGGTTTTTTCCACTTTTCAATTTGCGAGATTGCCTTTGGCATTCTGTGATCTTTTCTGCTTTGCCAGAAGCCCAGGAATCAATGTGCCTCGCTGGTGTTTTTCACATGGCTCCAACTCATTCCTCATCTAGATTTTCTCATCTCAGCTAGACTGCCCGTGAAGTAGAGCCCAATGTCCTCAGCTCCTACCTGTGGCCCTGCGACCTTTGTCCCCATGTACACAAAAGCAAGACACAAAGGGCCAAAATTCCTCAAATGAAGTTTTGTTAATTGATTGGTTTGTTTGATTTTGTTTGTTTTTACTATGCCCTAGGGATATACACAAGAACTAACAAGCTGCCAAATTTTAAAAATCTGGCAGTTTTGCTGTTGTGATCTTCTTTTGAATCAATAATTACGAGGCGAGTGGTTTCTCTTCTAACAATAATTACCGTCACTGAGTCCTAGGCAATGCGCTAGGTCCTTTAGCCTGCTTACCGTTCACCACTGCAAAGTAGTCCACAGAGGACACTGAGACTAAGAGAGGATTTACTAGCTTACAGCCACAACTAATAAGTGCTGGAGCCAGTGTTGGAACCCACATTTATCAATTTGTCTCCAAAACTCACATCCAGATCTTATAGCCTACTGTCTTTTTGGGTCGAGTTCATCAAACCCCTTTTAGATTTCTGTTCTTGTATTGTTATGATGCTCCTTTTCCCTGCAACCCTTTTTTCTAGAGTGTCAACCAATGTCTTTTCAGGCGTGTACTCGGCTTAGTAGGCTTATTTGTATTCAAGAACCCTCTAAACTGACTGATGGTCATTTCATTAGTCTTGCCCCACGCAGGCACCATCTTTTTTAGGGTCCCATGTTAGATTGAATTTCCTGAGAACAGGGTTGTCCTCAGAGCCAAGAAGGGCTTAACAAATGATGCATATATGAACAAATCAATGAAATGGATGAATTTATGAATGGACGAGTTTAAGAGCTCCTTCTTGCAATTGGCGTTTGCACTGTTTCGAGGCAGTGTCACCCTTTAGCAGAAAGAGCGTAGAGCCCAGCATGGAAACTGAATCCCAGCTTCATCACGTACAAGCTCTGTGAAGATGGGTGCATTACTTCACCTTTCTAAGCCTCAGATTGCTCATTTGTAAAATGAGTAATAATCATAGGGCATATGGAAGGCCCTACGAGATAATGAAGGTAATGAATGCAATACAGAGTAAACGTTCGTTTAACATTGTTTCCCTTCCTTTCTCTTCCCTTTCCTGTAAGAGGAATGTTGCAACCCGAGTTTCCTTGTCTTGAGCTAGTTCTCTTTTGCCTGTGTGAGGTACGCTACCTAGCATCTAGAAATGGCATTTATCAGTGCTTGAAACTCAGATTCTGGAGACAGACAGCCTGCATTAAAATCCAGGTCCCCGCACACCCCACCTGTGTGATTTAGGCAAGTACCTTGACGTTACCTTGCCTCAGTCTCAGTCTGGAAAATGGGAATCATAATAGCTCCTTCTTCCCAGGGATGCCAGCTTAGAATTAAGTAATATCTATAATTCCCATAAAATCACATTATTGTTTGTTTTTGGTAGTGATAATAATAATACCACTACTTCAGGCACTTAAGTAAAAGATGCCTGCAATGCTCTTCTTGGAGGAAGGATTCTAACTGAATCTCTGCCTACTTCATTTGCGGCTTCTCTCCACCTCCTGGATGTTTACTACTCGATATCATGTGCTAATTGTCTATCTAAACTCTCTGGGTTGTTTGCTGCTGAAAATTGCCCCCAAGTACTTGCAATATCCTGAAGTAATTCTGTCTCAACTTTAGGATTTATTCATTTCTGTCCCATTTTGAGATATACAGAGTTCTACTCTTCCGAAATGAAGTGGTCCCTAGGTCCCTGAGTGAAAGACTATGCTTTCAGGGATCATTTCTATAGCTTGTTCCTAGGTCCCCGAGTGGGGTGCGTGTGTGTGCATGTGTGTGTGAATACCTCTCACCTCAGTCATATGTTTTCTGATTTCTTTGCTGTGAGCAGTCATTTCTTATTTCCAGATAGCAGCCCTTTCTCTTCTAATTCATTGTCTCTAATCTGCTGTGGTTTTGCCAACCAGAAAAATCCACCTCGTTTTAATTTTGTATGTAGTTAAGTGTGAAGAGACTCTGACAGAGAGCCTCTGGGGATCTCCCATGAGTCAAGTGAGTGTCAGTGTGTTAACATTGTAACATATTGTCTGGCTTCTTAGAGAATTCTTTTTAGCTCCCTTTATTATTTTCCACTGTGGCCCAGGAGAGGTGAACTTTGCCAGAGGTGAGCCTTAGAGAGGTGGAGCAGGATTATTCTAATTTTCTTTTTTTTTTTTTTTAAGATTTTATTTATTTATTTGACAGAGAGAGACACAGCAAGAGAGGGAACACAAGCAGGGGGAGTGGGAGAGGGAGAAGCAGGCTTCCCGCGGAGCAGAGAGCCTGATACAGGGCTCGATCCCAGGACCCTGGGATCATGACCCTGAACCGAAGGCAGACGCTTAACGACTGAGCCACCCAAGTGCCCCAGGATTATTCTTATTTTCTTACTAGGAATGCAAAAAGCATTCAGTTCACCTCTTATCCATAGCATCCAAATTTTCTGGGCCATATAAGAGCAGAGGAAGTGTACTATATATTTGCTGGTTTGAGGTAGGTGAGCATTTGACAATCTAACCTCTAAACCTCTTTCTAGCGTTTAGAGAATTCTACAGCCTAAGTCTAGATGCAGGGTTGACCGTATCTCTTCCTGGGTTCCTGGCCCCAGAAGCCAGAGTAAAGAACTGTACAGAGCAATAGTGATGGCAATGTCTAGCACCCAGTGGTATCGGAGCCATGGTTATATCCC
This sequence comes from Mirounga leonina, assembly GCF_011800145.1. Classification (NCBI taxonomy): domain Eukaryota; kingdom Metazoa; phylum Chordata; class Mammalia; order Carnivora; family Phocidae; genus Mirounga; species Mirounga leonina. Next base: position 50,849,645 of record NW_023270323.1, on the reverse strand, counting down.
GCAAATGGTACTGTGGTGGCAGGGGTGGAAACGCTCTTCTAGATGTCTGTTCCCGTGGCACCACAGGTATGGATATGCTCCCATTTTCCAAGCCTGGTTCTCTCTAGCCCTCCCACAATACTGTTACTATGCAATAATTTTCCAGTAAATTGCTTGTATGCTTAAGCCAATCAGTACCAGTTGTTCAGGTTTTTCTCAGCCAAGAACCCTGTGTACAACTTATGGGTGATTTCTTATTTTTCTATCTAAATCATATATAAAGCAAACACTTGATTTCAAACCATAGTTTAGCCATATATTGGGTTATGGTCAGTAAGTTTAACTGTTACAATCTTATTAACCCAATTATTAAGGGTAAGCATCAAAGATCTATTTTAACTTCTACTTCCTATTTAGTTTTACTGGTCTGAGTACCTGAGAACCTAGCAAGTAGTGTTTAAATCATTTTTAAAAAGTCACTTTTCCCCCTATGTTTTCCTCTACAAGTTTCAGGTTTTTAGGTCTTATATTTAAGTCTTTAATCCATTTTGAGTTGGTTTTTGTGTATGGTATAGGATAAAGGACAAATTTCATTTTTGCATATGGATATCTAGTTTTTCTAACATTTATTTTTTTTTAAAGATTTTATTTATTTATTTGAGAGAGAGAATGAGATAGAGAGCATGAGAGGGGGAAGGGTCAGAGGGAGAAGCAGACTCCCCACTGAGCAGGGAGCCCCATGTGGGACTCGATCCCAGGACTCCAGGATCATGACCTGAGCCGAAGGCAGTGGCTTAACCAACTGAGCCACCCAGGCGCCCCAGGTTTTTCTAACATTTATTGAAAAGGGTATCCTTTCCCCTTTTTGTCTTCTTGGCACCCTTACTGAAGATCAGTTGACCATATATGCATGGATTTCTTCCTGGGTTCTTTATTCTGTTTTATTGGTCTGTATTTATGCCAGTACCATACTGTTTTGATTACTGTAGCTTTGCAACATAATTTGAAATCAGAAAGTGTGATACTTCCAACTTTCTTCTTCTTGTTCAAGATCACTTTGGCCACTTGAGGTCTTTTGTGGTTCTATATCAATTTTAGGATTATTTTTTCTATTAGTCTTGGCGATGAGTTTTAAAACATAAGCAAAAAAAGCAAAAATAACTGACTGAGTTTACATCAAACTAAAGAGCTTCCATAAAGCAAAGGAAACCACCAATGAACCTATGGAATAGGAGAAAATATCTGTAAAACATATATCTAATAAGGTGTTAATATCAAAATATAAAAGGAACTCAATACAACTTAAAAGCAAATAAATAAATAAATAAATGACCCAATTAAAACATGGGCAAAGAAACTGAGTAGACATTTCTCTAAAGAAGACATACAAATGGCCAACAGGTACATGAAAAGATGCTCAATATCACTAATCATCAAGGAAACACAAATCAAAACTATAATGAGATATCACCTCACACCTATTAGAAAAGTTATTATTAAAAAAAAAAAGATAACAAGTGTTGACAAGGAGGTAGAGAAAAAAGAATCCTTGTACACTGTTGGTGGGAATGGATATTGGTACAGCTTTTATGGAAAACAATATGGAGGTTTCTCAAAAAATTAAAAATAGAACTATTATATGATCCAGCGATCCTCTTTCTGGATATATATCCAAGGAATTGAAATCAGGATCCTATGTTTATTACAGCACTATTCACAATAGCCAAGATATGGAAACAACCTAAACGTTCATTAATGGATGAATGAAGAAAATGTTATACTTACACGTACTGGAATACTATATTCAGTCTTTAAAAAAAAGAAAGAAATCCTACCATTTGCAACATGGTTGGACCTAGAAGACATTGTGCTGAGTTAAATAAGGCAGACACCAAAAGACAAATGAAGCATGATCTCACTTATATATGGAATCTAAAATAGTCAAACACATAGAAAGAGAGAGTACAATGGTAGGTTTCCAGGGGCTAGGAGAAGGGAAAAGTGGAGGGTTCAAAATTTCAGTTATGCAAGATAAGTAAGTTTTGGAGATCTAATATACAGCATAGTGCCTACAACTAACAATACTGTATTGTATGCTTAAAATTTGCTAACAGTGTAGATCTTAAGTGTTCTTACCACAAAATAACAATCATCATCATAAAGGGGGCAGGGAGAAACCTTGGGAGGTGATGGATATATCTATGCTCTTGATGTGGTGATAGTTTCATGGTATATACTTAGCCCCAAATTCACTGAGTTGTACACATTAAATATACACAGCATTTTACATGTCAATCATACTTTAGTAAAATGTTTTCAAAAATCACTTTTTTAATGAAAAGAAAGAATTATAGAAGTCTTTCTAAGGAAAGGTCAGTTTAGGGTAACAACTACAATGTCCTCACTCATAGGAAGTACATCAGAATTATTTTTTGATAGTGGAAGAGAAAGGAATCGAGATGATTTTCTGCTACTTCTGGGACAATCTTCCACAATTTGACATTAGCATTTGTGTTGAGGTATGGTAACTTCTTAAAAGAGTGGTAAGATCTACAGTCAAATACGAACTCAAAATGAACACAACTAGTTTGCTGTCCACTAACTCCTAAAAAGATTTCAAAAAAGAGTTGGACAGTTTTTCCATGACCTAAGGCCTGAGATATGTGTTGACTATATCCCAACGTAAGTATTAGATGCCAAAGATATGTGTGCAGGGTGGGGGGGGTGGGGAGTGGAAAATATTCATGATGCTGAGAGAGAACCAGAGATGAAATGTGGAAAAATAATAACGTCCTTTCTCCTAAGGACATTTCCAATTCTAAGTTCCAATTTTTCCTGAGATTCAATTCCATTTCTACCCTTGCATTCTGTATAAGATCCTATATTCTAAATAAAGAAAGAAAAATAAAATCCTATATTCTTAAAAGAAATTCCTTATTGGGTTGAATTATTTACCACTAAAAAATTTTGTCTGCACCTGTGTAGCTCAGTCAGTTAAGCATCCAACTCTTGGTTTCAGCTCATGTCGTGATCTCAGGGTGGTGAGACTGAGCCCCACCTCAGGCTCTGGCACTCAGCCGGGTGTCTGCTTGAGATTCTCTCTCTCCCTCTCCTTCTGCCCCTCCTCCTACACACACGTGCGTGTGCATTTGCGTGTGCTCTCTCTAAATAAATAAATAAGATCTTTAAAAAAAAAATTTGTCTAATGTAGAATTACATCTGTATTTAGTGTCTTTTATTTTTTTTTAAAGATTTTATTTATTTTTGAGAGAGAGAGAGCACAAGCAGGGGAAGCAACAGGCAGAGGGAGAGGGAGAAGCAGGCTCCCTGGGGCTCGATCCCAGGACCCTGGGATCACGACCTGAGCCGAAGGCAGACGCTTAACCATTTGAGCCACCCAGGCGCCCCTGCATTTAGTGTCTTTTAGAAATGTTATACACAATTATATTTTTAAAATAAAAATATATATTATAAATATAAACAAAAAGGTAAACATATTTCTACACTATCATTTATTTTGAGAAGAAGAAAATAAGTCCCCTAAATTTTAAATTTGCTCCAAAGGCTCCAAATGATAGCAGAATAATCTTTCCATTCTTTCCAAGAAGTGGCAGGAACTCAGAATTTAAAACCTGTGTTTGAATCATTTGATTTGTAAATGTTTCTCAAAACCTCAAAGCAAACATAAATAGCTGCCTATTCTTTACCCTGAACTAAATGTAAATAACCTGTCAACTTCTGCCTGTTGTTTTCTAAATCTAGGCAATAGGATCATTTACATTATGTATTGATAAGTGACCTAAGAAGACATCTGGTGCAACTCTGTAACTAGTTCAGGCTAAAGGGCTGTGATGGGGCCATTATTTTGTGAAGTAAATTCTAGTAAATAACAAATACAAAGTAGAACCGCAAGAGTGGAGAGGAAACGGGAAAAGGCAAACCACTGTATTTTTTTTTTTTAGAAAATAGAATCCATAAAATTATGTTTAGCGAGACTGTGATAGAATAATTATTTTCAATTTTTACAGGGAAAATATCCAGGAAAAAACATTTTGCCCCATTAAAGTCTTTTTGTGAATAAAAGTAAAATCACACATTCAAGCTTAGTACTATTCAAATATAAGCATTTAAACAATGAGATGATTGGCTTAGACAATATATTTAAGATATTTGGGCCATGTCAGTATGGAATACTATAAAGAGCCTATTTCTCTTAGTTTATTCATGTGGATTTAGTGTTGCTTGGTAAAAAGACCCCATCTAATATAACAGGGAGAGAAATCTGGTTCACATTCCAGCTTTGCCATTTACTATCTGAATTTGGACAAATTATTTAAACTCCCTGAGCCTCTTGTTACTCATCTACAAAACTGAGCTGTTAATGAAATTAAAGGATATGGAACTTAGCTTTCACTCAATAAAAATATAGAAAACAATATAAATAGGCAATGTAACTAACATTGCAATCCGAGTAGAGTGCTTTATACCCTCAATTGTTTGGCTCATCTAACAACCAGTGTAAATTTTATAGAGAGGTGCAAACGATGCCCATCAATTTGGCCAAATTGATCCAAGATTGGGATCTTATTATACATTGGTTGCCATGTGATACATTGTAATTAAATCCATGGTTTGGTGTTCAGAGATTTAGTTTTAATACTGGCTCTGCCATTCACCAACTGAATGAACTTGGACATGCCACTAAAATCTCTTGATCTGCTTTTTCATATTTAAAAAAAAAAAGGTGGGCAGGGGGAGTTTAATTAATGCAGAACCTACCTCTCAGGGTTAGAATCAAAATGAGTTAATATGTATGAAAGAGGTTTGTAAAAAGCAATTCTCCAAACAAGTATCAGATGATAGAACAAGAGAGAAGAGGATGTTTAAAGGTACTGTATTTAAGATTAACATCATGATGAGGAAAATATTTGACAATCATAAAATGAAAATAAAACATTTGACTTAGAAATATGAATTAATCTACAAAATTTTATTAAGCAAGTTACCTTACTTTCTTCTACTTTGTGTGGTATGCATAGTGCTTGCAAAACAATGTGTTTAGAAGGTTGTAAGAGGCAGACTGATCAAAAAATATATTAAACAGATTTGGAAGGGGGTGGATATAAAGTTAGAATTTCTGAGTCATGAAAACATCAGATAGCAATTTCAGAAAGGTGTAACTTTATTTAAAACCAAGCTGCTGTGAATTCTATCATGCTGCAGACTCCTCTGAATCAACAGTCTCTGTTGGCAAATTGTTAGGCTGACAAATTCTCACACACACCAAAAATTTCCATTTTGTAAACAAGTTAAGTGGGTTCCTGATGGTCCAAAAGCAGAGTCCTCATCTGAGTGGACCTGTATCATCCATTCCTCACATTAGCCAAACAGATTCAAACACTGATCACCCAAATCCGAGAGCCACCTTGAACATTGGTGTAATATTAAATTTGATATTCTTATCAAGTCTGGGAAACACAAAAACACATCATTGGCTTCATTGGCTAGATTTCCTGAGATAGTCAGAAGAGTATGGTGTGATAATTTGGTCATCTTTATAGCACCAGGGGCTCTATTTCCACTTCTATCCACATGGACAAATACAGAACACTGGTCCAGAAGAAGCCAGGATATTTGATGTATAGAAAAGTGAATATACAGGCCAAATACAGGTTGAGTGATGGATCTTCCTTCTGCTGGGTCAGTGTCAGTCACAGGGGTTCTGGTTGTGTGCTTTATGATCACCAGCCCTGTCATCTAAGCAGGATGAAATGGCCAAGAGATACAGCCATGCAGATGAGTGAAAAATCACCACCATTGCAGGGAAGGGAAGTAGGTGAGGTATATTTGCATAACATGGACTTTGGACAGGACAACCCGCACATACATCACAAAAGGTGATGTTTGCACCCCAGAAAAGGTATACAAGGGACAGCAGTGTCCAAAAAGGGACATCAAGTGGAGATATTAGAGGTGTTGGGCCCTGGCTCCAGAAATTGTGGGATTAAAAGAACTTAACACAGTGTCTAGCTTACAGGCACTCAGTATATCAATATACTAGATTAAGTTTCCTTCCTCCTGTTTTATAAAACTACTTGGTGTGGGGGGGGGCATTATCATATATCAAGGGGAGTTGGATCCCAGGACCATACTGTTCTTCCTAGCAGTATGAGTACAAAGAACCTAGCAGTGATTGCACCTTTGAACAGCCCTGTTTTTATCAAGGGCTGGGACCATCATTTCATAAAGATCAGACGCCTTTCTGTAGTCTTCTATCCTGCTAATTGGGGTGAGAGGATAGAGAAAGAAATACCTGCCCTTGATCACAAGCTTGGTTCCAAGCCCATTTTCATGTACTTTTATCTTCCAATTTCTAAATGCTTTAAACTTTCCAGCCAACTGTGAGGATATGGGTTTACCTGTGGTCTTATGAGGAAACAACAGAACCCAGAGAAAACAAGGACTCTGGAAGTCTTTGTCATCCAATCAACATCCTGTAAGTTGGAAGAGTCTAGTCCTGTGTGATCTTGCAGACCATAGACCTTCTCTCCCATAAGGAAAGCAGAAGTGATAACCAGCCTTCCACACCTGTGAACACAGGCCTGCGCATCTATTTTCCAGGTTACTAAAGATGTCAACTAGGGCCAGACCCAGGCAAAATTAGAAAACAGAAGAGGTTTGTTGCCAAGAGGGCTGAGATAGGAGCCACAGTACCTGGATCCCCAATCCAGCGTTAGTTATATGACCTTGAACAAGCCCTTTCTCTTTTTTGAGCCTTGGCTTGCTCACGTGTAAGATGGGAGTAATAATAACATGTTCAATATTTGATGAAGAGGAGAAAATGTAAAGTGTTTTAAACAGATATATAAAAATAAAACCGTCTCCAAGCTTTAAGTCAGGGCCTGGTTTCCACATTCAACCAGCTTCTCCCCTCCTCCCTCCAGTTTCTTTCTTTCTTTCTCTCTCTCTCTCCACTGGTATAGCCAACATGGCCTCAGGGCGGGAACTAAATCTAGTTAATTCCTAATAAAGTGTTAGTGCCATGGTTGACACTCCCCTTATGCCACTTTCATGCTAATGAATGAATCTCTGGTTTTAGAATATCAGATGTTAGCAAGAGACAGAACGCTTCGAAGAAGGTAGGAGAGGGTGTGTGTGTGTGTGTGTGTGTGTGTGTGTGTGTGCACATGTGAAGAAGGGAGGTGGCTGATCAGGTGCCTTTACGTAGAAACCTCCCTGATAACCCAAAGACAGCATTTGGCTCTACGTATGCAAAGCTGGCTGTGCAGGGAGCCCTTTAAAACACCGCCCCACAGAAAATGTGAAATTCTTTCTCCTCTGCATCCTTGGTCTGCAGTGACACTGGCAGATGCTAAACTTCGGCCTGTCTAGAACAGTTAATTAGGTTATAGAGGCTGCCAAAAATCCCAAAGTCATCCTAAGAAAGTGCAACACTTTGAGATGTGAAGCAAAGGTCAGGAGACACAAACACCAATCTGATTTTTAAGAAAGAAACCACCAAATAAGTGGGGGGGGGAGGGGGAGGAAGAAAGGAAGGAAGCAGGTCGCTGACAATCTGGCAACTTCTTATCAGTTTCCTATAAACGTTGAGATTAGGCATAAAGTGGTCCTGGCTCTTTTCTCCAGTAATAAATACTATACACTTATAAAGGCTGATACTGTAAGAGATACTGTATATTCATAACCTGTTCCAGAACTCTCAAGTCCATACTCCTGGGACATCAGGAAATCTTTCAGAGACCTCCTTCCTGCTGGAGAATGTTCCCACCTGGGAGTAATAAGGCTGGAAAGGGGAAGGAGAGAATTTGCTAAATGGAATCAGTTGAACGAACGCCTGGGCATGTTCAAGGCTCCTTTATTGGTTGCATCAAATTATGACAGAGGAAGAACTGCTGACTGCCCCCTGGTTCTCAGTAGTGGAGAGGCAGCCTTAAAAACCTAGAGACCCAGTTCTTCCAAAAGGTTACCCCAGAAAGCATGTGCTGGGAATGGGGTGGGGTCAGAAAATAAGTGCAGTGCGTGGGACTTCACTGCCACCAGCAGGACCCAGGAGAAGTGCAGGCCAGGAGGAGGTCAGGAGCCGCCTACAGCAGAAGCCCCAGGTGGGAAGATAAAACTTGCACCTGAGCTGCTTTCATCCTGTGCCTAACAAGCCCCTTTCAATCTCAAAGATTTGGAAAAACTGTTCCTCCTCTCTCGAAAACAGGAGTTCCTGCCCCAAAGCTCACACTCCAATTAAGGATCCAAACACACCCTCCTCCCTTCCCCCCACCCCGCAGTACAATCACACTTTTATTCTACGAGGTCCTCCTTTCTCCCCTGGAATTTGCAGTATTTCAGCAGGTGCAGCGAGGGTGGAACGGAGATGGCAATTTTACGCCTGGGTCCCTCCGCATCTCGCGTCACCCCGGCAGTAGACCAGACCCCTGGCGCTCCCACCCCAACTCCACTCGCGTCCACTCTGGCCCCGTCGGATCGGCGTCAGGTGGAGCCGACTCAACGCTATGAACGGACTTGGAAAAGCGGCCACCGGGCAACTCTGATCTCTCGCACCCCGCCTCAATCCGTGGCCACCTGCACTTTGCGGGAACTTGCGCGGAGCGGCGCCCCCCAGAGCCCCCAAGGGCCTGCCGGGCCCAGGCGCGCACCGGGCGGCGCGGGGCTGCCGGAGCCGCCGAGCTGGCGGAGTGGCCCGGGAAAGCTCCAGGGCGGGGGCAGGAAGGACCCCTCTGGAGCCCAGAGGCCTCGGGAAGGCTTCCCGCGGAGATCCGCTCTTGGAAAGGTTCCGCGACCACGCGGCGAGGAACACGTGAGCGACGCGCCTTCGCTATAAAAACCCCCGCTCTGCTGAGCGTGAGGCTAACGGGGCGGCAGGACTCAGCCACCTGCGCCGCCACAGGCCGGGCCACGGCGACGCTCCCTCCAGGACGCTCAAGGTCCCGAGTTTTGATGCTTCGGGCCCTCGGGGCCGGGCTTAGCGCGTGCGTCTAACTTTGAGGCCGGAATTGCCCGCACGTAGGCAGAGAGGCGCCGACGCGGGTAGGCGTGCATTCCCGAAAATGCCCAAAGATGGTTTGACCTTTAGGAGAGTTGGAGGAGTCGGAGGGATCGCGGGATAGTTTCTTTCTTGTTCTCCACCAGAGAGACAGCCACGAGCGCTCGGGATCGTCCCGAAGAGGCCCGGAAGCCCATGGGCAGCCCGAGGCCCCCGCGCCCCCGCCCCCGCCGCCCTTTAAGCAGAGGGTGAGTCCTGCGCCCCGCGGGCGGAGGTTCCCACAAAGTCGGGACGCCCATCGCAGAGAAAGTTTGGTCTGCTCTCTGCCGCTCGGTCCCCGCCGCCTGGGCGACCCCTCTCCCCGCGGCAGGCGCGGGCGGGGAGATGGCTGCGGGCTGGGCGGCCGGCGCGGGCGCCTCCCGGCGCAAAGGGGCGCCGCGCGCGTAGCCGCCGCCACGCTGCCCTCCAGCCGGCTGCTGTGCTGAGCCCCGGCAGCCGGCGAAGGCGGACGCCCAGAGGGCCAGGAGGCGGCGGCGTCAGCGGCCCGAGGGTCCGTATGGCCGCTCCCCGCCGGCCGGTACTGTGCGCCACCGAGCTCGCCCGCGGCGCCTCGGGCTCGGGGCGGCTCTGAGCCGCGCCGCCTGCGGGGATCGACTAGCTGTTCCGCGGAGCCGCGGGCAGGAACCGAGGACCAGGAGGCGGCGGCGGCGGCGGCTCTTCCTCCCAGAGGGCGATGTGGCCGGCAGGTGCGGGCACCAGGCTGCCCTGTCCCCGGGACTCCGCGCTCCGGCGGGCGGCTTTCTCTGGGAACCTCACCGCCCTGCCTTCTCACCTCATGCCCGCCGGCCGAAGCGTCCGGGTCTTCATCAGCGCCAACCCTGAAGGTAAGTCCCTCGCTCAGATCTGTCCGTCAGTCCTGTCCGTCCGCGCGCCGGGAGCCCGACAGTGTCCGCCGCACAGCCGGGGGCGCCGTGCGTGCCCGGCTCTCCCTTGCTCCTGCCCCGAGCGCGTGGGAATTTCATTTGAATCACTGGTATTCTCCCCTTGCTCAGCCCCTCTGCCCGCTGACTTCCCCTAGGACACCCAGGCTCGCGCCCCCCACCCGGGTTACTCTTTCAGGTCGAGCTAAGAAACGTCCGAGGCAGTAGCCGACGCTTCTGGAAGCCCCATCCTGCCACCACCGCCACCCTTTCTCTGAGCGCGTTCCTTCTCCGGGGTTACCGTAAACGCAAGGAGTAGTTACCCCTCGCTCCCGGCTCCGCTTCAGGCTCCTGAATGAGGGCTCCCTCCTTTGCTACTTGTTCCCGCCCGGGCGAAGTGAGCCTGGGGTTCCCTGAGACTCGCCGCTTGCGAGCGCGATGGTGCCTTTTGCTTTGGAGCGCAAAGGAATCCTTTGTAAACCGAAGGCCCGCGGGGGTTGGGAGGAAACACGCGGTGAGGCCTCGGGATGGATGGGCGCTCGCTCTGTCGGGCGCTGGCTTTTTGGTGGAGCGCTCGGGATGAGCTCGTCTCCACATTTGGACCCCGGGCTTGATTTCCCGGCCTTCTCAGTCGTGTACCTGCTCAGGGCTGGGCACCTGGGAGGCGCAAAACGCAAACTTGTTGATTTATTGCATTCACAAATCACAGCGGCTGGGCGCGGGGGGGGTCGTTTCTCTCTCTCTTTTTTTTTTTTTGCTCAACTCTGCTTTTGAGTTCTAGGACTGAATGTTAACTTTCGTTACTACTAAGGGAAAGTAGGATGTATTTGACTTAAGCTGGATAAAACTGCAGGAATTGCTCTTTTCTAGAAAAAGTAACTGTTCGGTCATAAGATAAATTTGTAGGAGACTTTCTTTTATGCGCTGTAACAAGCCTTGAGTCTGACAAAAAAAGTAAAAGGAAAAGTTAACAATCATTGGAGAGAGTCCTTTGAAAACCCAAGACTGGTTGCTTATGAAAAAGCACTTAGGACTAACAAAAATAACTTTCTAAAATAGTTGTAAAAAACAAAACAAAAAACAGAAACGTCAGGTAAAGATTACATTATGACAAGGGGATTAAGGAAAAAAATAGGTAACGCACAGTCATTAGTAATAGAGGGAATGTATACTTTTGAGATGGGGGCACGACTGACCTATAAAGTTTACAGCTCACTTTCACAGAATTTACTACTTTAAGGAGGCATTTAGGAAAGTATTGTGCACGCTTTTAAAATCCTTTTAAAAATCTCAGGTATGTCTTCCAGGATTTTAACTTAAATCTGAATAAAGAAAACCGTGGAAATATGCAGCCTATTTAAAGGTTAGGAAAACTCTGCAACTTAAGTGTTCACTGTTCTTTTTTTTTTAATGTTGCTGAAACATTTTTTTAAGTGGTTGAGAGAATTGTGTTAGAAAATGTTTAGTCTTAAAATTTTCAATTCTTCTAAGCTTAAAAGAAATCTCATGAGAAGTGTTTAAGTCTGCTGATGTAGAGCTAAATGACTGTTTTTCTTTAAACATGTTGCTTCTAAAGTACTGTGAAAATTTTGTTAATATTATCAGTAGTTAGTTCCTTTAAATTTGTGTTTCCTTTAAATAAAAACCAATGATCGTGAGTTTATGTTAAGTCAGCTTAATATTGAATTCATATTTAAGATTAATGTCATTTTTCTTAAGCTTGTACATGCGATTCTTCAAATTTTCTAGTTTCTGAAAAGCTTTACCATGTATTACTCTTCGGAAAGCAAACGGGAGGAGGGAGCCGTGACCCTTTCGTGTCTTCTAGTCACTGTTTGAGTCGTAGAGCTTGCACATTGATCTGAAAGGGCCAGAAATGTGCTACCTCAGAAGTTGTAATAGGGGGCAGCATCTCAAATTTTATCCACATTGGAGAGCCGAGGGTGTACTGAATAGAAAAGACAGAGATGGGTATTTTTCTGGACTTGTGCATGAAACCTTGAAGCCTTGATAAATGCTCTATCAGGGGCAGCATTTGTCCACGAAGTCTTTATGGATGCAGTTCAGGAAGCAAATGGTTGTGTTTCGGTTCAATCCAATCTTAGATTCTTGGCCAATACTCAAGAGGCTCTTCACTGTCCAATTAAGACAAAGAACATTATCTCATGCTTTTCTTTACAAGTGGAAATCAATTGATGCTCTAAATAAAAGCTTTGTGTTGAACTCAGAGCAATATGTTTAAGAATCCAGCAAGGGTCTCCCTTAGATTATTAATAGGTCTTGGCTTTAAAAAGCTTGTGTGGACTTTACCCATCAGTAATAAAGGTAACCTATGTCTTTCAAATGGAAAAATTACTTTCCCATATGTTAGCCCATTCAGTATTTTAATTTTGATTTCCATTGTCCAAACCTGTGAGGATGCTGGGCCAGGGGCTGTTCTGGGGTACAGATAAGGAAACTAAGGCTGCGCCCGGTTAAGCTCCTTGTCCGCACTCCTATGCCAGAATGAAACAAGATAGGAGCCTTCAGGGCGCCTGGGTGACTCAGTCGGTTGAGCGACTGCCTTCGGCTCAGGTCATGATCCCAGGGTCCTGGGATCGAGTCCCACATCGGGCTCCCTGCTCTGCGGGGAGCCTGCTTCTCCCTCTCCCACTCCCCCTGCTTGTGTTCCCTCTCTCGCTGTGTCTCTCTCTGTCAAATAAATAAATAAAATCTTAAAAAAAAAAAAAAAGATAGGAGCCTTCAGGGGACTCAGAACCTCTCGCCTGATACTCTGGCCCAGCCTAGGTTCAGGCCAGATTTCTGTAAAGTATCTTATCCCCACTGGACAAGACAAGTCAGCTGGATCTAGTGGATGAGAGTTCTCCTTATTCTTGAATCTGGACAGCCAGAGCTGAGTAGCAGGAGGGGAACATGGCTGGCTGCCCTGACCCGCTTCACCTGCATCAAAAGGTGGTATTAAGGGCATTCAAGGAAATTTCAGAATGTTCTGGACTCTAATGGACTTGTTCCTATCCGTAAGTATGTCTGCATCTGACCAGTCCCCACCACATAAAAGACCCTGGAGAAATATCCCATGTGGAGGAGGGAATAGCATTGTGCCAGATTCTCTGACACAGATAGGCCTTGGACTTCATCTAGTCCCACCTTCCACCCAACGTAGAAATTCCATCTGTGGCATCTGTATTAATCCTTGGAAGTCTTGTAGTCACTTAGCCACTGTCTCTCTGCCAGAATGGCACTTACACCTCCTTGGAACAGTGATTCTAAAACACATATAAAATCTTCCACTGTGATTAGCCTGAATTGTGCATGAATATGCAGAAGAGAGGAGCCAGCACAATTCTCTCCCTATGTTGAAATTCACAGAGGCCTAATAGGTAATCTCTTTGCCTCGATTCTTAACCGGTTTAGAACAAAGTCAGTCTTAACTTGGGCTGCTGCAACAAAATACCATAGACCAAGTAGCTTCAGCAACAGACCCGTATTTCTCACAGTTCTGGAGGCTGGAAAGTCCAAGGTCAAGGTGCTGGCAGGTTTGGTTCCTGGTAAGGGACCTCTTTCTGGCTTTCAGGTGACCATCTTCTTACAATGTCCTCACGGGGCAGAGAACAGAAGCTCTGGTCTTTTTTCTTTAAAAGGGATGCTAATCCCATAATGGAAGCCCCACCCTAAAGACCGCCTCTAAACCTCATCAAACCTAATTACCTCCCACAGGACCCACCTCTAAATACCATCACAATAGCTGTTAGGGCTTCAACGTATGAGTGGAGGAGGGGCAGAAACATTAAGTCCATAACATTCTGCCCTTGCCCACCCCCAACAAATTCATGTCCTTATTGCATGCCGATTATATTCATTCCATCCCAACAACTCCAAAATTCTTGACCAGCATCAACTCTAAAGTCTATAGCCCAAAGTCTCATCTAAATACAATCTAAATTAGATATGGGTGAAACTCCAGATATGGTTTATCCTAAGGCAGAATTCCTTTCCTGCTGTGAACCTGCGAAACCAGGGAAGGTGTGTGCTTCCAAAATGGAATGGTGGGGCAGGCAGAGGACAAGCATTCTCATTCGAAAGAAAGATGAAGGATGCCAAGTAAGTTGGGGCGCCTGGGTGGCTCAGTCAGTTAAGGGTCTTCCTTTGGCTCAGGTCATGATACCAGGGTTCTGGGATCAGCCTGGCATCTGGGTCCCTGTTCAGCGGGGAGCCCGCTTCTCCCTCTGCCTCTCCCCCTGCTTGTGCTCTCTCATTCTAATAAATAAATAAAATCTTAAAAAAAAAAAAAAAAGATTAAGGGTCCCAAGTAAGTTTAAAACCCAGCAAGGCAAATACCATTAGGTCTTAAGGCTCTTGGAATAATCCTCTTGGGTTTGAAGCTCTGCCTTCCACACCCCCTGGGGTGGCAGCTCCACTTCTGTAACTGGGGGGAAGGAGTTGCCCACCAAGACTCCAGGAGGCCCTGTCCCCAAGGCTTCAGAGCCACACCATCTGCCCTGTTGAAACCTAGGAGATACCTTCCCCCAGTTTGAAACCAAGGAGGCAGCCCTGATGATCTCCGAATCTCCTCTGGAGTCATTCTTCCTTTGTCTTTAAGAATCACACACGTGCACAGCTGAACGGCTGAAGGCTCTAGTCCTGCAGGATCTAAGAAGTCTGTCAGCCGTCCTTCCTTTGAGCGGTTCTCTGTCTTCCTCCGTTCAGCCGACCTTGTTTCTGCTGGGGTGGTCCATGGTTTACACCCAAACTATTTTCCTTATCAAATGGTTGTTCGACCACACCCTTGGTGTTCTTTTCAAACAAGCTTTGCCATTTTTTGTAATAGGGTAAGTTGAGAATTTTCCAGATCTTTAAGTTCTGGTTCCTTTTTGCTTAATTCCTTTCTTAATTCCTCCCCCCATCCCCCACCCCCACAATTTACTATAAGCGCTCAGGAGGAAGCAGGCCACCCCTTCATCCAGTTTCATGGCTTACAAGTGCTATCTTGCACAAAACCCTAGAGCACAGTCCAGCTACGTGGTTTACTACTTTACAACCCTCCCCTTTGGTCTATTGTGCAATAACACGTTCCTCGTTTGTCTTAGGGGTCACCGCAGTGGCCATATTCTGTTCACAATTTCTCTATTCTCTTAAGAAGATGGAAGCTTTCTCTACAGCTCTCCACTTTTCTTTCTGAGCCCTCCCCAGAATTGCCAATAACCATGTCTTCGTGGCGATCTTGGCATTTTCTAGCACCCACCTCCAGACTCTCCCCGTCACCCAGTTCCAAAGCCGTTTCCACGTGTTTAGATATTTGTTACAGCAGCACCCACTTCTTGGTACTGAAATCTGTCTTCATTTCCTAGAGTTGCCATAACGTTTACCACAAACAGGGCTTTAAAAAATGGAAATTTATGGTCTCATGATTCTGGAGGCTAGAAGTCCAAAAGCAAGGTGTCAACAGGGTCATGCTCCCACTGAAGGCTCTCAGAAAGAATCCTATCTGGTCTCTTCCTGGCTTCGGGTGGCTCCTGGCTGTCCTTGGTGTACCTTGGATTGTAGCTTTGTCACTCCAGCCTCTTCCTCTGTGGTCACAGGGAGGAAGGTCATGTCCTCATGTGGTAGACATCCCATCATGGGGACCCCGCCCTCTTGACCTCACCCATACCTAATTACCTCCCAAAGGTCTTGCCCCACAATATCAGCACTTTTGGGGTGGGGCTTCGACGTGAGTCCATACTGCCCAGTCCATAACAGGTAAAGTCTAAAGTAGAAAGAAGACCAAAATATTGCCTTTATTGCTGCTAAAAACTGATGCAGGCCCAGAATCCTTTATCTTTTGGGCCAGATAGCATTTTGGAATTCCAGATTTTTTTAGATTTTAGGAGAAAATGGTGCATCTACTGTTGATTATGTAGGGTCTGGGGTAATACCCCATCATCAAATATGAATATGTCTATGAGGAAATGACTTCCCTCTACATCCATGTTCTACTTTCTGCAGTGCTGGAAGGGTTTTATCTGCATTGTCCTATATGGTAGCACTAGCTAAATATGGCTCTTGAGCTTTTAAAATGTGGCTGGTATGACTAAGAATCTGCATTTTTAGTAGAGTAACTAATTTAAATAGGCACATGCAGCTACTGGGTACTACGTGCAACACAAAGCTCTGAGTGGAGAAATCAAGACTGTAAGTGGGTTCGGGTCTGTTAAAGTCAGGTTTTGTTGCCAGATAAATTGGGAAAATTTTTTGTTTTCAACACTTTAGGGATTTTGGAAGTGCAGGTAAGGACTATAGACCTTTTGGGGGGGATATGGCCTTTAACTTTAGGTAAGTAGGGTTTTTCCAGTACTGAACCTCAGGATTGTGTAAACTTACCCCCTCCTTCCCCAGTCACTGTCAGCAACGGACAGGTCATAAACCTGCCCCTTCCCCACCCGGTGGACAGAGTTGACCCTTTTACAATTTAAGACATGGAGGAGCAGAGGAGAACGACAGGTTCACTTACAAGAGAGAATGAAGGGGCTGGGCTATTTGTGTTCAGATTTTCCTTCCAAATGCATCCATCCGATTAAGACACTTCTCCCCTGAGGAGTAAGTAATGGCCCTGTCCAGGGCTACTGTGCTAGTGGATCGCCCTCTGTGTGTTGGGAGACATTGGAGGAAAAGATACTTCCAACACCTACTTTTTTGTACATTTCCTGCCCACTCAGATTTATGTACCCCTCATCTTTTTGAGAATCGTGCACGTTTGTCCACAGTATTAATGATCAGATGCTTTGTCCCTTTCCACTTAGACTTTGTACTCTGCATGTCTCTGTATCTTCCTGGACTCTCTTCTCCATATCTTTGGGGTCTTAGTAGGAAAGCTTGTTCTCCAGTTTGGCACAAGCCACAGTAAAGAGAGAAGGATTTTTCCCTACTTGCTGCAACCAGTGTTTATTTTACTTTTACTTTAGCTTGTGCTCCCAGGCAAGAAAGAGGCAGAAAGATGGGCATCAAGAAATGCACATGAGAGCTATGAATATTCCTTACCCTGGTTCTTCTTACTTTCCTTACAGTGCTAATTATTTCAAAGGCTCCTTGTTTTTTTCATTGTTTTTGTGAGTAATCGGAGAAAATACAGTTAACACAGCAAAATCATATCTCTGTGTGTGTGTGCGTGTGTGTGTATTACACACAGCTGTTTGATGCCTCAGAAACATCTTTTAAGAGTTAAGAGCCTTACAGAAGAACATACTGAACCGCTATTTTACGATAAATGCGCATAGAACATTTACAATGTGTTCTAAAATTTTAGTGGTTGTATCTTCAAGTCCTTGAGCAAATGTTATTCAGGCAGGGGAGAATGTTAGATAGAGAAGTACAGACTGGAGAGCCGGCCTGCCTGGGTTTGCATCCTCAGTCCACCATTTAATGCTGTGATTCTTTAGCAAATTGCTTAATCACTTTGTTCTCAGTTTTCTAATCTGTAGAAGAGGACAGCAGTACTGCCTGCCTTGCAGGGTTATTGAATAAACAAGCTAATGCGAAGCACTTAGAACAGTGCTGGGCACGGAGCAAACATGAAATCAGTGTTTGCAATTATTACCCTTATTATCTTCATTACTAGTTTCCCCTGTGATCCAGACACTGTGCAGGTATGGGTAGAGAAAGCTAAAAAGGCATTTCCTGCCCTCAAGAAATGCAGTTCATAGATGCATATCAGATAGAACTCCTCAGTAAAACAAAAACCACTCCAGGTACTTCAGGGAACCCAGCAGTCCCAAAAACCATCGTAAGGATCCATGAGTGAAAGGGTCACCACTGCGCATTTAAGTCCCCTTGCCAAAGCTGTCACCTAGAGGGCAGGAAACTGTAGAAGCCACGGCCAGTTATCCTAGCTGCTCACTGTGTAGTTGGCTGGTTTCTGCAAACACGCCCATCTGCTGAAACCACATGGCGGCCAGCACAGCTCACGGCAGCAGAACATGCCCCGTCCCCTTGTTGTGCACACGTCATGCACGTACACCCCCCTGGCAGAACCAGAACGGCACGCGGACCCTTGCAGCAAGTAAGTCAGCGAACTGCCAGACTTCCCGCCCTTACCCACAGGGAGAGAATGAAAGGAAGTGCTACTGGATACTCAGCACGGAGAAAAGAGTATCTAGTCCAGGGGGAAGCAGGCAGGTTGACTGGTTCAACCAGGAAATGTTTATGAAGCACCTCCTCCATCGGGAGGGCTGTTCTGGTGCTTAGCATACAGCAGCAACAAAACAGACACGTCTGGTCTCATGCGGTTTACATAAATAATCTATGTGATGAGCACCAGGCTAAAGATACGAGCAGGGCATTAGAGACACTGAGGAGGAGTGAGCCAGCGTGGAGCTGAGAAGGCGGGTTGGGAGGGCTCCCCAGAGCAGCAAATAGAGAGCCAGGGTGTAAACACTCTCCTCCATGGTAATCAAATAGGAGGCAAAGCAATGATGAGATCTCTGCAGGGAATAGAAAGAGGTTATTATTATTCAATGAAGAGTTTTTATCCCTTTGGATAAGAGAGTGGAGCGGATGTCTTGAGGTGATACTTTTCCCTTAAAGGTGGCTCATTTAGAATGACATTTAAAAGAAAGCCGGGGTTGGAGTATATAGTACATTCTATATATAGATTGTGAGTTTATGGTTTGGTAAACCATCCACAACTCTTTTTTTGAAATTCTCGTCACACTGTTGCAATGACACCATTTGCTGTTTTAAAGGGTGTGTGGCAAGTTTGTATTTTATTTGTTTCAGTTGTCTACTGCTGTGTATCAGCCCACCCCAAAACTTAGTGCCTTAAAACAATGATCCATCATTTCTCACAGTTCTATGCCTGCCTGGGAATCCAGGCAGGGCTTGGCCTGCAGAAAACAGGTAGCTCTGTCCCACTGAGCCTTTGGCCGGAGTCACTCACTTGACTGCGTTCGGCCAGGCCTGGGTGGAACTGGGCTAGAAGGTCCAAGAAGGCTTCACGCCTGCGTTTGGCTCCTCAGGACTCCTCCATGAGGGCCTGCTCTCCAGCTTTTCTCATCATTCAGGAGTCTAGCCCAAGATTCCTTCTAGGGGATTAGCAACCCTGGAGAAAGGAAATGGCAGCTAACAGGCCTCTTAAGGCCCTGGAAGTCCCAGGATGCCATTCTCACTGTGTTCTGTCTATGCAAATCATAGGCTAGCCTAGATTCAGAGGGAGGGGAAATAGACCCTATCTCTTCATATGAGGAGAGGCAGGTGCATGGGGGTGGGGGCAGGGTAGGAATTAATGGTAGCCAACTTTGAAAGCTACCTAAACCTCGATTATATTGTGTGGTTTCTTTAGCCTGTCTTTGTCATAATTAGGTTAAATGAGAAAATGCATGAAAAGTGAGTAAACTGGTGGTCTGGCACATAGCAAGTGCCCAACAGTGTTAATCCTCCACAATATGGAGGATTGGCAGTGACTCCATAGGTAGTACTTTTCTAGAACCTTCTAAATTCTAACCTGAGAAAAACCAGAGTCTACGAATAGAAGAATGCTTTTGTGCTTCCTAATACTGAACACCAGGATGAGACATTCTTCTATCCACACTCTGGCAGTGATGGGCCTCCAGGGGGCCTGCCCCTTAAAACACTGAGCCTGGAGAAGAGAGCATGACACACACGCTGTGTGGACAGGTCATTTCCTGGTGGAAGGAGCAAGCAGGTGGGCTGAGCTTGCCTGGTTTATTTTTCCCATATTTTCAGTCAAATAGTCACCCCTTATTTGACTGAAGGGTAGGAAGGAGGTCAAAGGAGTCCAGGAGGCTCATGCTCTAGAAGAAACCTCCAGTTAGAGGAAGAAGGGCTTTTCCCCTAACCTGAATATTTACCCATTTCAGTTTTAACATTTGTACACAGTGGGATCCTTTAATTACCCAGGATCATTTAAATTGGATATCTAGCTTGACATATCCCAAATTCTATCACAGCCAATATCTAACACAAGAGAAGACCATAGGCTAGAAAGCGTGACACACTTTGTATATAATAGCAGGAACTATATCAACTATCAGGATCAGATACTTTTATAAGGTGAGTTACTTTGCATGCCTTGGGAAAAGTCACTTCATCTCTCTAGAAATAGTAAGTTGTTTTAAACCACTAAGTTTTGACAGTGGGTAGTTTGATATGCAACAGGAGACAGCTGGAAAAAATAAAATACGCACTCATAAACACCTTTTAAAATGGCAAGTGATACAATTCCTACAGTGTAACAGGAACTCACCTACAAGGTAATTGGGCCTGATAAAGTAGGCTCAAAGTTCTTTTTAACCCAAAACATTCTTTTAAGTTTTGCCCTTAATGGTCATATGATTTAAATCAAAGTAAAACCTGTAAGTCGTTCAACAGTATACATACGGGCTAAGTTACGGACGATCAATCTAGAAGAAAGTCTGGTGCTACTAACTTAAAGACAGACACTTTCATATTGCTTCTTCAGAGCTTCGTCTTTCATCCTATTTTTTTTAATTGAAATCAAACAGGATTTATTCTGCAAATTAAAGTAAGTAGGCTAATGTAGATTTAGAAAAAGGATCTGTGGCAGAAAGTTAATAAAAGGATAGAAACTACAGCTTTGGATGCAATTCAAAGGGAGTAATACCCACTTCTAATGAAATGCTTCCTGGAAATCTCATTTTCAATCCAAAATATTTCCTCGGCTTACGACATGGGTACACTTAAAACAAAGAGCAAAGCCCAGATGTCAGGTGTCTTATTCCAGGAGTGATTACAGAATCTAACAGAAAAGAGACCACAAAATTAAAAGCACATCTTTCATAATGGTTAATCTGATCCAGTATGGATAGTGTCAGAGAGAGTCTTGCCACTGAATAGATTTCCTTCCAAGTTCATTCTAAGCACAGGCAGTATTTATGAGATACCCATTGTGTACAGCTGAACTCCTCTAACTGGTCACTGTGGGGAGTGCCAGAGGACGTAAGAGATACATACTATCTTCATTCTTTAAACTCCTGCTGCCAGGAGGCAGGACAGACACAGCTATCAGAAACACACTGTGGGGGTGCCTGGGTGGCTCAGTCGTTAAGCGTCTGCCTTCGGCTCAGGTCATGATCCCAGGATCCTGGGATCGAGCCCCTCATCGGAGCCTGGCAGGAAGCCTGCTTCTCCCTCTCCCGCTCCCCCTGCTTGTGTTCCCTCTCTCGCTGTGTCTCTCTCTGTCAAATAAATAAATAAAATCTTTAAAAAAAAAAAAAAGAAAGAAACACACTGTGGCTGTGGGAGGGGGTGTTTGACCACAGGCCACTTGGAGTAATTGGAATCCCACTGTGGTGTCCGACGGCCCACTCGGGCACCAGCTGGTTAAACTTAGGCAAAAGGGAAAGACCAGGATGTGTCAAAACTAAGAAGTAGACCTCTCTGCTGTAGTGGAGTGGCTGGTGGGGGAACTGGGCCAGCTGTCAGTGATGAGAAGAAGTCTAGATCCAAGAGAGAGGCACTGTTTTGGAAGAGAAAGCATTTGTTACCGAGTCTGAGCAAAGCATCATCATGAGCACATGGATGCTGAAATTTAATTTCCTCGAGTGTCAGAATAACTCAGGAGCTTACTCAGATAATAACTGGAGGGGTTTGGGCATGTGGAAAGTATGAAGGTGAAAGGAGAGTTTGGGCCCAAGACTGCCATCCTGAGATAAAGGAGTGTGTGGGGAGGAGAAGGGGTAGCAGGAAGCATCTGGCAAAATCAAGGCAGGAGCCCAGCCCCTCGGCGTAAGGTGGGACAGAGGTTCTGGGACAAGGTGCAGGCTGCTGTTGGGACTGGAACCCAAGGCCAGGGTCACACCTGCTGCCTTAGTGATCTGACCCTGAGTCACAGAGGGGTGGGAAAATAGGAAATAGGAAAGTAATAGGAAACATTTCCTGGTTGAGAATAGCCAGCACTGCAGGTGGCAGGAAGTGTGGTTCTGGATATCTCAGAGAAAAGATGCAGGGGCTAGGCAGCAGGAAGCTTTATTCAATGAAAACAAGGAATTCAAAACTGTGCTCGAGAGATTAGAAAGACTTGATTGTCCTAGGTGAAGATGATGAGGCTTTCCAGAGAGAGGACAAAGCCAGAGTGAATAGGAGTGCCCAAGAAATAGCAGGTGAGAAATTTTCTTGACCAAATGACAGAACTGGTAGAATTACCATGTTCTAAAGGAGGAAAAATGTGTTGCAACTGTAAAATAAACCGAAAATCTACTTGCATCTTGGTAGAACCTGCATACTAGTTAATTGCTTAGCAAAGGGTATAGCTTCAAGCAGAGGATCTCACTCAGTTGACAGTGTTCTAGAAAATTCTCTAATTAAAACGGAATTCAGGGCCACCTGGGTGGCTCAGTCAGTTGATCATCAGACTCGGTTTTGACTCAGGTCATGATCTCAGGTTCCTGGGATAGAGTGCCGTGTCAGGCTCAGCACAGAGTCTGCTTGTCCTTCTCCCTCTGCTCCTTCCTCCACCTCAGCGAGCGCACGTGCTCTCTCTCTAATAGAATCTTTAAAAAAAAAAAATGAATTCAGAAACTGCTGTAGTCACTGTGATAAAAAGCGATGAAGTTAATCAAAGATATCAAACATTAAAAGAGAAAATCTGAGAACTCTAGAAAGACATGAAAATAAAGTTGCCTTTTAAGCCAAGGTCTCTATTCCGAAGCCTGAATAATCGATATGGAGAAGCAATTGCAGTAACAATAAGGAGAATATGTAGGAAAAATGGGAAAAAGACCCAGACCTTCCCACCTTGGAGGGTTTGCTGTTCGGGGGCATTCATCTGCAAAGTCCTGGGGAATGAAAGTATTCATAAGGTGGGAATTTCACAATTTAATGAAGTCACTGTTGAACCTGAAATCTTATAAGGTGTGGAGAGTTTTGTCACATGGCCCCTAAGTTTTTTTGGCACACATCCCACCAAGAGGTGAAATCCATGACTTTTCTTGAATTTGGGCTCTCCAATTGTTGTTGGCCAATAGAATAGGGAAGAAATGGTACAGCACCGGTCTCTGGGCCCAGGCTTTTAGAAATTGACCACTTCCACTTTCTGGTTTTGGAAGCACTTGTTCTTTAGAACCCAGGCACCCCATGGAGAAGCCCCTGCGAGAGAAGCAAACAGCCAGCACAACCTTGCCAGCGAGGAGGATGCACTGTGTAGGAAGTGGATTTCTGCCCACGTGTGGAGCTCTCCCAGCTGAGGCAGAGACTAACTAGCCTTCCCCACTGACCCCTGCCAAAATTGCAGATTCAAGGGGAAGGTGAATGTTGTTGTTTTCAGCCAATGATTTTGATTTGTTATGCAGGCAAAAGAGAAATGAAATTAATAAAATAAAACAAATGCATGCTAGTGTGTACTGGCTAAGATGAAAGAACTCGGGGACTAGGGTTGGTTTTGAACCTCAGGATTTGTTATAAATTTGTGTGAAATACTTAATCTCCTCAAGCTTCATTGTCCCTTCTGACAGTGGGACATAGTAACAACTACCTTACAAGGTTATTACGTGGGAAATGTATGAAATACGCAAGCACCTAAAACAATGCCTGAAAGATAGCAAGGACTCAAAAGTTCTAGATCAGAATTTGTTAAAAGCCCTAGAAGAGAAGAGGTATAAGGGTTCCAAGGGAATGAGAATTACTTGAATAACTTCTTTTTTTGTAAATCATGGCATGAAATGGTCATTATTCCCAGATGATGCCATCCACATAATCATGTATGCTTTTAGCTAGAGGGGACTATATAAAAACACCATTTTTAAATGATGGTTTAACATGTAAATACAAAGTCAGCCCATATTATAAGGTATTAAGTTAATAAGTTCCATCTCTAAAGGATAGAGCAGAACTACATGCTTTTTAAAAATTAGCCCCCAGCACTCTTAAAACCGTAGATAACAAGCAGATTTCAATAAAATGACATTCAGACAGACTAAAAAGATAGCATATTCACCTTTTAATGTAAGGTGTGCTCTAATCTTATACTAAAAACCATAATTTCTTTCACACATAAAGAATCCCTTTAATGTTGCTTTAAATCTACATAAAGTCTTGTCATTTTTCCAACTCCTAAACTGATGAGCAGTTCGCTACAATGTTTCAAAGCGCATGCGGTATCCACATTCACGTGAGAAGGACCACTCTTCATAAAAATGAACAGCCCCCTTTAGGGAGGATTTCAGTACTCCCTAAGGGGAGTATTAAATCCCATGTATGATTGAAAACTATTTCATTCCACGTGGCCATTATGGTAGAATGGCCAGCTCTTATTATGTAAGTTGGTAATTCTTACTGCATGCATGGAATGGTCATTGTAAGCCCACATTATACTGAGCAAACAATCTAGGTATTCCTGAAAGAAAGAAACAGAAAATAATAATTGAATATTGGTGTTTGGGGTGGAGGAGGGTAGAGAGGAGATGTGAAGAGATGGAAGGAGATGGGTCTCATGACTGAGTCTGTGCAAGGTCCGGGATAGGAGGATGACAGCTTGAATCTGGAAAGGGCTAATCTTTCATTTGTTCCTTGATTCTGCTTTGCAGATCTCAGACTAGAATGGAATGAGGGAAAAGGCTCCGGAATCGAGGAGTTTTGAAACAAAACAGTTTTGTTTCTCAAGTTTGGAGTTTGGTTATAGTAGAAAATGGATATTTAGGGACTCTGGTCCCTCTGGGAACAGGGAAACCAGCATGCTGAGCCTCAGCTGGGTGGAGGGAGGCAGTGAGCCCGCCATCCTTTATGTACCTCATATGATAATCTGAAGAAAATGAAATTTAGGGCATAGCCAAATGCTTTGGTTCTTTTTACCTGAGATTTTAAAAAATATTTGAAACTCCTTCTTGGGATTCAGTACTTGCTGTGTAATCTTTGGTGTTTCCTTCCCTTTCTCCGCTCAGAAATGAGTCTATCTCAACTGTGTCAGAGAGGAAAAAACAGGTTTCACTTGTGCTGATCCCAAGAACAGGATCAAGGCAGAGCTGTGGTCTGGGGGCAGCTCCAGTGGGTATGTAAGCAGGAGGGAGGGTTCCCTTTACAACTCTGCTGACCTCCAGTGTGTATGCAGATTTCCTCTCCATCAGCACCTGCGTCTGCCGTGGGGCTAGCAGTGCAAATTTCTAGGCCATGAGTTTCATTTGACACCAGGGCATCCGGGAACCACAACACCAAAATTCTAGATTGAACATTGCCCAGTGTTTTACCAGCTGTGTGACCTGAGGCAGTTTCTAGAGCCTCGAGATTCAGTTTTCCTTTCTACAAAAACAAAACCCCTATGTTGTATGTTTTATGGTGTTCTGAAGGTTAAATTCTGTCGTAGCATGCAAACAGTGAGCTCTACGTAGAAATGAAGCACTGGGGACACCTGGATGGCTCAGTCGGTTAGGCGTCTTCCTTCGGCTCAGGTCATGATACCAGGGTCCTGGGATCGAGTCCCGCATCGGGCTCCCTGCTCCATGGGGAGCCTGCTTCTCCCTCTGCCTCTGTTTCTCTCTCTGTCTCTCATGAATAAATGAATAAAATCTTTAAAAAAAGAAAAAAGAAATGAAGCATTGTTCTTTTCTTAAAACTCTTTTCAAGTGCACGAGTTGTAAACTGACACTTAAGCCAATATTAAGTGATTATGTTACAGTGTAATAAAGTAACTGACATGTAGTACTCACACAGAGTATGTGCTCAAGAGATGCTCGTTGAATTTAAAGTCCCCTTACGAGAAACGGAACTCTAGTTCCCAAATCCCAAACCCCTCATGGTTCTGTCCCTGTTGTCTCCAGTCCCTCCCCAGTAAAGCTAACTCTCTGTGCCCACACCCAAACTCCTCATGCCTGTATGCCTCCCCTACTCCTTTATCTCCAGGCAGATAAGGCCTCACCCATAGAGGGCTGGCCATAGAGGCCCAGCCTGAGAGTCCCCAAGCCCTGAGGTCCAAGTTCTCAAGAAGCCACATTCCATGCATGTAGCTCCCCATCTCCTGCTGTAGCCACTGAGGAGGGACGTGGGGGGAGAAGGATGCCTTCCCAGCAGGCAGTCAGGGACTGGGGAGGACATGACATGTGCCTTGCAGTGCAGCTTTGTGTTCTTGTGCGTTTCTCACAAGAACAGTGAGAAATCACATACCGCTAGTGTTATGGTCCAGCTACACTGTGTCTTTGGGGACCAGTTAGGCACCCTGTCACCTTCTGAAAGATTATTTTTATGGCAAATTTCGTTTTGTGTTCCATTTCAATTATGCACAGTCAGGCTTGTTTAACAGCCATTTAGAAGTTGGAGAGATGTGTTTTCACCAGAGACTTTCTCCTTGTTCTCTGATGGCATCATGGGTGCATATGGGAGAATGTTCTTGTCCTTGAGGCATCATGAGGTGGTAAGGGGGACATACCATGGACTGACATGTCTGGTTTGGACAGCAGCTCTGTGACCTTGGGCATCCTCTCAGGACTCGTTCCTCATCTATAGAATGAAGTGGATGAAACACAGGACCTCTGGGACCTCTTCCAGCTCTAGCATTACATTATTCCACTTCTTTGAAACTCCCCAGCAGTTCCGTTTTGCTTTATTTCTGTTCAGGGAGAGGGCGTGTGGGGTCTAGCTCTTTTTCCTGACTTTGTGAGTGTGTCCTGTTCCATCTTCTGAGGAAAAGCAATAATATTACCTGTCCTCCTGGCCTCAGAAGTTTGTCATGATAATGGATGGAAAAGCACTTCTGAAACTCCTGCATGAATATGCACTATTGATTGGAATGTGGAAAGTATAACAAAGAGCCCAAGTTAGTGGGAAACATCAGTGAGATTTAGGAACCCTGACCACACATTCAGTAATAAGCTGGAGAGCATGAGCACATGAAATGCACATAAAGGGCCTCTTCTTTAGGCCAGCAAATGAGACTTTTAGGTTGATAAAATCATGGGGCTTTGGGGCAGGATGGTTGAATATAAACTCCTGCATGGAAGGGATTGTCATTCTACCCGGAATTTTGTGGTGGAATCCATTGTGTGTGCACATAAAACACACAATATATGTGGGGACTAGTGAATAATAGAGGTTAGAGGTTCAGAATCTGGAGTTGGAAACACTTGAGTTTGAGACTGTGGCTCAGAAAATGGCTCTGTGCCATTTTCTGACTAAGCCATTTTCTGACTCAGTGACCTTAAAGTATTCGGTTTCTCTAATCCAAGATTCGCTTATCTCTAAAATGGAAAATATCATGGGATTTTTATGAGGCTTAAATGAGATAAAGCTTGTGAAATGCTTATCACATGCCTGGCATTTAATAAGCTCTCATTAAATGTTAACTGGGATTATTACCATTATGAGCTCCATTATCTCTTTACCTGGGAGATGCTGATTAAAAGAAATACTCCTGCACCAGCAGTATCTTTGTTGCCCACTCAATATAAGAAGGGAAGATGTGTGACATGATAACACACTTAGGAAACATTTATACTTTGTTTATATTAAGCCAGAATGTTTACTTCCAACTGTCTGCCAAGGTTGCCATCTTAAGAGGCCATGGTTATCATAAACATTTTAAAAAGTGCTTTTGTAGAATTGTCATCAGAAATGAGTTTAAAGCCACGAGAAATAAGCGTGCCTCCTTCCTTTACAGTTCAGACCCCATTTTTAATCAGAAATCCACAGCAGTCATTTAACAAATACTCATTGAGGGCTTTCTGCGCACAACCACGGTTCTAAGCCCTGAGGATTGAATTCACCAATAACTAAATAACTGTGTTTATTTAACATAGACAGTACCTGTACTCCTCGTGGTTGTCACATTCTGATGGAGGGACCGTAATGGAAAAAGGCAAATACATATGTTTGTAAAGTTTGTGGGAGTGATGGTATGTATTGTAAGGAAAAGTAGAGCAGGGTAAGGAGAAAGTGTTTGGCGCACGTGCTGTCTCCCGGTAATGAGTGATCAGAGACCGTCTGTCTGAGGAGGTGATATTTGAACAGAGATATGAATGGAGTGAGGAAGGGAGCCAAGAATTTCTGCCAAGAAGTAAGTGTAAGGAAGAAGCAAGAAGTGCATAGGCCCCGTGGCATGAGCATGGCATGCCTTCGATGTCCGAGGAGCAGCAGGATCAGTGTGCTGGGGAAGAGAAGGAGACAGGGCAGTTTTCACAAAATTTTATACCCCCATATGGCAGGTACCAATCAACCAGAAGAGATGCCATCTATAAGCAATGGGCGCGCATGCTTTCTCTCTCTCTCTCTTTCAAGTAGATCTTTAAAAAAAAATTCTTTTTAAAGTGATTCTAAGAAAATTAAGGTAGATTTGGTTTTTTGGTTTTTATTTTAGCTATTTTTTAAAAGATTTTATTTGAGCACAAACGGGGTGCAGAGGCAGAGGGAGAAGCAGACTCCTCGCCGAGCAGGGAGCCCGATGCGGGGCTCGATCCCAGGACCCCAGGATCATGACCTGAGCCGAAGGCAGATGCTTAACTATCTGAGCCACCCAGGTGTCCCTCAGGGTAGATTTGTTAAAACAAATCTGATCTGTATTTGTTTTTAATTAAGCAGTTCCTTCATCATTAGGGTAAAAAAGTGTGGAACCTAACCTGCATCCCCAGACTACCCTCGCTTCTAGGAACTAAAATTGAAGGGGATGAGAGACGTAGTTATTGGATCTTTGGAGACAGCAGGTGGCAAAGAGCCCCCAACCTTGGGAATAAGATGACTACGAGAGAAGAAAAAGCCACCTCCTCATATGTGACCTGGGCGGATAGGAAATCCTCTCTGAGGTGGTAGAGTTTAGGGTCAGCCTTGGTCTCTGGGTGCTGGAAATTGGCACAGGCTTCTTCTCAGTATATCTCCAGGTGGATTCCCTGCCATGCATTTTAATCAAAGCCCTATGGAAACCTGTTAAAAATTCTTTGGGAGGAGTAACCAAGGCAGCAATTCAGGAGCCCATTGTAAAGTTGGTGGGATGAGGACCATGAGCACTACCATGTCTGTCTCGGCAAGGGCAGCTCCAGCTGTGAGATTGATGGCGGTCAATGTCAGAGGCCTGAGAGAGTGTCACCTAGGGCGTCCTGCAGCCCGGCGGTGATGTGACCCCCATCAGGGACGACCAGGGGCTGCAAGGTACAACTTTCATAGCTGCTAAGATCCCAGGGCAACTTGTACATATTAGACTTGTAATTGCAGCAGGTCAACGTAACAGCCCACAAGGAGAACAGATAAGTTACGTGTTTCGTAGCAGGTCCCCAGGGTGACCAAGAGTCTCATACTGGCAATTACTTTTTCATGAAAATTCATGCACTCATTCATTAAAGAAACACCACATGGCTGGAGCTGCCCGCCACTTTCCCTTCTCCAGTCTGGTTGGGAGGCTGAGGGAACATGGGTTACGAAAGCTTTCACGATGTCAACCATGACAGAGAATCATGTGGCTTTAGGTTCTGGAATCGGAAGGCGCTGGGTCTGGTATCTGCATTCCACCACTTTGGAGCAGTGTGTTGTCTTCCTCAACTTCTCTAAGCCTTGGTTTCCTCATCACTGACAGCGGGCTAAAAATAGTATTTGGCTTAGAAAGTTTGCAGGAGGACTAATGAAATCGTGTATGGAAGACGCTTAGCACTGTGCCTGGCATAATAGACACACTAGTGCTAGGAGTTGTTACAATTCAGAATGGACGTAGAGTTAGTGTGTGTGTGTCTGTGTCTGTGTGTGAGAGAGAGAGTTGGGGAGAAAGAGCAGGGAGAGGAAAGGAGGAGGGGAGAATATCCAGGAGAAATACAGCAGGGGAAAAAAAAATCAGGTGTGCCAAGCTGTGTGAAGACGAAACATTCAAAGTCCTTATAAATTTTAACAGAAAAATTATTTAAAGACGAGAATGATAGGCTGGAATGGGCCCTAAATTACTTAAAATAGAAGAAATGATTTTAGCAGTAGGGTTTTGGATGGTCTTTGGAAGTGATGAAAGATTGCCTTTATTCCCGACCGTTTACTGAGGTCTGGTACACAGTGAGATGAAAAACCCCTTGTGAGCATCCCTGAAACAAGGTAGCAATTAGAGAGAGAGCTAGGGTTGTATCTGATTGTTCCTAACATGGAGAGTCCAGAGGGGGACAGTGAGGCAGTTAATAGCCATTCCATTCATTTCTGATCCAAACCAGACCAAGGGAGATTGTGGACCCAGACTCCTTTCAGTCTCTCTATCCACTCCCAGTGCTAACAGATAACTGTCAGCTTAATTTAGTGCCTGGCTGAATTCAGATGTGATGTGATAGGTGATTATTTTTTATCAGTCACTAGCTATGCAATAGGAAGACCTGGAGAATTGGAGTGGCTCACTGAAGGTGACATAGCTTCATAAACCGATGTTCCCAGCATTTCAGAAGAGCTTGCTTTGCTTTTGGTGGATGTGTGATTTGTATAGTTTCTCTCCCTCGGGTAAAATGATGTTTCCCTGTCCTTTCTCATCCTGGAGTCATGTTGTTTATCATTTTGATTTTTTTTTTTTTCTTTTACCAGCTGACCCTTTTCCTAAATAGGTCATTTTGTGGTAAACTCGGTGTTCTGGAGATTTTTGCCCAGGGAGGTTGGATATATTTATATCTGGATGTGTCCATATGTCAAACAGATATTTGAGTCTATATCTGAGAGCTGTTGAGGTTGTAGCATTATAAAATTCTCTGCTCTACAAAATAAAATGAAAACAAATACCCTTCACATATAACCAGACATTTTCAGAAGTCAAAAAAGATGTAAAAATGAGGCTTTATTCAATAAGAAAATCAAAAGCAAAAAATACAGGATCTGGCCCTTTATCATTAATGCTATTATATCCTGTGTACATTTGTAAATACTTAATTTCCCATTTAATTTCTAAAGACTAATCCTATTTAGATGTGTATAGTATATGTTTTAAAATACTGTAGTCATCTAATACCATTTTCAATCAAAATGACATTTGCAAGATTAAAAAAAATACAGAGCATTTGTTTTTGGCATAAGTTTTCTGCCATAGGAGTTATACTGTCAAAATATGCAGGAGTATTTACTGCCCAATCTGTAGGTAGAATGAACCTCAAAAATAGGTCTCCCTGCTGTTAAGTACTTAAAATGACACACATTTGGAGAATATTAAAATCACATCCAAACAGTTATATCTCAATCCCAGTCCAGTGATAGTAATGGCAATATTGAATAATTCTGTTTTAAAAAGTGGGGTAAGTCCTCAAGATCCAGATATCAAATGCTATAGTTCTAACAGGGTGATGAGCTGCCCGAATTATACAAACTAGTAAGATTTAATTGACCCTACTCTGAACAATCTATGTGTAAAGATCACACAGAAGTATGTGACATGGGATTTATATCCAGGAGCTGACAATTCAGTTACTAACAATGACATCTGAAGTTAGCATCCGACAAACATAAAACATTTGAATTCACTTCTGTTGCTTCTGTAATAAGTTACTACAAATTTAGTGGCTTGTAACAATACAAATTTATTTTCTTAAAGTTCTGGAGATCACAAGTCTGAGCTCAGTTTCTCTGGGCTAATGTCACAGTGTTGGCAAGGTTTGCATTTATTTCTGGAAGTTCAAGGGGAGAGTCTGTTCCCTTGCCTTTTCCAGTTTTCTATAGTCTGCCTGTATCTCTTGGCTCATGGCCCCATCCAGCTCAAAGCCAGAAGTGCAGCATCTTCACCTCTGTCTCTCTGACCTCTGTTCCCATTGTCACATCTCCACCTCTGACTCTGCTTTCATAGTCGCACTTCCTCCTCTCACTGGACCTTTCTGCCTCCCTCTTACAAGGACCCTTGTGATCCTTGGGCCCTCCCAGATAATCCAGAAAAATCTCCCCATCTCAAGTTCTTTAGTTTATTCACATCCTCCAAGTCCCCTTTGTCATGTAATGTTCACAAGTTCCAGGGATTCAGATATGGACGTTGGGGGTGGGGGCATTATTTAGCCTACCACAACTTTAAGCAACCAAAAAACCGCGCTTGCAGCCTCAATTTGAAGGTACCATAATACGTCTTTGTCTTCAGCTTCGTTACCCACCAAACCCCTAAGTGCATCGTTTCTGGCTACAGTTCTGCCCTGCCCATTCTCTCCTCTCTGCCTTCATTTGTGAATTTTCCTGTCTCTTATTCACCTTTCAGAATCCTACCCTTCCTTCAAGAGCAATTTGTCATGCAGTGTTCTCCCTTCAGTACTTTTAATTTTTCCCAAATTAGCCAAGACACTTTGTTTATAGGTGACAGAAGCCTATCTCAAACTGATTTAAGCAAGAACTAGAGATGTTATTAACTTGAGTAACCGATTTGTGTAGAGGCAAGTCAGGGGTGAATCTGACCTCAGAAATAGGTAGGATCAGTGTCTTAGTTTGGGCTGTTATAACAAAATATCATAGGTTTGGGTGGCTTAAACCAATAAACAGGCATTTCTCAAAGTTTGGGAGGCTGGGAAGTCCAAGATCAAGGTGCCAGTACACTGATTTCCTAGTGAGAGCCCTCGTCTTAGCTTGTAGATGGATGCCTTCTTGTTCTGTCCTCACATGGCAGGAAGAGATGGCTATGGTCTCCCTTTCCCTTCTTTGAAGAGCACTAATCCCAATATGGTCCTGACCTTATCTAGACCTAATTGCCTCCCAAAGATCCTACCTCCACATACCATCACATTTGGGGAATAGGATTTTAACATGGATTTTTGGGGGGCACAGGCATTCAGTCATTAACAACAAAGAGCTTGAACACTATCAGAACTGTCTATCTGCTGCTTCTTTTTGCTTCTTTCCACATACCTACCAAATTCTCTCAGACCAGCTCTTTTAACTTTGGTAGAAGTGGATGTGGCCACAGATTACTTTGGTCTCACAATTTTCCAACATTTAACCCCAGAAAGAAAAAGAGGCACTCTCCCTCAGCTGGAGTTTGAAAACACTTCTGTGGGAAGGACTCCAACTGGCTTGGCTTTGGTCACATATCCAACCCTTAGACCAATCACTATGTCCAAATGGTCACATAGTGAAGCTGGAGATTGGAAATGGGGAAAAGACTCTTAAGAGAGGAAAAGAAGGAAAAAGGTGTTAGAAAAAGAAAATACTTGCTGTAGCCTCCACCCCAGTGTTACTTCTTCTCAAACCCTGTTTTATTTATATACATCTTAATTTGTATTGCTGTTAATTACACCACGTTTATTTTATCTTCTGTTTTTTATCATGACATTGATCATATATTACTTTGGATCATTATAGTGACACACTGAATCCTTAGAGGGAGTGCATACGTCTTTCTCATTTTCACCCCAGCCCTCCCACCTAGCACCTAGTACTGTGCAATACTGATAGTAAATGTACGATAAATGTGTTAGATTTGGTTGAAAATAACATGTTAGAAGAAGAGATATCTTGAGGCGGCTGCAGGTTAATTTAAATAAGTGCTAAAAATTCAGAGAAATTAAGTATACCAGGGAGTTTAGTGACTTGAGAAAATGTTGTAGCTTGAGCTGGGACTTGGAAGAGGAGTAGAATTTAGGGTAGGAAAAGAAAGACATGTAACAAAGAGTATGAATTGTTACAGAAGGCATGTGAGCATAAGGGAAATATGGAGAAATGGAAAACTAAATTCTAGGTGGAGATTGTCTCCTCCTGGTTCTGAGACCCCCTCTATGACTCTACTGCTATAAATCATAAATATTTCATGTTCACACTAATTAGAAATCATCATTGCAGAAGAGCTGTTTTTCCATAACTTGCAGTGATTCATCCAAGCAGTCATCCCATTTAATTATGTGTTGGGGGTTTATGATGATTATTTACTTGTAGAGGAGTGTTACTCATGGTAAGGAACCTACTACCATCTCACCGAGGGAGGTAAGGAGCTGTGGGAAGAATGCTGAGGAAAAGGAGAAAAACATTGCCACCCATGATGGTATCAACTATCAGAGCCTACAACTTTTAAGAATTCTCATGAACCCATTAATCAGGACAAAAATAGTGTTGTCTTAACCTCTAATGTGGACATCAAGGGGCCCTGTACATGCTTTTGATATGCCTCTTCTCTAGAAAATGTAGATGACAAGACCATGCCTTTGAATTGAGCACCTCACCTAGGGATGCATCTATCCATAATCTATAGACCTACAGAAGTTAAAGACTAATAGATTTGGAGTAATAAAGATCCTGGGACCAGAGTCCTACTCTTAATGTGTTCTTTAAAATGAAGAGTTGAGTCCTTACTATATGCGAGGAATTGATATTATTATTACAACATAATTAACAATAATTGAAACAATTATAACAATTAATAAATTGGTTCTGCCTCCACAGACTTTGTGTCTACTGAGGGAGAGAAAGAAAGAAATAGAAAATAATAATTGGATGTAATAAGAACTGTGAAAGCCATTTGACCCCAGTGTCATGGGACCACTGTGTGCCTGCCACCAGTCTTCATTACTCAGAGGTCTACTATTTATCTGCTTCTACCCTTACCTGCTCCCATCACCTGTCTTACTTCCTGTAGGAGTCCTCTGTACAAAGAAGATAGTTTTGTATTCGAGAAACTATTTCTATATGTTCCTTCTCAACTCAGAAACCTCAAAAGTACCCCTCACCACCTGTGGAATAAAGTCTGAACTTAAGAGTCTTGATTTTCCAGGCTTTCATAATTTGGCATCATCCTACCAGCTATCTGATTTCTTCCTGTACTCTACCCTCACATATTCCCCAAATGAAGCCTTTGTGTTTCAGTTTTAAGGTCTACTTCTTATAGGAAGCCATTCTCCATGAACTCCTAGGAAAATTATTGCTTAAATACTGATTTTTAATCATAGACCTTTGACATTATTGCTTCACTTTATCTAATGTCTATGCCTTGTTTCCCAAATTCATTGTTAACTAATAAAGCACTGGGACTATTATATTCATATATTGATTCTTAGCACCTTGGACAGTGCCTGGCCAGAAAGGCACCCAATGAATATGCAGTATCACAATACGCAGCTTGAATGTTGGTAAGACAATTAAGAATATAGTTTGAAATATGGTATTTTTATGCAGTAAGCTCACTCATGAGAATTAGTGATGTGTCCTGAAATTGGTCAGAGCTTGTAAAAAGCTATTTAGTAATATTTAAGGAGAAAAGAGACTGTTGTGAGGAAGTCCATTTTTCAGAAAGTTATTCTGGTAGCCGTACGCATGGTGAGTTGATGAGATGAGGGAGACTGGAGGCAAGTAGAGGAACTACAAGGTAGGTGCACCAGGCAGTATAGCAAGCATTAGACCCATGGGAGTATCTGGGCCAGGATTCTCCCCCAAAACACACTGGAACCCACTGCATCCGTAATTATTTAAATGTTGCTAAAGCGTAAATCATCAGGATTTATTTCCATTAATTGTTCCCCAAAAAAGTCTGTTTTTAGCCAAGTAAGATCAGTTAGTGTGAATTCCAGATTTCCCATAGTAGTGATTTTTAAGTGTAGTGTTTTAAGAATTCCTTTGCCATTATGAAATTTTTTTAAAAAGATTTTATTTATCTGAGAGAGAGCGAGAGCGAGAGCGAGCATGCACAAATGGTAGGGGGGAGCAGCAGGTAAAGGGAGAAGCAGATTCCCTGTGGAGCAGGGAGCCCAACTCCGGGCTCAATCCCAGGATCATGACCTGAGCGGAAGGCAGACACTTAACTGACTGAGTCACCCAGGCGCCCTGAGATTTATTTTTATTCATATTATGTAGATGTGTACATGGATGGTTTTATAGGAATTAAATATAATAGCCTGTATCTTTGGCTAGAATAAATAACATGCAGCTGTACTATGATCACAAATAAGATTTTTTACAATAATGATGGAGCATATTGAAAATGATGATGCCAGTCACGATTTGCTTTGATAGGACATCCAGATGCTTGTCTCCTCTTGTGCTGCTCTTAATGGTTGGTTGTACTTTTTAATTAGAGAGGATCTGAGCCACGCAAGGCTGAGGTCTAGAATATTAAAGTAAAAAGTGGAAGTTTAATCTACAATCTTATTTATGAACAATCCAATAATCCTACATGAAATTTATGTACAATAAAATATGTAGATCTTAAGGATACAACTTAATGAGTTTTAACAGTGTGTTCACTGGTGTATCCACACCCTAATGGAGCTGTAGAACATTTCCCTCACCCCAGAAACTCCATGCGCTCCTCACCTGTCAATTTCCACCCATCATGAGCACCCCTCTTATTTCCATCACCAGTGATTAGTTTTGTTTATTTTTGAGCTTCATTCAAATG
The DNA here is from genome assembly GCF_011800145.1 of Mirounga leonina. Classification (NCBI taxonomy): domain Eukaryota; kingdom Metazoa; phylum Chordata; class Mammalia; order Carnivora; family Phocidae; genus Mirounga; species Mirounga leonina. The sequence goes on along the minus strand of NW_023270323.1, from coordinate 50,813,509 downwards.
GAATCATGCAGTAGGTACTCTTTCATCTGGGTTCTGTCACTCAGCATAAGGTTTTGGACTCATCATTCTGGGGTATGTAACAGTAGTTCATTTTTTGTTATTGCTGAGTAGTATTCTGTTTTAAAAACATACATTGTTATTCTTCTGGTGAACATTTAGGTTTCTAGTTTTTTGCTCTGGGTTTTTAGGAACATTTTTTGAGTCTCTCTTTGTATGTATTTTCATTTCTTGATTAAATGCCCAGGAGTGGAATTGCTGGCTCAAAGGCTGTCAATTTCTAAAAATGATTGCACCATTTTATACTCCCAGCAGCAGTATATGAGCAATTTAAATGCTTTACGTCATTCTGTGTTGTCAGTCTTCTAGTGAGTGTGACGTGTTATCTCATTGAGGCTTTAATTTGTATCCCTCTGAGGAATACTAATATTTAGCATATTTTCCTGTGCTTATTGGCTTTTTTGTGATGTGTATTCCAAGTCTTTAACTGATTGAGTTTTTGTCTTTTTATTGATTGGTAAAATTGTTCATATATTCTGGATACAAGTCCTTTGTCAGATATATATACTACAAACATTTATTCACAGTGTGTAGCATGCACCTTTCATTTCCTAAATGATGTCTTTTGATGAGCACAAGTTTTAAATTTTGGTGAAAACTTAATAATTTTTTTTATATTTAGTGCATTTTGTGTCCAAATAAACCTTTTCCTATTCTAGATAGCAATTATTCTGACTTTCTTTTCTGGAAACGGTATAATTTTTGCTTTTAGGTTTAGGACTCTGATGCAGTTTGAGTTGATTTTAGTTAGGGTATGGGACAGGGGTTGGGATTTACTTTCTACACATTATGCGGTGATCCTGTGCCATTTATTTAAAACATGTTCTTTACCCCCATTGAATTGCTTTAACAAAGTGTTGACCCTGTATGTGTGGATCTCTCTCTGGACTATGTTCTGGGCTATTGGTCACTTTTTCCTTGTTCCAGTACCACATTGACCTGATTCCTATGGCTTTATATTGTCTTGAAATCAGGTAGTGTAAGTCTTCCAACTGTGGTTTTCTGTTTGGGGAGTCTTTTGGCTATTTTAGATCTTTCTAATTTCCATGTAATATTAAAATCATCCCATTTCTATGAGATAGCCTGCTGGAATTTTGATTGGTTTTCATTGAATCTACAAGTGAATTTGAATATAATTGGCATCCTAACAATATTGGGTCTATCAATCTATGAACATGGATATTTCAGCAGTGTATTATAAGTTTCAGTAAAGAGGTCTTGCACATTTTTAAGAATTACTTCCTAAATACTTAAAATTTAGAATGCCATTTTAAGTGGAACTATTTTATATAATATTCTAATTGTCTACTCCTAGTATATAAAAATACAGTTGATTTTTATGTTGACCTTATATGCCCTATGATTATCCTGAGTTCATTCATGAGTTCAAATAATTCTTTTGTAAATTCCTTAACATTCTCTAGATACATACTCATGTCATTTGGAAACAAAAAGTTACATTTCTGCTTTTCAGGTCTTTACATATTTTATTTCTATTTCTTGCCTTACTGCACTAACATGTTCTACTTCAGAAAAATTTGTTGAACAGAAGTGATATTTTTTCCTTGTTCCCAATTTTAGAGAGAAGTGTCCAATATTTCACTATAAAGTATGGTGTTGGATGTAGGTTTTTTGCAGTTGCCCATTGTCAGATTGCAGATTTTCCAATTGATTCTTAATTTTCTGAGGGCTTTTATTATGAATGGGTTTGAATTTTATCAAAGACTTTTCTGCATCATGTAAAATGATCTTATAGGTTCTTTATCCTTAAGTCTGTTGTTGTGGTTAATTATGTTGTTAATGTTAAATGTTAAATCTCTCCTTCCTGGGATACACCTAATTTGCTCATGTTATGTTACCTTTTAATATGTATGGCTGAATTTGATTGGCTAATATTGGAAGGACCTTTCTTCTGTTCTCGTAAAGGACATCGATCTGTAGTTTTCTCTTTCTGTAATGTATTTGTTTTGAGTATCAGTACTGCTGGCCTCAGAAACAACTGAGAATTATTCCCACCACCTCTATTTATTTAAAATAGTTGTGTAAGATTGATACTATTTCTTCATTAAATGGGTGACAGAATGTACCACTGAAGTCATATGAGCCAATGTTTTCTTTGAGAGAATATTTTATAATTCAAGTCTTTAAAAGATACAGGACAATTTAGACTTTCTACTTTATCTTTTATCAGTTCTGATAGATTGAGATTTTCAAGGAATTTGTTTCATTGAAGTTGAACTTATTAGCATAAAATTTTGATATCTGTAGGATGCCTAGGGGTATCCTCTTTATTTTTTATACTGATAATTTGAGTTTTCTCTTCTTTTTCCCTTAACCAATTTTGTTAATATTAACCATCTTAGCATTACTTATTAATCTTATTAACTTTTTTAGACAGCCATCTTTTGGCATGTAATTTTCTCTGTTTGCTTTCTATTTCATTGCTTTCTGCTCTTATTTCCTGTACTTTATTTACTTGGGGTTTAATTTACCCTTTATCTTCTTACACTGAAACTTAAGTTATTGATTTTATTTTATTTTATTTTTTAATATTTATTTATTTGATAGAGAGACAGTGAGAGGGAACACAAGCAGGGGGAGTGGGAGAGGGAGAAGCAGGCTTCCCGCTGAGCAGAGAGCCCGATGTGGGGCTTGATCCCAGGACCCTGGGATCAGGACCTGAGCCGAAGGCAGACGCTTAATGACTGAGCCACCCAGGCTCCCCAAGTTATTGATTTTAAACCACTCTTCTCATACAAGCATTTATGGCAGAGCATATGGTCTGTCCTGGAGAATGTTCCATGTAAGCTCAAAAAGAATGTGTATTTTGTATACATTGGGTAAAGAGTTCTGTGAATGTCAGTTGACTTGTTTGATAGTGTTTTATATCCTTGGTGCTATTCTTCCCAGTTGTCTTATCAATTGTTGAAATCTATTTTTCCTTTTAATTCTCTTAATTTTTACTCTATTGTTAGGTACATGTATTGTTTATCATTGTTAAATCCTCCGGATGTATTGATCCTTTTATTCAAAATATTGTATCTAGTAAAAGTTCTTGCCCTGGAGTCAATTTTGCCTAATGTTACTATAGCCACTCCAGCTCTCTCATGGTTACTGTTTGCATTCATATGTTTTCATGTTTCCACATTCAATGTAATGGTATCCTTGAATCTAGAGTGTGTCTCTTGTAGATGGCATGTAGTTGGTTGAATCTTGCTTTTTTAAATCAAGTCTGACAACTGCCTTTTAATTCATTTTTAGACTATGTAATAATTAATATAATTGATTTAATATAGTTCAGATTCCCATTTTGCTACTTCTTTTCTTTTTTTTTTTTTAAAGATTTTTTATTTATTTGACAGAGAGAGACATAGTGAGAGCAGGAACACAAGCAGGGGGAGTGGGAGAGGGAGAAGCAGGCTTCCTGCTGAGCAGGGAGCCCGATGCGGGACTCGATCCCAGGACCCTGGGATCATGACCTGAGCCGAAGGCAGACGCTTAACGACTGAGCCACCCAGGCGCCCTTGCTACTTATTTTCTTTGTGCCTCCTGTCTTTGTTCCTCTGTCCCTCCTTGACTGCCTTCTTTTGTTTGAGTAAATATTGTATTATGTCATTTTAATTCCTCTGTTGATTTTTAAACCATATTTTAGAAACTGTTTACTTAGTGTTCTAGGGATTATAACAAAAATCTATTTTTTCAGAGTCTCTTAAGATTAATACAAAAAAATATAAAGTATTTTACATTAACACACATTTACCATTTCCAGTGCTTTCCATTTTACCTAGTTGATTCCAGTCACTTTCTAGACTCACTTCCTTTCATTTATTTTTTCAAATTTTTATTTATTTATTTTAAATACCAGTATAATTAATATTCAATATTGTATTAGTTTCTGGTGTACAATATAGTGATTCTGCAATTCTCTACATTACTCAGGGCTCATCATGTATTTCACCCAGCTTCCCATCTCCCCCCCCCTCCCCCCGTGGCAACCACCTGTTCTCTATATTTAAGAGTATGGTTTTTCTTGGTCTCTTTTTTCTTTGTTTTGTTTCTTAAATTCCACATATGAGGAGCACCTGGGTGGCTTAGTCAGTTAAGCATCTGCCTTTGGCTCAGGTCATGATCCCAGGGTCCTGGGATCAGGCCCCATGTCAGGCTCCCTGCTCAGCAACGAGCCTGCTTCTTCCTCTCTGCACTGCTCATGCTCTCTCTCTCTCAAGTAAATAAACTCTTTCAAAAAAATTCCACGTATGAGTGAAATTATATGAGATTTGTCACTTTCTGTCTTATTTTACTTATTACACCATCTAGATCCATCCATGTTGATTCAAAGGGCAAGATTTCATTTTTTATGGTTGAATAATATTCCATTGAATATATATGCCACATTTTCTTTATCCATTTATCTATGGATGGACACTTGGTTGCTTCCATATCTTGGCTATTATAAATACTGCTGCAGTAAACAGAGGGGTGCATATATCTTTTGGAATTAGTGTTTTTGTTTTCTTTTGTTAAATACTCAGTAGTGGAATTACTGGATCCTGTGGTAATTCTATTTTTAACTTTTGGGGGAAACTTCATACTGTTTTCTGCATTGGCTACACTGGTTTTCCTTCCCACCAGTGGTGCACAGGGTTCTTTTTTCTCCACATCCCCACCAACACTTGTTGTCTTGTGGTTTTCATTTTAGCCATTCTGACACTTGTGAGGTGATATCTCATTGTGGTTTTTATTTGAATTTCCCTGGTGATAAGTGATGTTGAGCCTCTTTTCATGTGTCTGTTGGCCATGTGTGTGTATTCTTTGAAGAAATGTCCTTTCATGTCTTCTGCCCATTTTTAATTGCATTGTTTGGGGGGTTTTTTGGAGTTGAATTGTCTAAGTTCTTTATATATATTAGATATTAACCTCTTATTGGATTATCGGATATTTTAGTGGGTTGTCTTTTTGTTTGTCTTTCTGTTCCTTTATTGTGCAAAGTTTCTTATTTTCATGTAATTTAAATAGTTTAATTTTGCTTTTTTTCCCTTGCCAAAGGAGACATATCTAGGAAAATGTATGGCTCATGTCAAAGAGATTATTGCATCTGTTTTCTTTTAGGAGTTTTATGGTTTTAGGTCTCACATTTAGGTCATTAATCCACTTTGAATTTATTTTTGTGTATTGTGTTAGAAAATTATCCAGTGTCATTGTTTTGCATGTAGTTGTCCAGTTTTCCCAACACCATTTGTTGAAGAGACTGTTTTTTTTCCCATTGCATACTCTTGCCTCCTTTGTTATAGATTGACACATAAGCATGTGTTTATTTCTAGGCTCTCTATACTGTTCTGTTGATCTATGTGTCTATTTTGGTACCAGTACCATACTGTTTTTATTACGACAGCTTTGTAATATATCTGAAATCTGGGACTGTGATGCCTTCAGTTCTGTTCTTTTTCAAGATCACTTTGGCTATTCAGGGGTCATCTTTGGTTCCATATAAACGTTAGGATTGTTCTGGTTCTGTGAAAAATACTGTTGGTGTTTTAGTAAGGATTGCTTTGAATATGTAGATTGTTTTGGGTAGGATGGACATTTCAGCAATATTCTTCCAATCCATGAGCATAGCATATCTTCTCATTTGTTTGTGTTGTCTTCAGTTTCTTTCATCACTGTCTTATAGTTTTCACAGTACAGGTTTTCACCTCCTTGGTTCAATTTATTTGTAGGTATTCTTTTTGATGTAATTGTAAATTGGATTGTTTTCACCATTGTCTGGAAACTCTTTATCTCTCCTTCAATTATTAAATGATAACCTTGTCAGGTAGAGTGTTCTTGGTTGTAGGGTTTTTTCCTTTTAGCAGTTTGAATATATTATCTCACTACCTTCTGGCCTGCAAAAGTTTCTGTTGAAAAATTTGCTTATGGCCTTATGAAGTTTCCCTTGTATGTAACTTGTTGCTTCTCTCCTGACTTTAAGATTTTTTCTTTATTTTTAATCTGGACATTTTAATTATTTATAATTATTTATAATTATTTATGTGTATTTAATTATTTATGTGAACCTTCTTGAATTCATCCTATTTGGGGCTCCCTTCGCTTCCTGGACCTGGGTATTTGTTTTCTTCCTAAGGTTAGGGAAGTTTTCAATTATTAATTCTTCAGATAAGTTTTCTGCTCCTTATTTTCTCTCTTCTTTTTCTGGGACCCCTATAATGTAAATGTTAGGGTGCTTAATGTTTTCCCAGAGGTCCCTTAACCTGTCCCCTTTTTTTAAAATTCTTTTTTGTTTTTTGCTGTTAAGCATGAATGCTTTCCATTACCCTGTCTTCCAAATCACTGATCCATCCTTCCACATCCTCCAATCTGCTGTTGATTCACTCTAGTGTATTTTTTATTTCAGTTACTGTATTCTTCCAATTCTGATTGGTTCTCTTTTATATTTTATATCTCTTTGTTAAAGTTTTTTCTGAGTTCATCCACTCTTAAGTCTGGTGAGCACCTCTATAGCCATTGCTTTGAACTCTTTATCAGGAAGATTGCTTTTCTCTGTTTCATTTAGTTATTTCATCTGGTTCTTTCATTTGGGACGTAATCCTCTGTCTCCTCATTTTGCTTATCTTCTATGTTTGTTTCGGTAAATTGGGCAGAACAGTTATCTCTCCTGGTCTTGGAAGAGTGGCCTTGTGTAGTAATGTCCCTTGTCTAGACTGCATGTGCCTGACAGCTTTAGCGGGCTGGCTTGAGTTGTAGTAGGCACAGGCTGGGGCTTCCAGGTATTCTGTACCAGGGCGACCCTGGTGAGATGGGTGAGGCTAAAGCAGGCATAGGCTTGGAGGGTTCCAGGGTGCTTCATGTAGGACATGCCCTGGCAGGAACTGAGGCAGTGCAGACTTGGGGGTCCCAGAGCACTCCACACAGGGAGCACCCTGGCAGGATGGATGAAACTGAGGCAGGCACAGGCCAAGGGATCTCAGGAAGCTGTACACAGAGGTGAGGGGGTGCCTGGTGGGACAACGAGCTGAAGCAGGTATAGGCTGGAGGGTCCTAGGGTGCTTTGCACCTATGCTGCCTTGATGAGGTGGCTTAAGCTATAGTGACCACTGTCCTGGAATGGCCCAGTCCCAGTGCCCTTGGTGAGAAAGTTGGAGCTTTCCTGGCACATGTTGGGGGGGCGGGGGTGCTGCTGTGGGGAGCACCTGGGGCTGGTGTGAGCTCTGGGTCTGGGGCTCACTGGGGCAGCAAGCAGGTTGGGGCACCCTGCCTCTGTTTCCATCTGCTATCAAGGTGGAGGAGGGGCTGTAAACAGTGGTGTTCACCAGCACCTCTGATCCCTGAAAAGGGATGTTGCTGTTTGGCAGACTCTGTAAGATTAGTTCACTTTTCTGTGTCCCAGGACTGGGAGAATCAGCTGGTGGTTCCTTAGTCCTATCCCTCCCTACTGCAGGTCACAGTGCTGGCTGTGGGGTTCCCCATCATCTTGTCTCCTCTCTTCTGTTATTCTCTGTGTGGTCACTCTACCCTTTGTTGTGCAGAAGCTGTTCAGTCAGCTCTCCGTTCTTCTTCAGGATCTATTGCTTTATGTATACATGTAGATTTAGTTTGTCTGTGGAGGAGGTAAGACCAGGGTGTTCCTATGTCACCATCTTGGACCCCCGCCCTCATCATGCTTTTCTATAATTCATTAACTGTGGTTTCCCTTACTTCTTGGGACTTATAATAGCTTCTTTGAAGCTTTTGTCTGTTATAGTATCGGGATGTTTGAAAGTTTCTAACAACTACTTTTTTCCTCTGAGTATGAGTCACGCCTGCCAATTTCTTTGCATGTCTCACAATTTTTTGGTTGAAAACTGGACATTTTAGATAATATGGCTGTATTTTGTATTTTGACATTTTCCCTAATGATAATAATCATAATCTGAAGAGTATTATTGTTGCTGTGTTTTATTTTGCTGTTTCATAATTTACTGGAGCTAATTTTGTGAAATTTCTCTCCCCTGTCGTTTGCTTCTACTGACACCTCTGCTCAATTTGTATGTAGACATGGACCATAGGTATTTTCTTGTTTTAATTTTCAGGTCTGCTTTTCTGAGGGTTGTCCCATATAATCTTTGTAGGTTGGTGGTGAGAGGTTATACTCAGCCTCCTTGCCAGTAAGTCCTCTGTCCATGGTCCATGAATCTGTGTATGGGGTAAGTAGTGTATTCAAAGCTGAGGCTGTTTTAAATTCTGCTCTTTCACTTTATCTGGACCCTTTGAGGTTTCTTATGTACATTGGCATAAGCTTAGGTTTGGTTAGGAGTATGCGACTAGCTCAGGCCCTCTCTGGGATTCCCCACAAGTGCATGTAGCCACAGCCACAATTATGCCTCCCCCCACCATGACTTTCCCTGACTGTTGGCCCTGCCCACTTATCTGTTATTGAGTTTATCATTTCCATCAAATCTGCCACTGGGAACGAGTAGCACTCAGCATTCCAAATTAAGTGAGTCCCTTTACCTGCAGCAGATAAAACGCCATCGCCAGGGCCTGCCCTCCCCCACCATGGCAGAGCCTCCAGGTCAGCAGCAACTGTGAGACGTCCATGATTGTAAGTGACATTTTTCTTCAAATGTGCAACTTAAAATTGATGAAGCATGTTATATGAGTTGGGAAAAGCACACTTAGGTGAATCCTCATGTGCATTGCTGCCTTTGTGAGGGTTTTGATCATTCTGCCATCCCCTGAACCTTTGTGGAAACTAGTACTCACTTCCTTGACCGTTCCTAAGTGTAGTGAAATTGACCCAGCCATGGCAAAAGAGAAACGGGCTGTTTTCCAAAACACACACACTCACTCCTAAAAGATAAGCAGCCCATTTTCTGATTTTACTAACATCCTCCCTCATCCCATTATGTACTGCTGGCTTTACAGCCCTCTCACCCAAAAGAGAAGAGTATGTGGTTGGTCAGTTTTGTTAATTGCAGCTTATTCAGCTTCCTGAATCTTCTGACTATTATTGTCAATTCTGTCAAAACATTAGGACTAAACAAACTGATTTAGTATAGGTATTTACCCCCACTGCATTTGGCTCTTCTCTATAATATCAAGAATAACAGAAAAAGGGAAGACAGAATTCAAAGAAAGATGAAAATGTGGAGAAATACACATGGTTGATATCAATCTATATGCTTAAATAGAGAAGATATAGAATTCACTGCTAGTCTTTTCTGGGTTTTAGATCTGTTTGTGCAAGGAGCTTCATTATGATTTGTTTTACAGATTTCTAGCTCCATATTTCTCTGCTTTCCTTTTGAATACCCATCCCTTTGGAAGCCAAAATAAACAGAAATAGGACAAAGCCTTTGCTGGAAAATGTTCCTCACCAAATGGAAGGGTTGATTTACCAACAACAAAAAAGAATTATGTAATACTAAGACTACACCTGCAGAAGAAAAAAAGTTAACATAGTAATTTGCTATTCATTTCACAATTCCAAATAGTGGAATTTTCCAAAATAATATGTAGAGACAGAAGTTCATTATAAATAAATATCAATTGCTTATTCCCAGATGTGTTTTAAGGTTGCTATAATATCTGGACTAGATTGAAAAACAATAGAATGAAAAGTAGAAGCATTTCTATTATATCTGTATTATCTCAGGAATAATTTATTTTATGTTTCTTGGCAATGGCATCTTTGTAAGTTTTATAACTCATAGTCACTGAAAAAATTCAGTAAGAGCAAAATTTATTTGAAAAATTTACTGCTTTACATTCAGATCATATTATAACCTGTAGCTAAATTTAAATATGGACAGTAGAGTGTAATCAAGCACAATGATGCCTCTAAAAAGTACAAAACAAAACTAAAAATAATAAAAATAAGGCATTGAAAATTATTCCTAAGTTATAGCAAAGATTGTTTCTCTTAAAAGAATTTCCTGAAGAAAAAAAAAAAAAGGGTGGAGAAGACTATCCTTTTAGAATCCATGGAGATATTTATAGGAATCAGTTGGAAGCAGCAAGGGGGAAGTACTTGGGTTCTAAGTGGGAATTAAAAGAGGAAAAATGGTTACTATCTGGCTGCATAGTTAGAGGAAACCTAATGGCTGTTTTATGGTTCTCTCTTTGTATATCTAGAGTACTTTATCAGTCAGGGTTCCCGCAGCAAACAGATGGCACAAACTAGAACCTTTCTAGAGGGCTTTAGAAAGGAACTTTAAGCAAAGCTGTGGGAAGAGTGGAGAGAAATTACAAGAGTAGTACAGCATCCCGGGGCCAATAACAATAGAGCTATTACCAAGCCTCATACAGAGGACCCAGGAAAAGTGTGTTTACTGAGTCATGCAAAGAGAAGGCCCCCCTGAGGGGACTCTGCAGGGCAGGTCCCTGGGGAATAAAGACCCTAGCTTCTCTTTCTCCTTTTTCCCTCTGGCCTCGTGCTGTGGCTCCCAGTGTCCACACATCACAGGAAGCTGGAGGACTAAGGGGCAGGCTGATGGACAGTCTCTGTAGGTGGACCTCCTGGCTTGGGGAGAGAACAGTTGGAGAAGGATCAGGGGTGACCTTGGAGGACAGTGGAAGAAGGCTGCCCCACGTGCTATTTCAGAATGCTGCTCCTGTGGAACTTAGAGTCCTATGAAGAGTGTGTCGGTAAAACAACCAAAACCCGATTAAGTATGAACAGCAAAGAGAAAAGCCTAAGTGTCAATTGCAGGACTCTGATTAAACTTTTTTTATGAAGGATTCCCTTCCTATCTCAGGTGTCCTCGTAAGGTGGTCTTGGCCACCTCTCTTTTGAACCACGTCAAGTATTTCTGGGACCGTTGAGGGCTTTGGTAGAATTTTATCTTTTTTTTTTTTTTTAAAGCTACCATGTGTCAGACATTTTTGTTAAAAATTGATGATATAAAGTTGGTAAAATAAACTCAATTTGCAGCCCTCAAAGTACTGATGGGAGAAGAAAGAAAGGCACCTTTAAGCCATGTCTGTATGCCTGTCAAGGGAGACCAGAGTAGACATGCAGGGGGAGAAGGACAGGGACCCTTTTCTCCTCTTCAGCACTTGATTTATTAAAGCACTGTATGCGTTAAATCATTATTTCTCTGATGACCCCATGGGATTCACTGTGTTACCATCTCCATTTACATAGGAGAAAACTGAAGCATGGAACCGAAAGCAAGCGAGGAAGGTGGGATTTGAGCTTAGGTAATGTTGCCCTCACCACTCCTGGCATTCAGACTGTCACCATGCCCTCCCACCCACTTCCCAAACCTGAAAGGTAGCAAAGAAAAAGAGGAAGAGTGATTGGAGGGTTTTTAGTGAAGATGATAGCTGTCATTTAAGGAGGAACAACAGTTGACTCCTTGAACCATGCGGATTTGAACGGTATGGGTCCACTTACATGCAGATTTTTTTCAATAAATATGGTCCCAGTACTGTAAATATATTCTGTTTTCCTCCTGATTTTCTTAACATTTTCTTTTCACTAGCTTACTTGAAGAATACAGTATATATAAATACATACACAAAACCTGTGGTAATCGACTTGGCTATGTTTTCAGTAAGGTTTCCAGTCAACAGTAGGCTAATAGTAGTTAAGTTTGGGGGTAGTCAAAGTTATATGCAGATTTTTGACAGTGCAGGGAAGGGGAGAGCAGCATCCCTAACCTCCAGGTTGTTCAAGGGTCTGCTGGACCATGTCCCTGTATTGTGTTAACCACTTTTACACTTTGTAACCCAACAAGAACTTGCAGTGCTAGATAATCAAGTAATGTTGGTTTAATCTTGTCAAACCACCTATGCTATAAAGAAGTTAAAAGCATGGAGTAATGATTCTCTGGTCTCCCACTAAATCTCTATGAATAATTTGCCCTGGGTACCTTTTATCCATCATATGTGATGATAGAACGAGATTCATCACTGCTTAAAAATAGAAATATTAGTAATAAAATACAAATATTAATATAAGACCCCTCAACTCCTTATACATTTTTTTTAAAGATTTCATTTATTTATTTGAGAGAGAGAGAATGAGAGACAGAGAGCACGAGAGGGAAGAGGGCAGAGGGAGAAGCAGACCCCCTGCTGAGCAGGGAGCCCGATGTGGGACTCGATCCCGGGACTCCAGGATCATGACCTGAGCTGAAGGCAGTCGCTTAACCAACTGAGCCACCCAGGCGCCCTCCTTATACATTTTTATTCTGCTATCTCATTTTAATCATCATGGTTCATATGAAGATTTTTTTTTTATATTTTTATTTTAAACTAATTTATGGATATAAAATTGTAACTGAAATTTACACAGATACAGTAGCATTCTAGTCCCTAAATCAAAATAGTTGACTAAACGTAGCTTTGTAAAGTCTCCACAATGTTTATAATTCCCTAGAGAGAAATAGAAAGATCTGTGTTCAGGATTTCTTTTCCCTACAGTGAGTATAATGTTGCTGATTTCGGGTACTGTTTTAGAGCAGTTATGTATAGGCCTTTAGGGATCAGTAACGTTAAGTTAATAGTCTCTCAGTTTAAAATCACCAGCATAGATAGCTCTTGTAGAAGTCACAGTTCTTTCAGTGGAAAGCTGTTAAAAATGAAAAACAAAACAAAACACCCCAAACATTCCCAAGACCTTAAGTATAGGGTATGCAACCTACTGCTTAGACTGGAAAAAAAAAAAAATTCTTGCTTATAAACTGTTTACGGTTTAGCCATGTTGTATTTCTGAGGTAGGAGGAAAATTGTAGAATAACAATGGTTTTTCTCCCACGAACTTGTTTTATTTCCTGGCTTTGAAGTAATTTAGCTGTTTAAGAAAGCACGTGAAGACTTTAGTCTCCCAGGGTACTGTTTCCTGCACAGTGAATGCAGTTTGGGGCTATAAAAATATAAACCCTCTCCCTGGTAAACATCAGTAATCTGTAAGTCAGACCCATTGACCTACCAGTCCGTATGAATCCTTGCACAATTTGAGTTGTAAAAATATTCAAGGGCAATTCCATCATTCATATTCACTTACTGGACTTGTCTTTGGCTCCACCTGTTAAGCTATGTTCCCATAACGTATCTCTATTCTTGGTTTTGAGGCATTAGCTTTTCTTTCCCTGGGTTCTGCTTATTTAGCATTTATTAAATATTGTGGGTAAAGTTACACCACGAGTATCCTTGGGGAAATTACTTAATCTCTCAACATTCCCTTTGTTGGAACCGTAAAAGTTGTATTATATTTTCTCCTTTTACGGTTGTTGGGAGAAATACATTAATTGACAAATGTCAATAGTGTAATTCCAATTGGTACTGTTTAATTAATACCCAGGACATTGCTTGATTACTCAGGTATTTACAGAGTATTAGAAAGGTGCTACTATTCTCCCTGTTTTACTGATGAGGAAACCAAAGCTCAGAGAGGTTTGGTAACGTGCCCAGAGTCACACAGCTATGCTGTGGGGAAAACAGACCTCACATACCCACTGCCTGACTCTGAAGCTCCAAGCCACCTGTTGCACCACAGGCATTATAGAATCGGCTACTGATTTTGCCTCAGATCCAGCCTTCTGCAATCAGTGAGAAGGTTTCCCCTACCTAAGACGTGTTAATTTTCAGAATTCTTGTTGGTAATACTTTAATATGCAGCAATCTGTTTTATACTACTATGGAGGAATATTAAGCTCAGTACATATGGATTTAGGAAAACATTCTCTGTGAGGACCAATCAGCTTTTTTGACAAAATAATTTCTAAAAGATAACACTTATGTTCTCTTTAATGTGTTTGCTTGATTTTTTCTTAATACACTGTGCTTATGTATGTCCTCTGAGAGTTCTGAATGACACTGGAAGACTTCAGTTCTGTCTTACGGTAGTTGTAGTGGGCCCTGTTTACATCAATCACAAATGTAGAGTTGTATTATTACCACAGTTTATGAACTTAGGGGTACCACATCTTTCTAATAAACCTTGTATATTAGCAGAGTGATTTGACACTTAACAGGATAAGACTCAGTAATGTATAGGTTTTACAGTTTTTGTAGTATTGATAAAGAATTGGAACTTAAATTTTATTAATGTGAATCATATGGAAATTTACATGTTAGGGAGGCCAGATAATTTGACCAAGATTTCTCTTGATATCTCAATCGTGTCTGAAAAGTATAAAGTGATAGAGAAAACTGTCCTCTCTGGGTAGTATATTTAAGCACCCTTCTGTGTGCTTTATTGGTATGTGCCCAAGAGATGGAGATTCTGGGGAATGCCCCCAAACCTCTTGGGTTTTCAGTTTTCTCACTAAGAGGTTGGCTCATGATCAGTTTACTATATACACAATATGAAATTGAAGGAACACTGCAAATGTTTTTTTAAAACTTCTTCAAGAAACATTTTGGCAGTATCCTCTGGAAGGTCATTAGCATTGAGTTATTAAAATCAGTGTAGCTCCTGTAATCCAAAGCCCAGAATGTTCCACCAGCCTCAAGACCTCACAGCCCATCTTGAGGGGCTCTCAAGTCCTTGGCTCTACCATTTCCATTGGACTTCCTTATGGGGTCCCAGAGCTCCAGGTTCTCTTTTAGCTGGAGTAACCCTACGCATCTGATGGCCCTATCTCTACAGCCCATTTACAGGTAACTTTCTCTTAGCATGGATCATACAAAATTAGGGAATGAAGGAAGATGTAGTTCAGTTGGAAATGTAGAATGTCAGTGTGCTTTGCATACCTCTCTCTGCCTAGCCCCAGTGAGTATCTGGTGCTCAGACTGCTATGGTAGCCCTTGTAGTGCACTGGACTCCAGAACCAAGGCTGCATATTTGTGTCTTTGCAGCTGTCCCTGCTGGAGACCTGTGGTTGGGGGTATCAGAGAGGGTTGCGGACAGAAATGCTGGCAGCCGGTTTGCTTTCAGGGAGGACATTCTTAGTAGTTGCTTCACCCATGAAGTGCCTCTCTCTCAGCCAGTTCCACAGTTAGACATTCACTTTAGTGTCTAAAGATGGATAGGACTGATTTTAAAACATCTTGGAACTATATATGACCTTGGATACCATGTTAATTTAACACTCCTTCTTCTACGTACTACTGCCAACCCCCCAATAATGCACTCCTTTTACCAGTGAGGAACAGAAGCCTGGTCAAGCGACAGTAGTTATTGGCAGAACTTGACTTTATCCATGTGTCTCCCTTTCTGGCCAATTTTATAGCACACTGTAAATTTTAAGGAGGTAAACTTTTTACTTTGTAGTTGTTGTTGGGTTTTTGTTTGTTTTTTTACGATCTCAGATATGTGTTCCCTGTAATTTAAGAACATTGGGTTATTTTTCTAAAGCTCTAGAATTGTTAGAAAAAAATACTGGACTTGCTAAAACAAATTTGTAAATAATTATCCTAAAAGTTTCTCCTGTGTTTTGAAATACAATTTCATTGGCTGATCTCTAAGACTTTCAGGTGATGCCCAATATAATAACATTTGTAGTAATATGACAAGAGAACAATAGGATCATTCTGATTTATAATTTTTTTTAAGACTATATTTGAGAGAGGGAGTGTAAGCAAGAGAGAGCATGAGTGGGGGGGGAGGGGCAATGGGAGAGGGAGAAGCAGACTCCCTGCTGAGCAGGGAGCCCTGTGCAGGGCTCCATCCCAGGACTCTGGGATCATGACCTGAGCCTAAGGCAGATGCTTAACTGAGCCACCCAGGTGAACCCCTGATTTATAATTTTTATAAGTACCCAAGAACTGAATGAAGAAAATAGGCACTGTTTTCACAAATTCATTTTTATTAATTGCTTTACACATGAGGATGGTATTTACTAATACGATTTTCTTTGAGAAAGCATCTATGTCTTGGTTTCATTTGGACTGGATAATTTTTCTAAATTATCTTTTGTTAACAATATGTTGTCACTGTATTTGGCATTCTAATTTCTAATATATGTGTATGCATTTATCTTCACATTATTCTGTTGGAAGTTACATGCAGAAGTTTACAGTAAGCTGATTTTTTTCATCAAAAATTTTATATGCAAAAAATTCTCTTTAATGATCAGAATGTAGGGTATTCTGTTTAGTGGTGTCACTGGTTATGCCATTCAAGTGATAGGAATTGTTTAAATTACTTTTCAGTATCAAACTGATACTGTTCAGTTTGATACTGAAAAGAATTTCGCTACAATTTTTTGAATACTCATCAGATACATGTGAGGATTTGGGAGCAGCTTGGTGGTAGCATCATACCACCAACTGGACTTAGGCCTTATGTGTGGAAACAAGTCATTTAAAGGCATTGCCAACAGAAACCTACAGAGAACAATTTTCTGTATTTAGTGACTGAACAAATAGGATATAGCATCACAGAATATCATTTAATGCATAATGGTTATTTTCAAATAAAACTTTTATTGCCATCTGTAAAAAAAAATTTTAACTTTCTAATATGATTGGGTTAATCATTTTTATGTAGTGTTTTATCTAGCATCAGCTTTAGAGACTTCCTCTTTGCTTAGCACTTCTGTTAACAATAACAGCTGTGATCATGAAATCCCCAAGATAGTCGAGTGTTGAAATATCTTCCAAATTAGATTGTGCTTATTGGGTCAGGTTTCCCCCACTGTCTGAGATGGAGATGTGTCTTAACTCTTCCTTCCAGGTTACCTTATTGTGAATGGGTCCTCGCACCCTAGAATGTGCAAGTACCTTCATAAGATTCCACCCTAGAGATGAGTCAGATAGAAGCCCAATTCCCATTGCAAGATGCATATGCAAAGACAATTACTTGGGGTAGAAAGGGTAAAGAATTCGAATCCGTGTCATGGGCAGTAGAAAGAACGTGGACTCTGGAGTTGGTACCCCAGGGTTAAACCATGAATTGACCAATACAACTAGTTAGTGTGCCCTTGGGCAAGTTGCCTAGCAACTTTGGGTCTCCTCAGTGTGAAATACAGATCATGGTACCCATTTCACACAATTACTGTGAGGTTTATGTCAAAGTACCTGGAGCATTCACAGAGGAGGTCTTAATAAATGTTCATTGAGTCTGAATCTTTACTGCTCATGTTCTCACACAGCTTAACTTAAATGACACTGAAAGCAAAAAAAAAAAAAAAAAAACAGTACAAAGAAGATAGGATATATTCTAGTGTGCAGTGTTTCATGTGTATCCTTTATGTCAACAGGAATGGAGCCGCTGCAAAGAGAATTAATTTCACACCCTAGCCTTCTGCAAATGCCTCCTGTTCCAGGATCACTCTGGCCAGTATCACTTAACCCCAAGGTGAAAATGAATACACCAAGAGGGAGAAACACTTGTTCAATTTATTACAATAGCTGAGCTATCAAATTAAACTTGTTATTTATAGTATTTCTAATTGTCAACCTGACTTTCGTAATAATTTTTCAAGATCGCGTGTGCAGAAATTTAATCAGCAACCTGTTATTTCCAAGGAGGCTTAGTGATTATATTCTGGAATAGAATTCAGACATTGGAATCTCTTCTGCCTCCTCTGGCAGAGCCCTTAGGCACAGCAGTGGAATTTGTAAAAAAAGTAGAAATTGCCGGTAGCGGCCCATTTGCAATTATTACACCATGCTAAACAATAGAAGTAAATTAGTGGCTGGTTTTTGTGGGATTAATGGAACCCAGTTGTTTTAGGAACATAAAGGAATGGGCATGATTATACTAGACCGAATCATTTGTTATTTAAATAAAACTGAGCTTTAGGGAAAAGAGGTTATAAATTTGTGCTGAATTATTAGTAATGATGTTTTATAGTGTGTTTGTTAATTCTGGATACAGTTGACATCAGTATTTTAGCTTTGCCTTACTGTTTTTTTAAATCCCTGAAGTTTCCCATGATTTGTCATAATAAATCTTTTAACCTAGAATTCAAGCTGGTACTTAATGATGGATATTTGGACAGATACCGCCAACGTGGTTGCAGTGTTCCAATTTTACTACCTCAGATAATAATCTAGCTTTGGATGATACAAATTGGAAATTTCCACATGACTTCTGTACTTTTTCATAAGCCTTCAGCAATTATCATTTGTAATGTACTTATACCCCATATCTGTACAGAAGCCCCGTTTTTTTCTTTTTTTAAAGATTTTATTTATTTATTTGACAGAGAGAGACATAGAGCAGGAACACAAGCAGGTGGAGTGGGAGAGGGAGAAGCAGGGGGAGTGGGAGAGGGAGAAGCAGGGGGAGTGGGAGAGGGAGAAGCAGGGGGAGAGGGAGAGGGAGAAGCAGGCTTCCCGCCGAGCAGGGAGCCCGATGCGGGGCTCGATCCCAGGACCCTGGGATCATGACCTGAGCCGAAGGCAAACGCCTAACCATCTGAGCCACCCAGGCTCCCCAAAGCCCCGTTTTTCAAAAATAAGCAATTTACTATTAATACTTTGATTTAATTCATTAATGTCAGAAAGTACAATACTTAGTAAGTATAGTTTCCTAAATAAATAGGGTCAGTTCACCCATTTTTTTCCAATATATTGCTTTGTATGAAAGACTACTTTGGTAAATGAATCTTTAAAAAAAAAAAAATCAGTTTTGGGGCACCTGGGTGGCTCAGTAGGTTAAGCATCTGCCTTCGGCTCAGGTCATGATCTCAGGGTCCTGGGATCGAGCCCTGCTTTGGGCTCCCTGCTCAGCAGGGAGCCTGCTTCTCCCTCTCCCTCTGCCCCTCCACCTGCTTGTGCTCTCTCTCTCAAATAAATAAATACAATCTTTTTAAAAAAATTAAATTAAAAAATTTTGAAAAAATCAGTTTTACTTTACAACGTGTTATTTTGACAGTTGCATGTTCCTTTTACTTTTCCCCTCCCCCTAAAGTGCATTCCAGAAAATCCCATATAGTCTGGTGTCATTGGTACTCCCATTAGAGTATATCAACTTTTTTCTCTAATTATGACATTTTTAATTCTGAAAAATTTTAAACATGAAGAAAATGTGCCACCCAGATTTAATAAATGTTTTACCACAGATGTCTCGCTTCAGATTTTTTTTTTTAAAGAAGTAAGTCATCCATGCAGCCAAAATTGTGACCACTTCCCTCCCCCTCCTTTCCTTGAGGGAGCAGAGCATGAGTTTGTATATTGTGTAGTTATGTCTAGTTGTAAAAGGTTACAACATGTAGGCATCCTGTGTATTGTACAGGATACATTCTTACCAGGACAAACTGTAACATTAGTTAAGAAAATCAAAGACGCTGATTCTTTCTACTTTGGAAGGCATGCTAATTCACCGCTGTGCACAAAAACTGGTCTCATCTGAAGGTGTTTTGCCACCTTTTAGGTGCCACCAAGGAGATTGCCAGTAGATTCCAGGTCACAGAACCTTGATCCATTTTATGTCCTTATATGGTATTCCCTTCAAAGGACAGTCTGGCCTGAAACAGGAACAGAACTGCCCCCTTGTCTGCTGCTAACCCCCTGCCACCACCTTTCTTCCCATCTTTGTAGGGATCCCCTTGAAGTCATGATGAAAATCTAAAGATCCAAATTTTTTTCTGTTTTCTTCAGTGTGTCTAAAACAGTTTCTGGTACATCCTAGGAGTTCTATAAATATTTGTTGAAGGAATGAATGAATGAGTCCATCAGTCACAGATAATGAGAACTTTTCCCATTTTCCTGAGATTTTTAGAATTTCTTCGTTAATCCATCTTAACCTTTCATCCATGATCTTATTTTTTTTTTTTTTAAGATTTTACTCATTTATTTGAGAGAGAGAGAGAGAGCATGAGCACAAGTTGGGGGGGAGGGGCCGAGGGAGAAGGAGAAGCAGACTTCCCGCTGAGCAGGGAGCCCAATATGGGACTGATCCCAGGACCCCGAGATCATGACCTGAGCTGAAGGCAGCTGCTTAACTGACTGAGCCACCCAGGCACCCTCCATGATCTTAATTTCTGACTACGTAGCTGAAGGACTCTCTGAAGACAACTTAGTACTTTTGGGTGCTAATGTACCTGCATCTAAAGGAGGCCAAGCAACCATTTTCCCCAGTATTTTTTAATGAAAATTTTCAAACATACGGAAATGTTGAGAGAATTGTATAGTAAAAATACAATATGCCTACTACCTCGTTTCTACAATTACAATTTTACATATTTGCTTTAACATTTGTTTCTGTCAGGCTTTCCTATTCTACGGATTTCAAAGTAAATTGGAATCATCCAGGCACTCCACCCTTAACATATCACGTCTGGTGTGTCATTAAGTAGAGCTCAATATTTATTGACCTTCTGTTTGTTTTTTGAGGTAAAATTAACATGCAGTGAAATGCACAAGTCCTCAGGGCACCATTTGATGAGTTTTGGCAAATGCCTGTATCCATATGAAAGAAATCTTAAGCTAAGTATAGAACATTTTCAACCCCTGCAGTGCCTTCCCGTTAAACCCCCGTACCCACCCCCAGAGGCAACCACTGTTCTTTTTTTCCACTATAGATTAGCTTAAAGCAACCAGTTATTAACAAATGCTTTTTCCCCCCCATTTAGAAAAAGAAAAAAAAAAAAGCTTTGGATGGATTTGGCAACACACATAGGTACCCTGCCTGAAGGTTGAATGAACAATCCATTTTCCATTTTCACATCAGTCATATTTTCTGAAGCTGTTCTTTCTGCTCTCCCAATGGCTCACTTACCCTTCTCCCTAATCCAACCATCTTCCAGTTCCTTTCTCATAGTTCATGGGTAAGCTGAGGGAAGAGGAGTGTCCTTAGGAAGGTCAAGACCATTTCAGACATAAATTCAACCAGCATTTATTAATGGCTTGCTTTGTGCCAGGTCCTGGCCTAGACACAGTGGATACCAAGATGAATAAAACATGAAGAACTAACAGTACGGGAATGCTGACAATAAGCCAATAACTGTTACTCATTTACTATGTTCAAAAGATACTTACCAAGTCTCCCCTGTGTGCCAAGCAAGCGGGGATACAGCCCTGAACAAGATAAACACGGTTCCTGCCCTCCAGAGCTTTAAGCCCATCATTCTCACTGTTCACGCCCCAGATCAATTATTCATGTATTGGATTAGCTTCTGCGTGTAATCTAGAATTGGTTGTACTGTTTGAGAAAGAAGCAATGCTAAGAGGAAGAGCTAGAGAGTCCTGGAACAAAGGAATGATACGCCGCGACTTTAGTTTCATCGGACTTCTTAAAAAAAGCTGCCTGGGGCTCCTGGGTGGCTCAGTTGTTAAGCGTCTGCCTTCGGCTCAGGTCCTGATCCCAGGATCCTGGGATCGAGTCCCGCATCGGGCTTCCTGCTCAGTGAGAAGCCTGCTTCTCCCTCTCCCTCTCCCACTTCCCCTGCTTGTGTTCCCTCTCTCACTGTGTCTCCCTCTGTCAAATAAATAAAATCTTTTAAAAAATAAAATAAGATAAATAAAAATAAAAGAAGCTGCCCTCTCGGGTCTGAGAGCAAAGGTAAAAGGGAAGGCAGGAATCCTTAGACCAAAGGCCTGAATTTCACTTTCTCCTTCAGAGGCCCAGAATCCGCCCAGGGCACGCGGCAGCCATAACCACACCTGTTAGCAGGCCTTCCCAGAGTGGGTAGTTCAGCAATTTAAAAACAACTTAATATGGGGGCACCTGGGTGGCTCAGTCGTTAAGCGTCTGCGTCCGGCTCGGGTTATGATCCCAGGGTCTTGGGATCGAGCCCTGCGTCAGGCTCCCTGCTCAGCAGGAAGCCTGCTTCTCCCTCTCCTACTCCCTCTGCTTGTGTCCCCTCTCCCACTGTGTCTATTTCTGTTAAATAAATAAAACCTTTTCAAAAAAAATAATATGGCCAATTTCTTACCTTTGGATTACTTTGATTTTCTTGCTTTAATACCTTGTAATAAAATTAAGTTCCCATAACAAAAATGACATTCCAATGTAAGGATTGTTGTGAGGCTTAAAAAAATCCCTTAAAATGCAACGTTTTGTGCATCTCAGATAAGAGTCTATAGGAAAAAATCCACAATGATTCAGCTGCTGCATTGAATTGTGTGCTATTGCTGATAAAAATCTCCATTACCTTTTTGTAAATTTAATTTTAATTACATCAGCCTAGTGGGCTCCATGCAGATATTTACTTTTAGTATAATGGATTTTTAAGGGAAAATGCTCCATGAAAGCATTGTGCGTTGAATATTTTATTTGAAAGCAAATGGCAAAACATTTTTGTAACATTCAATATTGATACTCTGGGGAAAAGCAGAGTGAAAACGTCCTTTAATGGATTATAAGGAAACGTTCACAACCTCTAGCTGTGAGTAGTAGTTAGAATTTCATACTGATTATATTATTCATCAGTACGTTGGAGTGAGAGGATAACTTTACAAAAACGTTGTTTTGCTGGGTTTTTTTCTGTGTGAAACTGTATTAATGTGCTTCATGTGGTGTGATATGACTAAGCGCACCCCAGTAGTGATGAGATCTGAAAAACACAGCCATAAAATTGTGATGATCATGGTATTTAAACTTACCTAAAACCCTTTAACTGCTTTTGATTAGTTTAGAATAGAGAAGAATGTTCACTGACAGGCCTCCTCCGGGTTTTCTGAAGTCTGAATCGCTCTCTTTTTTTTTTTTTAATGACCCTGTTGGACTCATTTCATGGTGACTTTCCATGAGGAGCAGCTAAGAAGGATGTGGCCCAGGCCCCAAACGTCCACCTCACTCATTGCCTGTTCATGAGATAGCAAGCTGAGGGACAGGTGGAGAGCTTGGTGAAGATGTGGCTTCTTCCTTTTTCTTTGGGTTCCAGATATTCCAGTGAAATGGAATGTGGTTTTGTCTGTAACAATTTTTTTTGCTTAATTTGATAGATTTGATGATTTTTAAGGATGTCAGTCCTGCTTCGTGATTGATCAGGTATGGGAATCCTTGGTTAAAACCACAGTCGGCAAAAACTTAGTCATCAGAAACTAGAATTACACAGGTCTAGCAGCAGATCCATCTTTTAAAGCAGCCCGTTCGGCCTGGAAAGCTCTAGCAGAGTCAAGTTTTTCTTTCTTTGGATTGAAACTATCTCACTGAAACCTGTCCGTTGTCCCTTACTCGGTGTGTGTATTTTAATAACCTGTTCACAACAAAGGCAGGTGTCACTGTGTGTCCCGTTCCTGATTCCTTAGCCTTAATTTGGCCTATCTTCCTTAGAATTATTTAACCCTCATTTGTGTTCCTGGTTAGGGACATAATCTGTCTCTTCCTTTGCTCTGCTCATGGCATCAATTATCTCTACTATGTTACCACTAATTCCCATAACTTCATCTCCTACCCTTTCTTGGCCTTCTCAGATCCTGGATTTCCGAATGTCTCTAAAACATTGCTGGGAAAACCTTTCAAACCTATAATATCTGGAATTAAACAGGATCTTCCCTTCCAGAACAATCCCCTGCCCAGTGGCCATAAATTCATTTTATCATACTACATTTTTTCTGGTCTTCCAGGTTGAAAGTGTATTTTTGTAATGTTTTATTTTGATACATGGGCAGTTCCCATTATTCAAAGAGTCCATATTTGCAAATTTGCCCACTTACTAAAATTTCTTTGTAACCCCAACACCGATACTGACAGGAGTCATTGTGGACACGTGCAAAGCAGTGCCCCGCTCCCTCCTCTGCCTGTTTGTTTCGGCTTTCCTGCTATACACAAGTATTCTTTCCACAGTTTATGTAGTGCCACATTTTCCACATTTTTGTGTTTTTTCTTGGTGACTTTTCTATGTAAATGGGCCTCAAAGGACAGTGCTGATGGCTATAGAGTGTCCCTAAGCCCCGGAGGTCTGTGAGGTGCCTTTGGGTGAACGAACATCTGTGTGCTAGATGAGCTTCATGCAGGCATGAGATACAGTGCCTTTGGCCAGTGTTCATGAATCAACAGTATTTATGAAAGAAGGTGTCTTTGAAGAGAACGCACAGAAAATAAGGTTTTGTATTGATCAGTTGATGAAAATACTGGGACTAGCAGCATCCAGGAACCTAACCCTGTATTTCTCTTAGGAGCAGTGCTTCGGTATTCACTCATTCTGTATTCATACCAAACTTTGTAGAACTTAACTACTGCAAATAACCAGAATCAGCTGAAATCCCAGACTTTCAGAAAAGTTGCAAGAAGACTAAGAAGAATTTCTGGACAGCCTTCACCTATATTCCCCAGTTGCTAATATTTTACGATATTTGCTTTATTCCTCTCCCTCTCTCTCTCTGTATGTGTATATGTGTGTATATACACACACATAAAATTCCAACATAGATGGATATCCTTTGCACCAAAATGCTTCAACGTGTCTTTCCTAAAAGTAAGGAAATTATATAACCACAATACATTTATCAAAATCAGAAAATTAACATGAATTCAATATTACATAATCTGTAGGTCTTATTAGGATTTACTAGTTGTCCCAATAATACCAGATCATATGCTCCATTCACCTGTTATGTCTCTCTAGCCATCTTTAATTCAGTGTACTTCCTTAGTCCTTGACATTAATGTTTTTAGGAGCATATGATCATTTATTTTGTAGAATGTCTTCACCGTAATTTGATGTTTCTTTATGATTGAATTTATATTGTGCCTTTTTTGGCAGGAATATGACAAAAGTGAGTGTTCTCGGTATACCATATGAGGAAGAATACGATGTTGATTTGTTCTGTTTCTGGTAATGCTAATTGATTGCTTGGTTAAGGTGCTGTCTGCCAGGTTTTTCCACTCCAGAACTATTGTGCATGTTCTCCAGCCAAACACCCCCAAGAATATAACTGGTTGAACAAAGTTGGGTTGATTGGCTCAAAACCAGCCTCCCAGTGGGGAGAGTGTGGACCATGAGGAACTTCAGGACATCTCAGCATACCCTCAGAGGGTATTAAGGGGTACTTATTATCAGGTTTAGACTTATGTTTGATTACTTGGGGGATGTTTCAAGGAAGTAGAGTTTTACTCTAGAATGGGTGCTTTCAGAAACAGACGGTTTCATTCTTGGTTAATAATTTGTGTCTAGGAGGCAAGAGAAATAGAGCAAAGCTAAACCTGTACTTGATAAAGAAGCAACATTCATTCATGTCAGTAGGGAGCGGGGAATAATTGGTCATTTTTTATAATTTGGACAGTATTCTTTTTTTTTTCCTGTGTCCATATATGACTGTGGAGTGGTTTTGTTTTTCTTTTCCTCCATCCTGGTCACAGAGTGACCTTGTCGAATATTGGTGCTAGGTGAAATTATTTACATTCACAATCAAACACCATCATCTAGCTGTGAGAGCTAGGTCTGCTCCCATTTAATAACAGCCAGGGACTGCTCTTTTTCTTATTACTATTTTTTCCCTTTGTGATTAACGTAAGCATCCCTACTGAAGTAGGTAGGTAGGTAGGTGGGTTGATGGGGCAGATGAATCAAAGTATAGATGGATGGGAAGGGAGAGAGTTCTTCTTACCGTAGAAGGGTAACTGATAAATGTAACAGATGAGGGAAATAGAAAATCATTATTTGGCAATTGTAACAGTTTATTCAGTCAGGGATCTTCAATGGATGCTCTTAACTGGTGGGTGAAGAGTTGAGGAGCAATAGGACGTTTATACCATCTCAAAGTATTTTCCCACAAGATACTTATCAATTACAAGGAAAAGATAATTAGTGTATAAAGTAGAAAAATTTTTTAATCACTCCAGTATGATGATGATGGTGGTGGTGCAGCCAGCTTTTACTGAGAGGCTGAACACTGATTGAATCCTGATGCAGTAGACAGTATGGACATTCTCTGAGGTTTATGAACTAGCTCAAGGACATGCACTTGATGTTTAACCAAGCCAGTATTCAAACCCAAGGTTTTCTTGAACAAGTTCTGCCATATCCTTCTTGTATATCTGCTCTATCTGGCCTCTTTTTTTTCCCTCCTATAATCAAAGGTATAAAATCTCTTCACCTCCTCTATGGATTACCCTGTTTCCAGGTAATCCTCCCAATTACAGGTTCTTCCTTGTCACATCTGCCGTACAGATTGTTTCCTTTTGTTCTTTTCCATGAGATCACGTTTACCACGTCCTCACCTTGTCCCTTCGTCAAATCCAGACCCTTCAGTAATGTGGCCCCAGTGCCTTAACTTGTTTTCCCTTTTCCATTCGGAAGTTTTGTTCCCTGACCCCCACCCCCTTTTATAATAGGCTCTGGGTCTTTTTCTCCATTAGAAAAGCTCTCTTTTCTACCGTACTCTTTCTAAATTCTTATTTTCAAGTCATAGCTTCCCTAAAGGCCTCACCAACTTGAGCCTCAGTGTCAGTCTCATGTCTAGAATATGCTCTATTCAGTTTAATGTGGAATCAGTTTTTGGTTTTCTATAGGTACCTCGGTTTTGACTCTGTCTAAAATACAAGTTCCTTTGCACTAGAGATGATGCAGTGTTTCTATTGATTCCATGACACCCAGCGGAGCACTGCGTCCATGGTGGAGTCTAGGCAGAGGGAGGACGGGCTGATGGTTGCATTCCTCTAAGTGGACAGGTCAGCCAGGTGCAGGTAGACCTGTCTGTGAAGAAACAGCTGCATTCTGGACATGGTATGAAAGGTGTTTTTCTCATAGTTGACTGAAATGTATAATCAATTGCTTTTGTTCTATATGTTCCTCTGTGTGTATTATTTTCTTTCCCATTTGATTATGAGAAAGAATTGCTGTTACATTCCCCAATTCCCAGCACACAGAAGCACCTCAAAAGATTTGTAACTGGGGATGCCTGGGTGGCTCAGCTAAGTGTCTGCCTTCAGCTCAGGTCATGATCCCAGGGACCTGGAATCAAGCCCCACATTGGGCTCCCTGCTCTGCGGAGAGCTTGTTCCTCCCTCTGCTCCTTCCCCCACTTGTGCTCCCTCTCTCTTTCTCAAATAAATAAGATCTTAAAAAAAAAAAAAAAGATTTGTAAGTAATAGACTGATTATAATATAACCCCTGTACATTGTACGATAGCAAACGGTGCCGCCTGATGTTCCTCAAGCACACCATGCGCTTTTTAAGCTTTCCTCATTTGCTCATTGCTACCTCTTCCAGAAGATCTTTCTCCATTCTACCTGGGAGAATCTTGTCTATATTTCAAGTCCTAATGTAGTGGTCATCTGCTCTGGTAAACTGTCTCTGATAATCAGAAAAAATTATCCCTCTCTCTGTGCTTTAGTAGCATTTTGCTTATTACCTCTAGTCTAGAACTTACTGTGCATTACTGGGAATCCCATTCCTAACAGACTGTCTGGATCCAGGATATTGTGAGTGCTGAGAGCAGGGCTGTGCCTTGTGTCTTTTATTTTAAAAGAAACAACATAGCAATAAATTTTAATGTGGCAAGCCCTTATTGAGAACTGCATGTGAGTGAAACCATTCTAGGGGAGTGTGAAATTCAAATTATATATTATTTGAAAGAGTAGATCTGAGATGCCACATATAGTTCTTACTGAGTGTTCTTTAAATAGACTTTGGCATGAAATGAAGAGAGTAATTAGAGATGAATTATGCTGATTTGAAGAATTTTTTTTAAATTACAAAGAAACTGACAACACCGAAGTCATCAGTTTTGTAGTAACTTCATTTTCTATGAATCATTTTGTAACAAATATGAACTGTTTTTGGAAAGAAAACAACCTTAGTTTGTTATAATAAACCACAAAGAAGTATTTAAGTTTCTTCAACAACATGCACAGTTGTAACATTAATATTTAGTTTAGTGGCTTTCCTAGAAATTTTAACAAACAGGCTAAACAAAGAATAGAGATACTCAGAAAACATACGGAATGAAGGAGGTTTCAATTTTCCCCATCCCTGATTTACATGCTAGTTTTGCCTAAGACTGTAATTCTTTTTAACCCCATAAGTTAAACCCTATTATTTTATGCAACTAATTTTTTTAGGTTTAGTTATATGTTTACCAGTTTCTTTGTACACCAACATTTTTTGCATCTGAAACTTGACATCTGGGACAATTTTTTTTTCTATCTGAAATATATTCTTTTGAATTTCCTTCTAAAGGAAGATGGCAGGAAACTCCCTTTTTAGTTTTTCTAAAAGTATTCCTTTTTGCCCTTTCTCTTGAAAGATAATTTTGTTGGTTATTTACTTCTAGGCTGACAGTTGATTTTTTCTCTTAGCGAAGTGAAGAAAATACTTCACAGTCTTTTTGCTTCAGTAACTGTTGCTGGTGCTGTGTCAGCTAAAAATATAATTGTCATTATGTTGTAGGTAATCAGTCTTTTTTCCTCTGGCCATTTTTAACATCTTCTCTTGCTTTTGGTGTTCTTCATTTTCACTATGACATGGAATCCTTTATACTTACCATACTGCAATTTATTGGCCTTTCTGAGGACTGCTATCCAGCAAATCCGGGAAATGTTTAGCCACTCTCTCTGCAAGTACCGCCTCTCCTTGATCTCTCTTGTCTATCCCTCTGGGACTTAGACACATGTTAGATTTCAGTGTTTCATCCATATCTGCTCATCTCCCATATTTTTCTTTTCTTTCTCTGTACTGCATTCTGGATGATATATTCATACTTTTCATTTATCTTCCCTCAGCTGTTTATTAAGTTTTAATTTAAATATTTTTCATTTCTAAAGGTAGTGTTAGATTTTTTTTTTTTTTTTTGGTTTCTAACTCCTGTTGTTCTACTCAGTGCCTACTTTTATTCCTTTAAACATATTGAGTACTTCTTTGGTATTCCAGATAGTTCTGTAGTCCTGTGTGGAGCTGATTCAGCTGGGTGGTTTGTTTCAACTCATGGTGCCTTATTTCCTTGTGTTTTTTATTGGCTTTGTTTGCATGTATGTTGACAGGAAGAATGGGGGTGCTTCATATTCCTTGGAATGTTTAATTTTCTGGAATTCATTAGGGCATCATTTAAAAAGTATGCTTCTCAGGCACCAGGGGTCAGTACCAAAATGGAACCATTTTAAAAATAAATTACAGACTTGAGGGACGCCGGGGTGGCTCAGTCGGTTAAGTGTCTGCCTTTGGCTTAGGTCATGATCCCAGGGTCCTGGGATCGAGCCCCTCAGCGGGGCATCTGCTTCTCCCTCTGCCTCTGCCACTCCCCTGCTTGTGCTCTCTCCCTCTCTCTCTCAAATAAATAAATAAAATCTTTAAAAATAAATAATAAATTACAGACCTGAGATTTGTTAGACCTTAAATAAGAGGAATTTGCACTACTGACCTGCAGGATGCCCAGCTTGTGATTACACACATCAAGGAAATTGTTTTCTCTTCCTTACGCAGATATGATGGCCACAGCTTTTCTGGCTAATAAATATTTATCTTTGATTCACTGTCCCATTGAAGATCTAGCTCTGTGGGGTCATGGCCTTTTTCCTGGTAGGCCCATCACTTTGAATGGGGCTCCATGCCTTGTCTCAGTTACCATATACCCACATAAGACAAAAGCAATATTAGAAGACACTAGGATTTACTGGAAAATAACTAAAAGCTGGCCTCGGGAATCCCTTAATTTCTGAGATTCACGGTGCCGTGGACCTCTGTGCATTGCTTAGTGTTTTCCAACTGTGTGACACATATAAAAAGATACATTTTTAAATACTTTGTTATATTTTGGTTGTGTTTAGTGTTATATTTTAGTTGTGCAGGTTTCTTTTCTTTGACATTATCAGAAACGAGTCCAGCATTATGATCATTTATAATTTTTTTTCCTAAAATGTCTTGAGGTATAGAAATAATAGTTAGTGAATTCCTACTAGAAACTTTTAAGCATATTTTGATATACTGAAAATAATTTTTAAAAAATTTATATTTTAATGGCTTCTCTAAAGCTTTGGAAAATATCTACAAAATCTAATCATTTTAAGGAATAGGTTGTGGGATAAGATACCATGATTGTTGTGGCTACTTTACTGTTACTCTCTCAGTACAGAAAATTATAAATTTTTAAAAAATGCTTTAATATTTGATCCCCAAATTGTGTGATAAAGTAATAGCAAACATTTATTGAGTACCATGTGCTAGGTGCTCTTTAAGTACTTCAACACCTCCTAAGGCTGATACTAGTCATGTTGATTGCGTGTGACAAATGAAAAATAAATGGAAACCCAGCAAGATTTAGTAATTTGCCTGAGATCACACAGCTGGTAGTGAAGGAGCTGGGATTCAGACACGGGAGGTTTGGTTCCAGAGCTATACTCGGTCCCTCCGTTGTCCTCTCTCTCTGATACCAGTTGGTGTATCTAACAGAGCAGGTCATAAGCAGGATTGACTAAGGTGTACTTCATTTAAATGATGGTACTCAAAAAAATAGTTGCAAAATGTGCTGGGATTTTGATAGGTATTGTTTTGGATTTGTAGAACAGTTTGGAGAATCTCAGGCCTGTAATTGGTAAGGACTGCCATTCTAACAATATTGAGTCTTCTAATCCATGAAGATGAAATGTCTCTCCATTTAGGTTTTTCTTTCAGCAAGGTTTTATAGTTTCCAATATATGCCTTCTATTTTTTTTGTTACATTTATTTTTCAGTGTTTTTTTTTATTTTAATACTATTGTAAATGCAGTTTTTGTATTTCATTTTTAGACTGTTGTGAGTATAAAGAAATATCATTGATTTTGTATGGAATATCCAGCAACTTTGCTGAACTCATTTATTTTTGTATTTTTTCTCTGAATTCTTCAGGATTTTTGACATTCCAGATCTTATCACCTGAGAATAAAAATGGTTATATTTGGTTTTTTCTAATCTAGATGGCTTTTTTCTTTCTTTCTTTCTTTCTTTCTTTCTTTTTTTTTTTTTCCCACTGCACTGACTAGAACTTCCAGGAAAATGTTGAATAGATGTGACGAAGTGTTCATAGGTGGAAACCATTCAATCTCTACCACAAGAAGCATGGTGCTGCTGTAGGGTTTTGTGTAGATGCCCTTTACCAGAATGAGAAAGTTCCTTTCTGTTCCTGTGACCAAGTTTTTGTCCTAAATGGGTATTAGATTTTGTTAAATGATTTTTTCTGCATCTATGCAGTGATCATATGGTCATGTCATCTCTTTATGTGGCATATTACATTAATGATTTTCAAATATTAAAACTGACCTCTCCTTCTTGTACAAACCCCAGTTGATCATGTATATATTGCTGGACTCAATTTGCTAGTATTTGGATAAGGATTTTTGCATTTATGTTCATGAGGATTATATTGGTCTATAACTTTTGTGTTTTTTTTTTTTTTCTTTTGATGTCTTTGGTTTTAGGTTTAGGATAATAATAGACTTAAGAAGTTGAAAAGTGCTCCTTCCGGTCTGTTTTCTGAAAGGGTAAAGGATTATTTCTTTAAAGATTTATTTATTTTTGAGGGAGAGAGATGGGAGGGGCAGACAGAAAATCTTTCAAACAGACTCCCTGCTGAGCATGCAGCCCAATGTGGGGCTCTCGTCCCAGGGCTTGATCCCATCACCCATAAGATTATGACCCGAGCCGAAACCAAGAGTTGGAAGCTTAGCAGACGGAGCCACCCAGGTGCCATAGATTATTTCTTCCTTAAATATTGAAATAATTTACCAGTTAAACACTGGAATGGTGATTTTCTTTGTGAGAAGATTTTTAATTTTTAACTCATTCAGGTTTTTTTTTACTTGTTATAAATTTCTTTAAATTTTCCTTTCCTTCTTGACTCAATTTCAATGATGTCTGTGTTTCTGGAATTTGTTCTTTTCACCCAAGTTTCTGAATTGATTAGAAACAAAGTTATTGTTCATAGTATATACCCTTATAACTTTTTAAACAAGAGTAGTGTCAGTATGCTATATGGCTTCTCCTTCATTCCGGATTTGATAATTTGTCTTCTTTTTTCTTGGTCAACCTAGCTGAAAGTTCATAAATATCATTGATCTTTCGAAGAACCAACTTTTGACTTTACTGATCCTCTCCATTGTGTTTTTTTTTTTTTCTTTCTGATTTCTATTTCATTGATTTTCATGCTAATCTTAAATTTTTTTTTTCCTTCTTTGGGTTGAGTTTGCTCTTCTTTTTCTGGTTAAGGTGGAATCCTGAGTTATTGATTTGAGACCTTTCATTTTTGTTATAGGTGTTTAAAGATAGAGATTTCTTTCTAACCACTGCTTTAGTTACATTTCATAGCTTTTAACACGTGTTTTCATTCACTTCAAGACTTCTGTTTCTCTTTGTGTATTGTTCTTTGAGACATGAGTTACTTACAAATGTGTTCAGTTTCTAAATGGGGATTTCCCTAAAGTCTTTATGTTATTGATTTCCAATTTAATTCTATTATGGTTGTAGATCATACTTATTAAGATTTTAGTACTGTTAAATTTACAAGACTTGTTTGTGGTCTAGTATATGACCTATCATGGGAGCTCCAGAAAAAAATATGTGTTTTGCTGTCTTTGGGTGGATAGTTCTACAAATGTAAAGTCAAGTTATTTGATAGTGTTGTTTAAGTTTTCTGTATCCTTGTTGATTTTCTGTTTAGTAATTTTATCAGTTTGGGGGAATGCACTACAGAAATCACTAGCTGATGTTAGAATGTCTATTTCTCTTTTTACTTCTGTCCATTTTTGCTTTATAAATTTTAGGGCTCTGTTGATGAGTATGTATACATTTAAAATTGTTGTATCATGGCTCTTTTTTTATCTAGTATTTCTTAAAATCTGTTTTGTCTGACATTGTATATTCAATCTGCTTTTGGTTACTGTTTGCATGTTATTTTTTTCTATCTTTTACTTTCAACCTATTGATATTTTTAAACCTAAGGTGTGTCACTTGTAGATAGCATATAATTGGATGTGGTTTCAATATCCAGTCTTTTGAGTGTTTATTCTTAAAGTTATCATTGATATGCTTGGATTTATTTCAGACCTTTTTCTGTTTGTTTTCTAAATATCTCATGTCATTTTTCTTCATCTGTTCCCATTTTACTCTTCTTTGTTAAATATTTTAGTGTATCATTTTAATTCTTTTGTTGTGTTGTTTTTAGTTTTTTTTAAGTGCTCTAGGGATTACAAAATCTGTTAATTTATTACAGTTTAGATGAATACTAATTTAATAAATACATAAATACTTTGTACCACTATACCTCCATTTTCTCCTTCCTCCTTCTTGTGTTATATATGTATAATATATGTATGTTTGTTCAAACCCAACAGTGCAGTGTTCTAACTATTGCTTTATTATATAGTCTTATGTTTTTTCAATAAGTACATAAAAGAGGTGACCTACTAAATAGAAGATATTTGCAAATGACATATCTGATGGTTTCCAAAATATATAAAGAACTGATACAACTCAATACCCAAAAAACAAATAATTCAATTAAAAAATGGGCAGAAGGGGGGTGCCTATGTGGCTCAGTTGGTTAAGCATCTGCCTTCAGCTCAGGTCGTGGTCCCAGGGTCCTGGGATTGAACCCCGCCTCAGGTCCCCTGCCTCTCAGTGGGAGTCTGCTTCCCCTCTCCCTCTTCCATTCCCCCTGCTTGTGCTCTCTCTCTCTCTGTTCCTCTCTGTCAAATAAATAAAATTTAAAAAAAAATAAAAATAAAAATAAAAATGGGCAGAAGACATGAACAGACATTTCTCCAAAGAAGACCTACAGATGGCCAACAGACACATGAAAAGATGCTCAACATCACTCATCATCAGGGAAATGCAAATCAAAACCACAATAAGTTACTACCTCACACCAGTCAGAATGGGTAAAATCAAAAACATAAGAAACAAGTGTTGGCAAGGATGTGGAGAAAAAGGAATCCTCTTGAAGTATTGGTGGGAATGCAAAGTGGTGCAGCCACTGTGGAAAACAGTATGGAGGTTCCTTAAAGAATTAAAAATAGAACTACCTTACAATCCAGTAATCGCACTACTGGGTATTTACCAAAAAAAAAAACCAAAAAACAAAAAACACTAATTCAAAGGGATACATGCACACGTATGTTTATTGCAGCTTTATTTACAATAGCTAAAATATGGAAGCAACCCAAGTGTTCATCAATTGATGAACGGATAAAGAAGATGTGGTGTGTGTGTGTGTGTGTGTATGTGTGTAATGGAATATTATTCAGCCATAAAAAAAGAATGGAATCTTGCCATTTGCAACAACACAGATGGAGCTGGAGAGTATAGTGCTAAACAAAATAAGTAAGTCAGAGAAAGACAAACATCGTTGAATTTAAGAAACAAAACAAAGGAAAAAAGAGAAAGAGACAAACCAAGAAACAGACTTTTGCTATAGAGAACAAACTGAGGGAAGATGGATGGGGGGATGGGGAAATAGGGTATGGGGATTAAAGAATATAGTTACCATGATTTAAAAAAATAACATGATTAAAAAAATTTTTAAGTGTATAAAATAATACAGAAAAAAGATATATTTATATAATTATGTAATCTTTTTTTTTTTTTTACATACTTACATATTTACTTTTTCCAGTGCTTTTCATTCTTTGTATAGATTTGTTAATGTCTGATGTTACTTCTTTTTAGTTTGAAGGAATTTCTTTAGTAAATTCTTAATGCAGATCTGCTAGCCACAGGTTTTCTTAATCTTTTTAAATTTGGTAATGTTCTTATTTCATCTTTTCTCAATTTTATTGAGATATAATTGACAAGAATAAATTGTATATATTTAAAGTATACAACTTGATGTTTTGATCTACATTGTGAAATAATCACCACAATCAAGCCAATTAATATATTTGTCACCTCACATAGTTAACCTTTTTTTTTTTTCCTTTTTTTGTGGTGATTATACTTATGATCTACCCTCTTGGCAAATTTAAAGCCTACAATACAGTATTGTTAACTATATCTACACCTCTATACATTAGATCTCCAGAACTTGTCCATCTTGTCAAAATGCAACTTTATACCCTTTGACCAGCACTTCCCCATTTCCCCCTTCGGGCCTTGGCCCCCATCATTCTACTCTCTGCTATTGTGAGTTTGACTATATTAGATTTGACCTATAAGTGAAATCCTATAGTAATTGTCTTTCTGTGCCTGACTTATTTTGCTTAACATCATGTCCTCCAGGTCTTTTTTTTTTTTTCTTTTTTTTGCATAGTTTTGTTGGATATAGAATTCTTGCTTGACACTTTTTCCCCCAGAATTTGAGTATATTGTTCCATTGTCTTCTGGATTTCATGCATTCTCATGAGAAGTCAGCCCTTAATTGTATTTCCCTGTATGTGATGAGTCATTTTTTTCTTGCTTCTTTCAAGATTTTCTCTTTTATCTTTGGTTTCAGCCATTTGACTAGGTGTCGTGGATCTCTTAGTCATTATCCTATTTGGGTTCTTTGAACTTCTTGGGTATGTAGATTAATGTTTTCCATTAAATTTATGACATGTGAACAATTATCCAAAATTATTTTCCTCCTTTCTCTTACTCCTGTCTTTCTGAGACTCCCTTTACCTACATACCACTACAGTTGATGTTGTCCCACAGCTTTCTGTTCATTTTTCCTTATTCTTTAAACATGGTTACCTGAAGTTCCTTGAATATATTTATAATAGCTGTTTTGAGGTTTTGTCAACTAAACCTCACTTAGGAAAACTAAGAGACAATTTCTATTGACTACTTATTTTTCCTGAATAGGTGTCACATTTTTCTGTTTATATATCTCAACATTTTTTGTTGAAAAGTGGACATTTTAAGTAATACATTGTAACAAATCCAGATTCTGATTTTTACCTTGGAGTGCTTTTTTTTTGGCTTGTTTAGTAACTTACCTGGACTAAACTTATGGAATCTGTCCCCCACGGTGCAAGCTGCTGATGTCTCTGCCCCGTTATTTGATGGTGATGGTGTTGATGACAATGATGATGATGGTGATGATATGCCTGGCTTCCCAGGGGTCACCCACTTTTCTGCATAGCTTAGTGTCGGTCAACGATTTGTCAAGAGTTTCTTAAGTGTCTCAAGCCGGTAGGGCTTTTGTTCTCTGCCAGTTGCCTGTGTGGGTTGGGGAACACATGCAAAGTTTAGCCAGTGTTTAAGTCTGTTCCAGCTTTTACTTGCACTGGATCTTGTCATGTTTCCACTGCCCGCGTACACAGGCTCAAAGTCAGCCACAAATACATGGATAGCTTTCAGTGTCTCTTGTGTTTTTGGGTAGCCTTCCCATCAGCCAGGAATTTGCAGAGAGCTTAATAAGGCCCTCCATGACTTTTTATTTCCTTTATCTCCTTTTTAAATTTGGATGAAGCTTTAGGCTGGCTGAGCCGCTGGACTTACCCACATTTGTCTACCTCTGAGACCATGACTGCAACTAACAACACTGATGGGCACAGAGTGTTCCCATGCTTAGCTCCAAATCAAGCAAGTCCTCTCTGGCAGTGAAGTTGATGTTCACAGCTTGACCTTCTCTGACATGGGAAGGAGTGTGGAGGTTAAAGGGGGTAGGAGAATCCCATAGACTCTCATGTTCTTACCCAAAGTTCAGTTGTTTTCATGAACAATCATTTCCTAATTTGCTTTATGCCTTTGGTCTTTGGTTGATTTATAGAGAATTAAAATGCTTACTTTGACAATTTTGTTGAATTTTATTATTGCTTATTGGGAAGAGGATCTAATAAATTCCCCACTATACGAAACTCTGTCATATATTTCATAACATTGCCCCAGATTCACACATGATTATTAATGCTGTCAACATAGTCAATTATTACTTGAAAATGACATTGCATTTTGAGTTGTGTTAGCTTTGTGGAGACAAATTCTTTAGCTGGGTTTAATTAATGTTTTCATTATAAATAGCATCTATTTGCTCATTCATTTATTGACTAACAATGTGCTGGGGTCTGCTTTAATTTCCATGATGTAAAGATGAATGACAAAGTCCCTGCCTTTCATGAATTCACAAGTCAAATGGGGGAGACAAACTAAAAATTTTAAATTATAATGAAGTATAATATATGATGTTATATAGAGGTGAGCACACAGTGCTATGGGATGAGGCAGCATGCCTGTCTCTGACTAGTAAGATTTCACTAAGTGTGTTACCATTGATTGGGGCTCAGAAGGGTTGAAGTCGGCCAAGCAAAGGGATGCAGTAAATAGGGCATTCTGAGCGTGGAAAGCAGTGTGTGTAAGGACAAGGTTTGGGTTCAAGTAATATCTGAAAAAGTACCCAGGAAGGAGCATGGCGGAGAACAGTAGAAGATGGAACTTCTCTAGAAAACACATTTACGGGGGCGCCTGGGTGGCTCAGTTGGTTAAGCGACTGCCTTCGGCTCAGGTCATGATCCTGGAGTCCCTGGATCGAGTCCCGCATCGGGCTCCCTGCTCGGCAGGGAGTCTGCTTCTCCCTCTGACCCTCCTCCCTCTCGTGCTCTCTCTCAAATAAATAAATAAAATCTTTAAAAAAAAAAAAAGAAAACACATTTACATCTGCTGAACATTCTGGTCTTTATCTTCTGGGCCATCGGATGCTAGCCAAGGCCTTTATTGATCAAATTAGCTACTGCTTTTGTTTGGTCTTGGATTTCTCTCCAGCAGCTCTGTGGAGTATAAGACTGCAATGAGGAAGGACAGATAAGAAGTCAATCAAATAGGAGACTTTTGGACCCTCAGGGTTGAGAGATGGTGAGTGCAAAACTCGAGAGTGGCCAAATTCAAAAGATGTTCATGAGAAAATTGACAGAATTTGATGATATTGATGTAAGGAGGGGTCAACATGGCTGGTTGGGCACAGAGGCCCTAGAAGGTGTGGCGAGGACACAGCCTCTGGGAAGCTGCCAAATAAGAAATCAACCCAAACAGAAAGAACAAAAACCAGATAGGATATCCAGATGAATCTTTGGCTGACAGGCCAGGTGAATGAAGAGGGAGAACCCAGGCAGGAGCAAATGTACAGAAACCTGGGAGAACTGGCTGCAATTGTAGCAGAGGATGTGTGCTGGATCCTAAATGAATTTTCTGAGCTGCCTAGAGGGAAGTGACTTAATCTCATGCCCTGGCCTTAAGTTTCAGTGAGGCAGGGGCAGTAAGAAGTCCCAATGCAACATGGTCATTTTAGCACTTTTAATAGAAATTTTGAATTAATCTAAATCCTTCATGAAGTGGGATAATGGTATTGATTAAGAATACTCCCTCAGAACCCTCTTACACTGTTGGTGGGAATGCAAGCTGGTGCAGCCACTCTGGAAAACAGTATGGAGGTTCCTCAAAACATTAAAAATAGAGCTACCCTATGACCCAGCAATTGCACTACTGGGTATTTACCCCAAAGATACAGATGTAGTGAAAAGAAGGGACACCTGCACCCCAATGTTGATAGCAGCAATGTTCATAATAGCCAAACTGTGGAAAGGGTCCAGATGTCCATCGACAGATGAATGGATAAAGATGTGGTTCATGTATACAGTGGAATGCTACTCATATTACATCAGAATGGATGAATACCTACCATTTACATCAACATGGATGAAACTGGAGGGTATTATGCTAAGTGAAATAAGTCAATCAGAGAAAGATAATTATCATGGTTTCACTCATATGGAACATAAGAAATAGCACAGAAGATCATAGGGGAAGGGGAGGGAAAACTGGGAAGAAATTAGAGAGGTTGATAAACCATGACAGACTCTTGACTCTCGGAAACAAACTGAGGGTTGTGGAAGGGGAGGTGGGTGGGGGTATGGGGCAACTGGGTGATGGGCATTAAGGAGGGGAGGGCACATGATGTGATGAGCACTGGGTATTATACGCAACTAATGAATCATTGAACACTACATCAAAAACTAATGATGTATTTATGTGTTGGCTAATTGAATTAAAAAAAAAAATCCTCACCTAGGGCTCTTCCTGTGAGTAACTCAGACACTGCACAGAGACTAATCATTAACTCTGAAATCATTGAGGAATTATTTAGAATGCAAATCCTTTTTTAAAAACCTAATAGTGCTGCCCAAGTGTTAATTCATCTTCTCAAAGGGATAAGGAAGTGGGCAGATACAAATAGATGTGTGATGACTATGTAGAAAGAGTCAATGATGACATACTTTGTCTCTGATCTACACTTTTTTAAGAGGTCCCTTTTTATGTGTGACATTCTGTAACTTAATTTTTCCTGTTTATGACATTCTAATGTTATTTAATTGCCAACCATCTGGATTTGCTGTTAGTATGAATCAGGTTTTTTAATATAATTAAGCCAGCTTATCTGTCACCCATTATAATTAATCCATTTTATCTTAATTACTTTTCCATTTCCAGAGCCAATCATCACATATTAACACAAATATAGGAAAATCTGAGTCATTTTTGTAACCATAAGTAATAACACAGAATGTCAGATATGTGCATACACTCCCTTCACACTTTGGGGAAGGTTCAACATAATTTGGTAAAATACGTTAGTGTTTTGCCAGAAACACAGAAACCAGAAAAGAAATCAGTATTTCAGTTCTCATTCACTTACTTTGTGAACCGTAGTCTTGATTCTGTATCCATCCAAGGACAAATTGTAATGTAGCAAGCCCTTCTGTTTCTGGTGGTAATTACAGGGATGCATTTGCCTGTCATCTCATTCTGGTCACTGGTGCATGTGTGGGGTTTTTTCATTCACTTATTTCTTAATTGAGGACAACTCTGGATGTAGCAGTAAATGAGACAGAAGAAGGTTGTAACTCTTTTTGAGCTCACTTTGTAGTGGGGGAGACCGATAGTAAACGAATAGCAAGAGTAGTGATGAGTAATGTGCAAAGAATTTGAAAGGCGACGGGACAGAGTCAGTTCTGTAGATGGAGGGCTCGGAGAGGTCTCTCTGAGGAGGTGGCTCTAAAGCTGATACCTGATTGACAGGAGACGCCTTGAGCTGATCACAAGCATTACAGGAGGAAGTCCTAGCTAGAGCGAAGGCCATGACTAGGCATATAATCTGTGTAGTGGTTAAGAGATCACTTTGGGAGAGGGAGAACGTTCAAAGTAAGGAGTGTGGATTTCATTCCAAGTGCTATGCGGAGCTGCTGAAGGGCTTTATGTGATCTGATTTGCATTTATAAAAGATCAGTCTGGCTTCTCTGTGGAGAATGGATTAAAGGGGGTAAGAATGGGAACAGGGAGGAAGAGTCCAGATTGAGAGGTGAGATCATCATCCCTTAAGTACTCCATGAAGTTATCCTATGCGTCATTTTTGAAGATTGATTCTTTGCACCGTTGCAGATTTCCTGTGGTTAGAGCAAACTATGGAATACTCTAGATTCAAATGGCTCTCTAGATTCAAGTCCAGTTTCTCCAACTTAGAGGTCATAGAACTTCGGGCAAGTCTCTTAACCCCTCTGTATTTCAGTTTCCTCTTATAAACACAGTGAAATAGTGGGGAGCCTGGTTGGCTCAGTCAGTTAAGTGCCCAGCTGTTGATTTCAGCTTGGGTCATGATCTCAGGGTCATGGGATCAAGCCCCATGTTGGGCTTTGCACTCAGCACAGAATCTGCTGGAGATTCTTTCTCTCCCTCTCCCTCTGCCCCTCGCTCAGCTTATGCTCTTGCTTTGTAAATAAAATATTTTTTTAAAAATGGAATAGTAATTTTACCTATTCATAGAGTTGTCAGAAGTGACTAAGAAAATACACATAGAAGTACTTAACATGCTTATAGTAAGCACTCAGTAAATATTACTATATTTCTGTCATACTATGCCACATTCAGACGGCAGTACCTAGTAATGAGTTACAATTAACATTTTTAAGAAATAAAAAAATTTGTTCATGTGTTATTTTGATACTATTTTAGCATCCCTTAATCCTGTTTATTTAATTTGTAATAATATAATCATGTTGTTATAATATGCATATTATTCCCAACTTCCGCATCTGGCAGTATTTATTTTTAAAGTGACTTCTGTTATTTGTGTATTAAACACCTGTAGCCTTCTAGAGAGATTGATTGAATATTAATCACCTTTATTGTGAAGTTAATGTTTTCAGCCCTTAAAATGAGATGAAGGAGGGTGGGCCTTGGATCCTGAGATTATACAGATCATGTAAACACTGAGTTTATGGCCTCCACCAGGGCCATGACAACACACGGGCACTGCTCAAATGCATCACTCCTCTGCTTGGTCCTCCTGCTTTGGACTTCGGGTCTGTGTTGGATCTATGGCTAGAAAAGACCCTATCCATTTAGACCATAGGGTAATCTAGAAGCCTTGTAGTGAGTCTTTGGTTTCCCTGTAAACACTGGTTTCTGTCACTTTGTCAGGCTAGCTTGGAAGCTGGCTCCCACGATTTGTCTTTTCTCACTACTGTACTGATTGCATGGATACTGTACTGAATTTTGCAAAAGTCGAATTATTTCTAAATACTATAGAAATGATGATAGAGATTGGATAATGTTTGGAATCAGTAACTAAATTAATGGGCGTGTGTGATGTGTGTGTGAATTTGTAACTTTTACACGTCATGGGGCTAAAACACCTGATAGCCAGTAGCCTTACGATTTTTCCTTCTGCCTCTTCCAAAGACCGCATGGTCCGGCTACTTAAGAGATTCATGGGAGCGACCGTGTCGGCATAAAGACTCAAATGTGAATTCTCAGCTCTGCCGGCCCACATGGAACTGACAGGTGGGGCTCCCATCCATCCCGCAGGCTCTTACATCTGGTGGGGGGCTCTCTGCTCCCCCTGCTCTGTTAGGAACAGGTGCCCTCCCTCCCCCCGGCAGTCAAATATCCCATCATTTCACAATTAGCACCCAACTGGATTATATTAATGTCAAAATTAATTTGTAAGCTTACATTTTTTTCCAGAAATACCTATGTGTGGACATAACTCCCTTTCTCTGTGTTTGTTTTTCTACCACAGACACGGGAGCAGAAAGACAGGCACTAAGAGAAAATGTGTATCCTAAATTGAGAGAATTCTGCAGAGAAAACTATGGATTAGAATTTCAGGTAACTGTGATATTAATTCCATTTTTAATTATGGCAGCTGAATAATGTTTGTGCTTGCTTATTGTCACAACTTCGGTGTTCTAAAAAACACGTTTCAAGCTCTGAAAAATTTTATTTCTTTAAGCATGGGTAAAAAGGAACACTGGAAAATGGAAAATAAAATATTTAGTCATTTGGGGGGCGCCTGGGTGGCTCAGTCAGTTAAGCAGCTGCCTTCCGCTTAGGTCATGATCCCCAGGGTCCTGGTATCAAGCTGCATTGGGCTCCCTGCTGAGTGGGGAATCCGCATCTCTCGGCCTTCCTGCACCTGTCCTTCTGCGCTCTCGCGTGCGCGTACTCTTTCTCTCTCTCTCTCTCAAATAAATAAAATCTTTAAAAAAATAGTCATTTTTGGTGCTTTGCACTTTTATGTTTTCTTGGCCTCTGTCTGGTATTGGCTCATCTTCTCCTAACCATGTTTATTTGCTTCTCGGCAGTCTCTACTGTTCTCAGGAAGGTTAAGGTTGCTGAGCGCATGCCTGTAGGCTGTGGTCTCTAGAAATGGTTTGTACCTAAAAATTGGGACCAGCTCTCTCCCAGGTGTTTTCTTTTAGCAGCCTGGCCAGCCCTTGCCTTCTAGCTTGCCTTTTAGATTTTGTTCACATTGTAGAATGTCCTTTTTCCTATGTTAGGGATTTGCCATTTACCCAAAAAAAAAAAAAAAAATCAGCCTTTCAAGAGACAATAACTGTGCATGTCATTGCTAAAGTTCATGAATACCCTGGCATTTGTAGACACCACTGATTTTACCACCTTTTCTATTAAAAGTACTAGAAAACAATGGGCATATCTTGAACATCCCCAGATTTAAAAAGTAAATGGCTCCTGGAACAGATAGCCTTATTTAGTCAAAAGTTTTCAACCTCATTCACAACGGACATCTTAACTCTGCAGTGCTATCTTAACTATATGTTTCCATTGGTAAGTCAGGAATATGTACCAGAGATTTGTGGTATAAGAGTGCAAAATGCATCTTTGTTAGTGGAAGAAAATTCCACCCTTCATTTATTTCCTCCTGAATATTTTATCTTGGTATACTTCATGATGCTTTCTCGTGTGATGTATAAAATAGTCGGTCTCAAAATGGCTTCCATCTCCGTGCCTACTGTCAGTCAGCAGCAGGCCATTATGACACACATACTGAAAAGTTACTCATAAGTCACCATTTGCTAGATAAACGGTGAGCCTAAATTAAATGCCTTGTTGTGAA
The DNA here is from genome assembly GCF_011800145.1 of Mirounga leonina. NCBI lineage: Eukaryota > Metazoa > Chordata > Mammalia > Carnivora > Phocidae > Mirounga > Mirounga leonina. Next base: position 50,770,396 of record NW_023270323.1, on the reverse strand, counting down.
TTCAGCCCTGCCTTCTCTGAAGAACCTGGTTCTACTGATAACAGGGTCTCAATTGTTAAAAAAAATTCTGATCTGTCAAGATTCCCAAAGACTTAGACACTCCTTGGGGACTCAATTACCATGGAGAAAGAGATGTGTCCAAGAATGTTAATCCCATCTTTGAGTTTGTTTGGATATGCATCATTTTTTTTTAGTAGAGGGAGGAATTTGTTGAGCCACAGACCAGCCTGCATAAAACATGGTATTCAGATTAGCTGAGAGGAAAATAAAGAAAAATATATTTTCTAAATTATAAGTAGGCCCAGGAAAAGACTGATAAAGCCAGAGGAAAGCTGTAGAAGGCAAGGTCCATGGACTAAATTGACAGCAAGGATCATTCTAGGCAGGTGCATTGAATGAGTCGTTGAGATACCGGGCAGCAGTGGAAACCACATTGGGCAGAGAAAAGTTGGGACTGAACCCCCAGCTTTCCACTGTGACTCCCTCAGTCGGTGTTCGAAATGGGAGTGGTGACCACTTCGTATCTAAGGTTGTGTTTGGAATAAAAATATGCAGGGTTGCATTTGTTTCCCACCTTCCGAGCTTAATGGGAGCTCAAATATATGTCATACTTGAATCTTCTAAGATATACTTTTTAGTATAGTCTCTTCTAGTCAGTTGATTATAGACCTCCCTGAAGATGTGTTTTCTAGTGAGACAGTTCTCCTTTCTCAACTGCAACAAAATATGATACTGGAAGCTTCATGAAGAAAAAAAAAAAAAACAGTTTACCTGTATAGTACTCTGGATTTCATCTTTGGCTCTGCATTGAACCCAGAAGAAATGAATTTCCTACAGTTACCCAAACATATACCAATCCCTTTTAAGCTTCTTTGCCTTTGTTTATGCTGTTCTTTCCACCCGCGATGCTCTGCAACCTGCTTCTTCCCCTGCCACCCTTGAAGTCCTACTCATTCTGAAGACTCTTCCTATAGATCCTAAGGCCCCTCTCCTTCTTTTTTTTAAATTTTTTATTGTTATGTTAATCACCATACATTACATCATTAGTTTTTGATGTAGTGTTCCATGATTCATTGTTTGTGCATAACAACCAGTGCTCCATGCAGAACGTGCCCTCTTTAATACCCATCACCAGGCTAACCCATCCTCCCGTCCCCCCCCTTTAGAACCCTCAGTTTGTTTTTCAGAGTCCATCGTCTCTCATGGTTTGTCTCCCTCTCCGATTTCCCCCCCTTCATTCTTCCCCTCCTGCTATCTTCTTCTTTTTTTTTTTCTTAACATATATTGCATTATTTGTATCAGAGATACAGATCTGTGATTCAACATTCTTGCACAATTCACAGCGCAAACCATAGCACATACCCTCCCCAATGTCTATCACCCAGCCACCCCATCCCCCCACCCCACCCCCGACTCCAGCAACCCTCAGATTGTTTCCCGAGATTAAGAATTCCTCATATCAGTGAGGTCATTTGATACATGTGTTTCTCTGATTGACTTATTTCACTCAGCGTAATACCCTCCAGTTCCATCCCCACGTCGTTGCAAATGGCAAGATCTCATTCCATTTGATGGCTGCATAATCTTCCATTGTATAGATATACCACATCTTCTTTATCCATTCATCTGTCGATGGACATCTTGGCTCTTTCCACAGTTTGGCTATTGTGGACATTGCTGCTATAAACATCCGGGTGCACGTACCCCTTTGGATCCCTACATTTGTATCTTTGGGGTAAATACCCAGTAGTGCAATTGCTGGATCGTATGGTAGCTCTATTTTCAACTTTTTGAAGAACCTCCATACTATTTTCCAGAGTCGCTGCACCAGCTTGCATTCCCACCAACAGTGTAGGAGGGTTCCCCTTTTTCCGCATCCCCGCCAACATCTGTCGTTTCCTGACTTGTTAATTTTAGCCATTCTGACTGGTGTGAGGTGGTATCTCATTGAGGTTTTGATGTGGATTTCCCTGATGCCGAGTGATGTTGAGCACTTTTTCATGTGTCTGTTGGCCATTTGGATGTCTTCTTTGGAAAAATGTCTGTTCATGTCTCCTGCCCATTTCTTGATTGGATTATTTGTTCTTTGGGTGTTGAGTTTGATCAGATCTTTATAGATTTTGGATACTAGCCCTTTATCTGATATGTCATTTGCAAATATCTTCTCCCATTCTGTTGGTTGTCTTTTGGTTTTGTTGACTGTTTCTTTTGCTGTGCAAAAGCTTTTTATCTTGAAGTCCCAATAGTTCATTTTTGCCCTTGCTTCCTTTGCCTTTGGCGATGTTTCTAGGAAGAAGTTGCTGTGGCTGAGGTCGAAGAGGTTTTGCTGCCTGTGTTCTCCTTTAGGATGTTCTGTCTCACATTTAGGTCTTTCAACCATTTGGAGTCTATTTTTGTGTATGGTGTAAGGAAATAGTCCAGTTTCATTCTTCTGCATGTGGCTGTCCAATTTTCCCAACACCATTTGTTGAAGAGTCTTTTTTCCATTGGACATTCTTTCCTGCTTTGTCGAAGATCAGTTGACCATAGAGTTGAGGGTCCATTTCTGGGCTCTCTATTCTGTTCCATTGATCTATGTGTCTGTTTTTGTGCGGGTACCATACTGTCTTGATGATGACAGCTTTGTATTAGAGCTGGAAGTCTGGAATTGTGATGCCACCAGCTTTGCTTTTCTTTTTCAACATTCCTCTGGCTATTCGGGGTCTTTTCTGGTTCCATACAAATTTTAGGATTATTTGTTCCATTTCTGTGAAAAAAGTGGATGGTATTTTGATGGGGATTGCATTGAACGTGTGGATTGCTCTAGGTAGCATTGACATCTTCACAATATTTGTTCTTCCAGTCCATGAGCATGGAATGTTTTTCCATTTCTTTGTGTCTTCCTCAATTTCTTTCATGAGTATTTTATAGTTTTCTGAGTATAGATCCTTTGCCTCTTTGGTTAAATTTATTCCTAGGTACCTTATGGTTTTGGGTGCAATTGTAAATGGGATCGACTCCTTAATTTCTCTTTCTTCTGTCTTGTTGTTGGTGTATAGGAATGCCACTGATTTCTGTGCATTGATTTTATATCCTACCACTTTACTGAATTCCTGTATGAGTTCTAGCAGTTTTGGGGTGGAGTCTTTTGGGTTTTCCACATAAAGTATCATATCATCTGCAAAAAGTGAGAGTTTGACTTCTTCTTTGCTGATTTGGATGCCTTTGATTTCTTTTTGTTGTCTGATTGCTGTGGCTAGGACTTCTAATACTATGTTGAATAGCAGTGGTGATAGTGGACATCCTGCCACGTTCCTGACCTTAGGGGGAAAGCTCTCAGGTTTTCCCCATTGAGAATGATATTCGCTGTGGGTTTTTCATAGATGGCTTTTATGATATTGAAATATGTACCCTCTATCCCTATACTCTGAAGAGTTTTGCTCAAGAAAGGATGCTGTACTTTGTCAAATGCTTTTTCTGCATCTATTGAGAGGATCATATGATTCTTGTTCTTTCTTTCATTAATGTATTGTATCACATTGATTGATTTGTGGATGTTGAACCAACCTTGCAGCCCAGGGATAAATCCCACTTGGTCGTGGTGAGTAATCCTTTTAATGTACTGTTGGATCCTATTGGCTAGTATTTTGGTGAGAATTTTTGCATCCATGTTCATCAAGGATATTGGTCTGTAATTCTCCTTTTTGATGGGGTCTTAGTCTGGTTTTGAGATCAAGGTAATGCTGGCCTCATAAAACGAGTTTGGAAGTTTTCCTTCCATTTCTATTTTTTGGAACAGTTTCAGAAGAATAGGTATTAATTCTTCTTGAAATGTTTGGTAGAATTCCCCTGGGAAGCCATCTGGCCCTGGGCTTTTGTTTGTTGGGAGATTTTTGATGACTGCTTCAATTTCCTTAGTGGTTATAGGTCTGTTCAGGTTTTCTGTTTCTTCCTGGTTCAGTTTTGGTAGTTGATACATCTCTAGGAATGCATCCATTTCTTCCAGGTTATCTAATTTGCTGGCATAGAGTTGCTTATATAGTATGTTCTTATAATTGTTTGTATTTCTTTGGTGTTGGTTGTGATCTCTCCTCTTTCATTCATGATTTTGTTGATTTGGGTCATTTTTCTTTTTGATAAGTCTGGCCAGGGGAGGGCGCCTGGGTGGCTCAGTTGGTTAAGCGACTGCCTTCGGCTCAAGTCATGATCCTGGAGTCCCGGGATCGAGTCCCGCATCAGGCTCCCTGCTTGGCAGGGAGCCTGCTTCTCCCTCTGACCCTCCTCCCTCTCATGCTGTCTCTCATTCTCGCTCTCAAATAAATAAAATCTTTAAAAAAAGAAAAAAAAAAAAAGTCTGGCCAGGGGTTTATCAATCCTGTTAATTCTTTCAAAGAACCAGCTCCTAGTTTCGTTGATCTGTTCTACTGTTCTTTTGATTTCTATTTCATTGATTTCTGCTCTGATCTTTATTATTTCTCTTCTCCTGCTGGGTTTAGGCTTTATTTGCTGTTCTTTTTCTAGCTCCTTTAGGTGTAGGATTAGGTTATGTACTTGACACCTTTCTTGTTTCTTGAGAAAGACTTGTATTGCTATATACTTTCCTCTTAGGACTGCCTTTGCTGCATCCCGAAGATTTTGAACAGTTGTGTTTTCATTTCCATTGGTTTCCATGAATTTTTTTAATTCTTTAATTTCCTGGTTGACCCATTCATTCTTTAGTAGGATGCTCTTTAGCCTCCATGTATTTGAGTTCTTTCCAACTTTCCTCTTGTGATTGAGTTCTAGTTTCAAAGCATTGTGGTCTGAAAATAGGCAGGGAATGATCCCAATCTTTTGGTACCAGTTGAGACCTGATTTGTGACCTAGGATGTGATCTATTCTGGAGAATGTTCCATAGGCATTAGAGAAGAATGTGTATTCCATTGCTTTGGGATGGAATGTTCTGAATATGTCTGTGAAGTCCATTTGTGGACCAAATGTGTGGAAGTCCAGTGTGTCATTTAAAGTCTTTATTTCCTTGTTGATCTTTTGCTTCGATGATCTGTCCATTTCAGTGAGGGAGGATGTTAAAGTGCCCCATTGTATTGTTGTCAATGTGTTTCTTTGTTTTTGTTATTAATTGCCTTATATAATTGGCTGCTCCCATGTTAGGGGCATAGATATTTACAATTGTTAGATCTTCTTTTTGGATAGACCCTTTAAGTAGGATATAGTGTCCTTCCTCATCTCTTATTACAGTCTTTGGTTTAAAATCTAATTTGTCTGGGGCACTTGGGTGGCTCAGTCATTAAGCGTCTGCCTTCGGCTCAGGTCATGATCCCAGGGTCCTGGGATCAAGCCCCACATTGGGCTCCCGGCTCCGCGGGAAGTCTGCTTCTCCCTCTCCCACTCCCCCTGCTTATATTCCCTCTCTCGCTGTGTCTCTCTCTGTCAAATAAATCTTATAAAAAATAATAATAAAAAAATAAAATCTAATTTGTCTGATATAAGGATTGCCACCCCAGCTTTCTTTTGGTGTCCATTAGCATGGTAAATGGTTTTCCACCCCCTCACTTTAAATCTGGGGGTGTCTTTGGTTCTAAAATGAGTCTCTTGCAGACAGCATATTGATGGGTCTTGTTTTTTAATCCAGTCTGATAGCCTGTGTCTTTTGATTGGGGCATTGAGCCCATTTACATTCAGGGTAACTATTGAAAGATAGGAATTTAGTGGCATTGTATTGCCTGTAAGGTGACTGTTACCGTATATTGTCTGTGTTCCTTTCTGGTCTATGCTGCTTTTAGGGTCTCTCTTTGCTTAGAGGACCCCTTTCAAGATTTCTTGTAGGGCTGGTTTTGTGTTTGCAAATTCCTTTCGTTTTTGTTTGTCCTGGAAGCTTTTTATCTCTCCTTCTATTTTCAATGACAACCTAGCTCGATATAGTATTCTTGGCTGCATATTTTTCTTGTTTAGTGCTCTGAATATATCCTGCCAGTCCTTTCTGGCCTGCCAGGTCTCTGTGGATAGGTCTGTTGCCAATCTAATGTTTCTACCATTGTAGGTTATGGATCTCTTCTCCCGCGCTGCTTTCAGGATTCTCTCTTTGTCTCTGAGACTCATAAGTTTTACTATTAGATGTCGGGGTGTTGACTTATTTTTATTGATTTTGAGAGGGGTTCTCTGAGCCTCCTGGATTTTGATGCCCGTTTCCTTCCCCTATTAGGGAAGTTCACTGTTATAATTTGCTCCAATATACCTTCTGCCCCTCTCTCTTTCTTCTTCTGGGATCCCAATTATTCTAATGTTGTTTCGTCTTACAGTATCGCTTATCTCTCGAATTCTGCCCTCATGATCCAGTAGTTGTTTATCTCTCTTTTTCTCAGCTTCTTTATTTTCCATCATTTGGTCTTCTATATTACTGATTCTCTCTTCTGCCTCATTTATCCTAGCAGTTAGTGCCCCCATTTTTGATTGCACCTCATTAATAGCCTTTTTGATTTCAACTTGGTTAGATTTTAGTTCTTTTATTTCTCCAGAAAGGGTTTCTCTAATAACTTCCATGCTTTTTTTCAAGCCCAGCTAGTATCTTTAAAGTCATGATTCTGAACTCTAGATCCGACATCGTACTAATGTCCGTGTTGAGTAGGTCCCTGGCAGTTAGGACTACCTCTTGTTCTTTTTGTTGAGGTGATTTTTTTCCGTCCTATCATTTTGTCCAGAGGAGAATAGATGAATGAGAGAACAAAATGCTAACAGGGTAACAACGTCCCCAGAAAATATACTCTAAACAAATCAGAAAAGACCTGAAGCCGGGGGAAAAGAAAGGGAAAGAAAGAGGAAAAAGAAAAACAAATACAGAACAACCAAAAAAAAACAGAATATGATCAAATATGATCAGGCTGGTGCATAGATCAGTGGCACACACTAGATTTTGGGTGTATTTTGGTCTGGTAGGAGAAAATGCCTCCCAAAATTTTAAAGAAAGAAAAACTTATATATGTACAAAAATAAGGGTTGATATGAAGGGATGGAATATGACTGTAAAGATGAAAATTATAAAAAATTTTATAAAAGGGAATTGATAAGTTTGAAAAAAGAAGAGGATTTAAAAAAAAAAAAAGAATGTGATCAGGCAGGAGAGTAGAACAAAGCCGTACACTGGAGATTTAGGGTATGTTTTTATCTGTTAGAAGAAACTGTATCTCAAAATTTTAAAGAAAGAAGAACTTATATATATATGCCAAAAATAAAGGTAACTACTATGGATAGAATATGACTAAAAATGAAAAATAAAAATGTTTCTTAAGAAAAGGATTGATAAGATATTGGTTGAAAAAGGGAAAAAGAAAAATTCCAAAAAAAAGAAAATTCAGAGGTAGATGTTAAGGCCTGACAAAAGTAGAAGTTTATATAGTATGGCACGTGTTATAGGGATAATAAGCTTTTGTACAGGCTTCAAATTTAGTTCTCCTTTGAATATTCACTGGTTCATGAAAAGTGGTTTAGAAAACCATCCAGAGATTCATTTTACTACAAAAAGGAACAGTTTTTGGGGTCTGAAGGGATTCGTACTTGAAGATACACCAGTTAGCAGGGGGTCGTGTTGGGCATTCTGCAGACAGAATTGTTTCAAATCTGCAGCTGCCTGGCAAACCTTCACGCAGTTGAGCCCAGCTTCCCGCCGGAGCTGTTGAACCACTTTCTTCATAGTGGCAACGCTGGAGGAACCAGACATGGCGCTCTCAAGAGCAGGCAGATTCATCCGTGCGTGGATCGGTTGGTTCATGGGTCCACTGGGCCAGATGGTGGGGCAGCGCGGCCGGCCCCTCTCCTTCTGACTACAGCCCTGTAGCTAAATATTCTCCATGTGGTTCACCCTTGAACACTTCAAGCCCATTCCCATTAAAGGGCTTTGCCCTGGCTGTGCTCTCTCTGTAGGAATGTTCACTCCCTCATCTTCTTCACATGGGAGCTTTCTTTTTGCTCTCCAGGTCTCCACGAAATGTCACTTCCTAGAGATGCTTCCCTTGTGACCCAATCTAAAGGAACCACCTAGAGGATTTCTTTTACATCACCCTATTTTAGTTTATCTGCATAGCATGTGTGAATATTGGATATTTTGCCTTTTTCATCTATTGGCTTGCTTATTGTCTCTGCCCCACTAGATGATAAGTTTTACAAGAACAGGGACGTGTCTGCCTTCATGACAGCTACATTTGTAGTCCTGGTATCGTGCCTGACACATAGCAAAACTCTGATGGGAATGTGTTGAACAAGTGAATGCCTTTCTGAGCATATGAATGAATGAAGTCTCAGTCCAAACATTACTTGCTTAAGGAAGCTATCTCTGAGCCCCTGGTTCCTCCTAGGATATGCCATGTACCCACCTTTTTGCTCCCCTATAATCTTAGGCATAACTCTCAGTCATGCATCCAGTTTGTTCAAGAAGTACTTGTTTTTTTGTTTGTTTGTTTGGGTTTTTTTTAAAGATTTTATTTATTTATTTGACAGAGAGAGAGATAGCGAGAGCAGGAACACAAGCAGGGGGGAGTGGGAGAGTGAGAAGCAAGCTTCCTGCTGAGCAGGGAGCCCGACGCGGGGCTCGATCCCAGGACCCTGGGATCATGACCTGAGCCGAAGGCAGACGCCTAACGACTGAGCCACCCAGGCGCCCCAAGAAGTACTTGTTGACCATTGAGCACATGCCAGGCAACATCCCAAGTGCTGGGAATACAAAAACAAACCAATCAGACCCTCTTCTTGTGGAGCTTCCAATATTGTTTGGGGAGGCAGACAACAAACAGTAAATCTCCAGTGGTGATAGATGCATTTTATTGAGTAAATGCTTTTAGGAAAAGTAAGACAGGATATGGGGGTTAAGGAGTACCAGGTAGTCAGAGAAGGACTCAGTGATAGGACAACCTTTGAGCAGAGATCTGTAGAAAGTGATGGAGCAAATCATGCAGATGCTTTGGTAGGAGAAATCCAGATATAGGCAACCAGGAAAAGGCTCGATCCCAGGACCCTGAGATCATGATATGAGCGGAAGGCAGATGCTTAACTGACCGAGCATGTTCAGAATATTCTAGGAACAGTAAAGAAGCCAAGTGTAGGTGGAGTGGAGTAAGAGAAATAATTGCAGGAGAGGACATCAAATTCAGATCACATGGGACATTGTGGGCCAAGATTAAGGACTTAGAATTGTACTGAGTGAGAAGGGAAAGGGGGACATTATAGGACTTGGGTTCAAGAAAGTCACTCAAGCTCTATGAAGGGAGGGGAATGGTACAAGCAGGAGGGTAGTGCAAGTTAAGAAGTGATCATGGCGTGGTCTAGAGCCAGTGATGGATAGAATGAGACATCTGGTGAGGTGAAGTTTTCATCACCTGTCTCTAAGGTCTCTAAGTTCTCAGGACTGGAATTGTGTCTTACTCAGTGTATCCCAGTGATAAGTCCAGTGTCTGGCACCTAGTAGACCGTTGAGTTAAATATTATGGAATTGGTAGAGTATGGAGTTACATTTGACACAAGGTCTTCTAATGTCTTTCTGTATGCCTGTCGGGCAAGCTGTTCTCTAGTGTTTCCTTAATTTTTTTTCATTTTAAACGAAGATATTTAATGAAAAAGCTAATTAGACCCTCTGATTATGAACTCCAGGTAATTCTATGTGTGATACACATGGGTCGGTTGTTGCTCGGACATAGAAACAACTGAATGGGAGGAACATCAAGCTCACCCAGAGCAGAGAACACACATGGCTTCAGAAAGACAAGGTGTTTAAATAATAGTGTGATTGACTTGCCAGTGTTCGGTTAATGCCCTTGGTTATGGAGAAAAGGATAGAAAGGGAACACGAGGGGAATAAAATTGGGAAAATACAGACAGATTGGGGCAAAAAGCAGGCGGTGCAGGACCCAGTGAGTAAAGGACTTGTAATTCTATCCACAGGTGCCATCCGTTCTTGCTTTCTGAGGTTTCTGCTCCATTCCCACTGCCGGGACTCTGATCTAACCCTTTTCGCTTCAAAAATTGGATATGTGAAAAGCATCCTAACTGAGCTTGTTCCCCACTTACTGCCAATTGGTTACAGGTTGTTGAGGAAGAGACTAGTTTTCACTTATTTGTAAGTTCCCAGGGCCTGAAAGAGTGTTTAATATTTAGTGGGGTTTAGTAAAGCTTGGTGAGCAGAAATGCCTACACCATCACCCTGCCTGAGTTTCTCTATACATCACCACCAGAGCAATCTTGACGTAAATGTCATGTTGTCAGGTCCTTTGCTTAAAAGCTCTTAATGGCTCCCTGCTGCCTACGGGGGTCCCTCTTTACTGTGACTCAGCTGTCTCTCCACGTTCATCTCCCATTCTCCCCAACACAAACATGCACTCCAAGCCTGTCCTCTCAGAGCACATCTAGTGGATTGCTCATTCTTGACTTTCTTATCAGAAATACCCTTTCTCAGAGTGCCTGGATGGCTGGGTCAGTGAAGCATCTGGATGGCTCGGTCAGTTAAGCATCTGCCTTCCGCTCAGATCATGATCTCAGGGTCCTGGGATCGAGCCCCACATCGGGTTCCTGCTCAGTGGGGAGTCTGTTTCGCCTTCTCTCTCTGCTCCTCTCCCCAGTCATGTGCACACGCATGCACACTCTCTCTCCCTCAAATATATAAAATCTTAAAAAAAAAAAAAAAAAGTACACTTTCTCTTCCTCACCCCGCTCCCAACCTCAAAATCCAGCTCAAGGCCTAGCTTTCTCAAAAAGTCTTCCCCACTTCTACTCTGTAAACTCTTATAAATCCACCCCACCCAGCCCCCACTGGTAATCTGACTCAAGAGTAAACCCAGTTAGTGCAGGAACCTCTAACTGCGGGGGTACTTGACTCGGCTGGGCACTTAGGACACATCCATTTTGAAAGTGATTTTCATTTGAGTCCAGCCATTCAACTCTGTGTCATTCCTTAAGAATACCTTCTGATAGCCAGCTTCCTTAGTGGCACGTGGTATTTATCTCATTTCATCTTCATCACCAACGTTCATAAACCTGTTCCTTTTTTTTTCACCTTTAACCTCCAGTAAATCCTGGGCTTTTTTTCCACCCTCAGACCCCCAGTGAGAGTGCTGTCTTGTCCCTGAGCTGGTGCTTGTGAATGATCCCCATGTCTTCATCTCTGGCTCTCTCCCTCCAGAGTGACGTGAAGAGAATTCTCTGGTTTGGGAATACTACTATATCTGAAATGGAAATCGTCCTTCTCCCTTTTTCCAGTTTCTCAATTATTACCATTTTCCCATTCAGTCTTGGCTTCTAGTGCATTCTTCACCCTTTACAATCTACAAACTGCCCGTTCCTGTTGAGTTACCTGCCACGGTGTTTCTTAGAAGTTCACCTTTTCATAGCAGCAATGTCCGCAATAGCCAAACTGTGGAAAGAGCCAAGATGCCCTTCAACAGATGAATGGATAAAGAAGATGTGGTCCATATATACAGTGGAATATTACTCAGCCATCAGAAGGGTTGAATACCCAGCTTTTACATCAACATGGATGGGGCTGAAGGAGATTATGCTAAGTGAAATAAGTCAAGCAGAGGAAGTCAATTATCATAGGGTTTCACTTATTTGTGGAACATAAGGAATAGCATGGAGGACATTAGGAGAAGGAAGGGAAAAATGAAGGGGGAGAAATCGGAGGGGGAGACAAACCATGAGAGACTATGGACTCCAAGAAACAAACTGAGGGTTTTAGAGGGGAAGGGGGTGGGGGGATGGGTTAGCCCAGTAATGGGTATTAAGGAGGGCACATACTGCATGGACCAATGGGTGTTATACAGAAACAATGAATAACGGAACACTAAATCAAAAACTAATGATGTACTGTATGGTGACTAACATAACATAATAAAATAAAATAAAAAGTTTACCTTTTCTTTTTCCATTTCACAAGGCTCTGTCTCTACTCAGCCTTCCGTTTCTTAATAGCTAAGTGACTATGGAAACCTTTTCCTGATCTTTCCCTATCCTGGGTGTTTTGTCTTCTGGGCCAGACTATACACAGATGCTCAAATCCTCTTCCTGAAGCAGTATTTACCACATTTAATTCATTCTTAGAACTTTTTTCCACATTTTTACTTGTCAGAAATCGAATTCATCTTACAAATAAAGGGTGTGTCATGGTGTAATTGACAGTGCGTTTCTTTTTTTAGTGGAACAAAAAAGTTGGACAACCTACTACTGATGTTTGCAGTTCAATAAAATACAGCACATTATGTCATTATGGAAGTTAGTGGAAACAGGGTGTATTTTCCTGTTAGACTAGGATTCAAATGCTAGGTTTGCAAATTACCAGTTCTGTGACTCTGGGCAAATTGCTTGATTTCTTTGACATGGTTGACCCTTCTGTAAAATGAGTGGGATCGTTATGAGAAGTCATGAGATCACACAAGCGCCTGGCACATCGAAGACACTCAGCCAATGTTAATTTGTCACTGCTTCTCGCCTTTTTAAGTCTTTTCTCCTGGTGAAGAACCTAGTGTAATGAAATTATGTGCATTTTTCTTTTGTCTTTCTGAGTACAACAGACCTCTGACCAAAGGCATCTATCTGTCTGAGGGGTGCTTAGTGTCTGGTGCAGAAGGACTATAAATGGGGAGAATATTTAGGAAATATTATGTCACATACAAGAAAGACAAAAACCTTAAAGGTCAGGCTGTTGGCTTGAGAGAAGATCCAGCTAAATTCTTTTAATCATTTCCTTAGCACATCAACCAGTACCGTAGGACTCTGAGCCTGGAGATATAAAATACAGAGAAAAGGGCCCCGTTTGTCCATAAGGCAGAGCCAGAACCTACCCCATGTAGTCTCTGGGAGGATGGTAGAAGGAGAGAGAAAGGCAGAGTCAGTAGATAGACTTTTCCTTTCCTTACTCTGAGTTCTTCAGAAAAGGGGCTGTGGGTTAGATAAGTGAAAATAAGTGGGTGGATAAGTAGCCCTAAGGGCATCTTGCCTCTGCTGTCTGCTTTGGACTCCAGAAAGAGACGGCCATACAATAATCAGCCCCCAACACACCCCACCCCTGCCAGCAGACCTGGGTATGGCCACAGCACGGCCATGGCGGCAAGCAACCGGAAGTTTAACTTTCCCACGCTCCCCTCAATTATCGTGTGTCACATATGCTGAGTTAAGAGCCAACACTAGTCTCCATAACCAGGAGTGGTAGCTGCAAAAAAGGCCCGTGGTGAATAAACTGGACGGAGCAGAGGCCCCAAGGCTTGGGGCGGCTCACCCACAGCAAGGGAGTTGGCCTGGCTTGGCTGCTGAGCAACCCAAGGCTCTGACCAAGCTGAGAGGGAAAGACCAGTCCATGGGCGACAACTGCCTCAACCCCAGCCATGATGCCAGCGACCGGGCAGACAGTGGGCATCACCTGGGGACTGTGCCCAAGAGCTCCATTTTCCCCCCTCAGGATCTGAGGTCATCTGGAGGTCATCTTAGGGAAAAAGAAACGGGGGAACAGGGAAGCCAAGTCTTTTGAGAGACTCAGCATTTTGATCAAGGAGAGAATAAGCACTTAAAGAGTCCTTGAAAACATCAGACTAAGGTTTAAACTGGATAGAACTGAAAGTTCACTTTGTCCTGTGAGCCAGAGAGTGGAGACTTGGACAGGAGGCACAAACTAGTCTTAGACAAAATGAAGAAGCCACATTCTCTATGCACATCCAAGTTGTACGTTAAGTGAAATTCCATGAGTCTTCTGTTAGCTTCACCTTGGGAATGATTCCTAAATTGAACGGCTGCTTGGTCTCACGCCGAAGGTCCATCCATTGCTCCTCCACCACAGCCCTCTGATTCTGTCGAGCCCCATCTCCTTCTCTGTTCTTTTTTTCCTTCCCACTGTCTACGTGCTCACAAATCTCAGAATGCCTTTTGCCTCCTGAGTTACCAGAATACATCATTGGCTTTATAATTGATAGGATATGTTGTGACGCCCTTGGTCTGTTCCTCACGTTGTCAACTCATCACCCTTTTCCATTTCCTGTTAATCAAATGTGTGCTTCTTTCTAAAGCGAGATGCCGTATCCTCTCATTCAATCACACGTTGTTTCACTCAGGCCAGCACTTCAATTTATCTCACTCACTTCACATTTCAGTTCCGTCCGTCAGCGCCTGGGCAAGTCTTAACCAAGTTGATATTCTGTCCGGTAAGTGAGTGACATCACCCTTCTCCCGTCCGGGAGCCAGTTAGTGGAAAGGGGGAAGGAAGATTGATAGAGATGAGAAAGGGAGGGACCTTCATCGCTCCAGTGTAATTATAAGTGTTGGCTCGCCATTTCTGCAGCATGGGAGGGCTCTTCTGGAATTCTCACCCCTGACTTCCCAAGACAGCATTATTGTTCCTCCTTTACTTGCGTGCCCAGACAATCTTCTGCCTAATACTTCTCCTAAATATAGAGCCTTGGCCCTGTGGGGAGCTCCAGAATTTACTTGGAGGAGCTCTACTTTGCTGAACATTTCATTCTGCTAAATTGTGGCTGGCTGATTACCCCAGTGCTGGAAATCACCCAAGAAGATTAGTCCTCCAGTAAGCAGAATGAGAGATCCTCATTTGCAGGTGACATTTAAGTGTCCCAGTTGGGTACAATCACCATGAAGCCTTTCTCAAATTCTTTTTTTTTTTTTTAATTCTTTTTTTTTTTTAAAGATTTTATTTATTTATTTGACAGAGACACAGTGAGAGAGGGAACACAAGCAGGGGGAGTGGGAGAGGGAGAAGCAGGCCCCCCGAGAAGCAGGGAACCCAATGCGGGACTCGACCCCAGGACCCCGGGATCATAACCCAAGCCGAAGGCAGATGCCCAACCGACTGAGCCACCCAGGTGCCCCGCCTTTCTCGAATTCTTAACACAAGGCAGCTCTTCCCATCCTCATTTTTTATTTCTTGTAGCAGGGAGAGGGCACCTTTAACAAGGTGGCACAGTAAAAAGAGCACTCATTTAAGAGATCTGCTTTGTTAATAATTCGTTATGAATCATTGAAAAAGTAACTTCAGCTTGGTTTTCTTATCTTTAAAACAAATTGCTTCTTGTGCTTGATTTTTGCTTTCTTTTGGCTTCCACAATGATGATGTTGTGACCTCCTCATCTCCATTTGGATAGGCTGTCAACATTTCTGTCTTTGCGGGGTGGTTCCATCCGGAAGTCCCTCTTCTCTGAAGAACAGTCTCCTATGCATTCAGCCTTCAAGTCCAGATTGCCTCACTGATGTCTACCCCCAAATCCCCAGGGCCAGATTTAGGTGATGGGTCCCATGGGCCTAATTTATTTATCCACAGACATTCACTGAGCTTCTGCTCTGCACTAGGCAGAGTTGTGGGCGCAGTGGATACCCTAGCATTGAAAACCAACCTAGTCCCTGCCTTCCTGGAGTTGTGAACAGTGGTGACCAGAGTGCCGCTGGCTGCGAAGGAAATATGGGGTGCCCTGGGCATGCACAACGGGAGGCTTCGTCAAACCTCGAGGCATCAGGACAACTGCTGAGGAACTGATGTCTAAGCTGAATCCTGAAGAATGGGTAGATGGAGAGGCTCATGTGGAAAAGAAAACTTCAAGCAGAAGGAAGCTATTTTCATAGGCAAATTTGGGAAAGAATGTCAACATTATGTTGTACTCACTGCCCACCAGCCACTCATTCTAAGTGCTGTGTGTACATTAACTTGTTTAATCATTGCCATGAGCCTCGTCGGTAAATTCCATCTCTTCCACTTCATTGCATGAGGACACTTAGAAATACAGAAGTAAATCACTGCTGGAGATCTCACAGCTGGTAAGGGGCAGAGGCAGGATTTGAACCAAGGCAGCGTGGTCCCACTGTCCAAGCTCTTAGTGCACCAAAAAGCCTCTTGTATTTACACATTCACGAAAAGGTATATGGATAAGTACAGATGTGTAAATGTAAGCATCTGTAAATACATGTGCATGTATGAATGTATGGACATCTCAGTATATATTTATACAATTATACAAACGTGTGAAGAGTATATACATAGCTAGAGCATGAACAGTGAGGGAGAACATGATCCAAAATGAGGTTGGGGAGTTAGGTAGGGACTAGATCACAGATTTCTTAAAGCAGGTCAGAGATCCTAGATCCTATCTTCAGGCTGATAGAATGCATAGGAAGCACCATCAAGTTAATAGTCCAGGTTCAAATCCCACCTCTACTCCTTGCTGCCTCTGGAACTTGGGATGGTTACTTCTCTATGCCTCACATTTTTCATTTACAAAACAGATAATATTCCTGTCTGATAAATAAGTTACTCTGTGTAATATCTGGTAGAGTAAGAGGAAATCTTAGCTCTGGTGATCGGATCTGCATTTTAAAAAGTTCCCTCTGCCTCAGTGTAGTGAATGGAGTAGGTGGAGCAAGGAGAGAAGCAAGAAGGCACTGTAGGGACTCACAATAGGAAGCCAGGCACAGGTGCACGCAGAGGGGGCATTCCAGAACAGTGGTTGCTGGAATCCCAGTGACGGGAACAGAGCCAACTTTGGGTTTTTCTCTCAGGCACAGACTTTGTGGTGGGCGTGCTGCCACTGAAGGAAGCTGGTCCCTCATTACAGCCTGGCTACTATTGCTTTGTGGAGGGAGCTTCTCCAGCTTATTCTCAACACAGTTGCACGCACAGTGGCCTCTGGCTTGTGGCTCTTTCTCTGCCCCCAACAACAACTCATACCCTTTCTCTGCCCGCATGTTCATTAGGCCTAGAACGTCAGAGGTCCTGCCTTAGTCCATGATTTAGTTTTCTTCACTGTCACATTACAATTGTTGGGGCTGTCCAGAGGCTCAGTCTCCCAAGACACAGAGGCCTCAGGTGTGAGCTATTAGTCCTCCTCACGAGGTTTTGGATGAAGCATCATCCTACATCATAGGATTGTGTATGACCACTCGGGCCAGCCCATCCTCCCTGGGCTTGAGTTAGCAACCCCACTTTCCCAGAAGAGCCTTAGTCCTGTTCCCATAAATCTTAGTCCTGTATCTCACATGATAAACATGTGAGATAAACATGTCTTAGTCATGTTCCCATAAATCTTAGTCCTGTATCATGACCAAGAGAATAATTGCAAGGTGACCTAAAGTCAGTATTTGCTATATAGTTCTAGTAAAAGTGTGGCCATGGATGATGTGGAGCTGAAGAGGGTTGTTTTTTGTTTTGTTTTGTTTTTTTCATGTATCCTATGCATCTTGGGGAAGTCATCCTAACCAGAGCAAGAATTACCATACCTCACCATACTATACCATACCATACCATACCTCAGCACCGGTAAACAGTATCTGGTGAACCTAGTCTCAAGTTAAAGACTCCTCCCTGTCTACCTTCTCCTGTAAGATGAACATTCTGTTTAACAGGACATAACTAAATCAAAATCAAATGAGTGCTGTATTGACCTTGAAAGTTATGTCCATAGCATAGTAATGTTGCCCTCATTCAAAACTTTCTGACCTGTTGTGTGTTCTTTTGTATATTTTTAGTGGTGGCAGATAGGTTTGATTTTTTTGAAAGCATGAAAGGTCTTTTCAAAGCCACGTCTTATCATGTAAAGGCCGATAGGCTGGGAAAATACCATTTTTAATGAAAACAAATCTAACAATACAGTGACAAGAGTTTTTTCAATACAAAATGAGAGAATTCCTACAGAGGAAATTGTGGGGCGGTGGCAGAATCCTTGGAAGGGTTGAGTAGCCTCCCACTGGAATAACTGAGAAACAGCGTTCATTTCAGTGCTGCATTTATTCAAAAACAAAATCAGTCACATCGCCTCTGAAGTTAACATTTTTGTTTTGCATTCAGGTAGTGTCTTATAGCATGGGAAAATTGAGAAGGAAAATATTTTGGAAAATATTTTAATTCAAAGGCTTTTTCTGAAGAAATGGTAGTGTGAAGCCTTTATGAATGCACATTGACCTTTTTTTGGGGTAAATCATGAGGTCATTATTTGTTACTTACAGGTCGCTTTATTGTTTGCTTGGTAATCTGGGTATTTAAATGGCTAGGTCTGATTCAAGTGGCAAAATTTGTTAGGGCCTTTATTTGCTGGCTTTTTGTTTTCAGACCAATTCAGGACATAATAATCATGATTCATTAGCCTCCCTAAGAATATTTTAAAGCAAGTCCAATGGTTTTAAGTAAAAAAAGGTAAAATCAAATTACTTTCCTGGGTGTTTATACTTAATGATGAAATAAGTAAAGGTACATAAAATGTGCTGTCAACAAGTTAGTATTCCAATAAATGGTAAATTAGATTCAGTGTCTGCAGTGCCTGGACATTAGGCTAAAAGCTAAACTTAATTTTTGTAAGTATATAATAAATCTTGTCTTGTTGAGCACTTTGGATTCCAACTGCTTTTTGCCAGTTATTGATCATGCAGATATATAGCAGATTTGCTTGCCCGAAATGGTGTTTTGTGTTGCATAAGTTAGATGTTTCATTTATTTATTTCCTCTCTGCCTTCATGGTTGCTTGATTTTATCCTCTTTCATCATTTTCTGCCTATAAAGACGTTTGAGAAAGAATAATTTAAGGGAGAAAATCTGGAAGCAGGAGGACATTTAAACAAAGTGACCAAAGTAAGGTGACCTGGAATTAGAAAGGCCTGGACGAGGGCCGGGGTGGCCAAACTTGAAGGAAGTAACAGGGACAAAAACTATTGCAAAAGACTTCCACTGGCGGCAGATAAATCACGTGACCCTTAGGCGTCTATTTAAAAATATTGTTTTGATTTTTACCCTGGTCATTTATTCCACATATATTTGGTTAGATCTTATCGTTCACTCTGAATATACTAGGTGTTTGATTTAAACATCTGTTCTTGCACTCAGTTCTACTATGAGGAGGGGATGTGTGACGTGTAGAAAATCACAACACTCAATAGATTTACAAAGTGTCATTGAGATGTAATTCACCTACCACAAAATTCTCCCATTGAAAGTGTGCGATTCAGTATGTTTTAGTATGTTCACAGTTGTATAAGCATTGATTTTATATCATTATCATCACCTCAAAAAGAAATCCTGTGCTCTTTGGCTAACACTCTCAAATTGGCCTATTCCCCTCCCTCCCTACTCTAGCTGACCACTAATCTATTTTTTATCTCTGTAGATTTGCATGTTCTGGACATTTCATATACATGGAATCATACAACACATTCCTTTGTGACTAGCTTCTTTTACTAAGAATAACGTTTTCAAGTCTCATCTGTATTGCAGCATCAGTATTTGACTACTTTTTATTGCTGAATAATATTCCATGTATGGATATGTACTGCATTATATTTATCCATTAATCGCTTGATGGACATTTGGACTGTTTCCACTTCCTTAGCTATTATAAATAATGTTGCTATGAACATTCATGTGCAAGTTTCTGTGCAGACCGTGTGTTTTCATTTATCTAGGAGAACTGTAAGATCATGTGGTAACTCTGTTTAACTATTTGAGGAACTGCCAGGCTGTTTTCCAGAATGACCGCACCATTTTGTATTCCCACCAACAATGTAGGACATTGCTGCACATTTTCATTAACACTTGTTATCAGTCTTGTTTGTGACAGCCATGCTAGTGGGTGTGAAGTGTTATCTCGTTGTGGTTGATTAGCACATTTCCCTGATGACTAATGATGTTGAGCATCTTCTCATGTGTTTATTGGCAATCTGTGTATGTTCTGTGAAGAAATGTCTACTCAGATCTTTTGTCCATTCTCAATCAGGTTGTCCCCTTATTATTGAGTTGTAGGAGTTCCCTATATGTCCTAGATGGCAATGCCATTATCAAATAGGGTCCTCTTTTTACTTTCTTGGTAGTGTCTCTAACTTTAATTTTGAGGAAGTCCAATTTATCTCTCTTTATCTTTGGTTACTTGTACGTTGCTGTCCTATCTAAGAAACCATTGCCAAATCCAGGTTCACAAAAATTTGCCCCTGTGTTTTCTGTAAAATTAGTTTTATAGTTTTAACTCTTAAGTGTATGTCTATGATCTGTTTCAAGTTAGTTTTGTATACGGTGTGAGGTAGGGTGTCAAACTTCATTTTTTTTACATGTGGATATCCAGTTGTCCCAATACCACTTGTTGAAAAGATGAGCCGTTCCTCATGAATTGTTTTGGCACCCATGTTGAAATCTGTTGACCACAAGTGTGAGGATTTATTTCTGGATTCTCAGTTTTATTCCACTGAATATCCTTATGCCAGTACCACACCGTTTTAATTACTTTGTAGTGAGTTTGAATCTGGAAGTGGGAGTCCTCCAACTTTGTTCTTCTTTTACCAGATCGTTTTAGCTATCCCAGGTCTCTTGAATTCCCATGTGAATTTTAGGATCAGCTTGTCAATTTCTGTGAGTAAGCCAGTTGGAAGTTTTATAGTGATTGCACTGAACCTAAAGATTAATTTGGGAAGTATTGACATCTTAAGTCTCCCAGTTCATATACTTGGGATGTCTTCCAGGTTACTCAGATCATCTTTAATTTCTTTCAATAGTGTTTTATAATTTTAAGAGTATAAATTTTACATTTCTTTTGTTAAATCTGTTCCTGAGCTTTTTATTCTTTCTGATGGTCTTTTAAATGGAATTGTTTGCTCATTGTTAGTGTGCAAAAGTACATGTGGTTTTTGTATATTGATCTTATATCCTACAACCTTGCTCAACTCATTAGTTCCAACATTTTTTTTTTTTTACAGATTTTATTTATTTTAGAATGAGAGCATGCAAGGGGGGTGGGGGACAAGGGGAGTGACACGGGGTGGGAGAGGGAGGAAGAGGGAAAGAATCCCAAGCAGACTCCATATTGAGCCTGGAGCCCAGTGCAGAGCTCAGTCTCATGACCCTGAGATCATGACCTGAGCCAAAACCAAGAGACACTTACCCAACTGAGCCACCCAGGCGCCCTTAGTTCCAACATTTTTTAGTGGTTTTCTTAGGATTTTTAATATATGAGATTGTATCATCTATGAATAAAGATAGATCTACTTCTTCCTTTCCTATCTGTATGCATTTTCTTTGTTTTTCTTGCCTAATTGCCCTGGCTGGAACCTCCAGTACAGTGTTGAATAGAAGTGGTGAGAATGAATAGCCTTCTCTTGTTCCTAGTCTTAAGGGGAAAGCTTTCATTTTTTATTAAGTATGCTGTTAGATGTAGTTTTGTTTTTTGTTTTTTTCCCATGTATGCCCTTTATTCAGGTTGAGGAAGTTAAATTCTGTTCTTGGTTTTTTGTGTTTTCATCATAAAGTGTGTTTGATTTTGTCAAATTTATTTTTTTTCTGTCTCTGTTAAGATTGACCATTTGGTTTTTGCCTTTTATTGATATATAGTGTGTTACATTAGTTAATTTTCTGATGCTAATCCAACCTTGCATTCCTGGGATAAATACTACTTAGTTGTGTTGTATAATACTTTTTATATGCTGCTGGGTTAGGTTTTCAAGTATTCTTGAAAACACTTGAGTATTCTAGTATCCTCTCCTTTTGTTTTATATTCATGAGATATTGCTCTGTCATTTTCTTATATTTTTGTCTGCCTTTGGTACTAGGATCATACTGGTCTCATAGAGTAAGCTGGGAAGTGTTCTCTCTTCTAATTTTTGGAGGACTGAAGAATTGATAGAATTCACCAGTGCGTCCATCTGGACCTATGCTTTTCTTTTAAATCACTAATCTTTTTTCACATTTCTGTTGACATTTTTTTTGTTTTGTCTTGAGTCTGTTTATGTGACTTGTCTCTCTCTGGTATTTGTCCATTTCCTCTAAGTAATCTAATCTGTTGGAATACAGTTGTTCATAGTATTCTCTAATAACCCTTTATTTCTGTAAGGTCAGTAGTAGTATTGGCCTCTCTTCCACTCATGATTTTGGTAATTTGAGTCTTCTCATTTTTTTTTTTTAAGATTTTATTTATTTGTCAGAGAGAGAGAGAGCACAGGTAGGGGGAGCAGCAGGCAGAGGGAGAAGCAGGCTCCCCACTGAGCAAGGAGCCCAATGAGGACCTCAATTCCAGGACCCTGGGATCATGACCTAAGCTGAAGGCAGATGCTTAACCAACAGCATCCCTTCTCTCTTTTTTTTTTTAATCCAGCTAAAGTTTTGTCCATTTTGTTCTCTTCAAAGAATCAACTTCTGTTTTCATTGATTTTTTTCTATTGGTTTTTCTATTTCTGACCATTAATGTCTATTACCTATTATTTCCTTCTGCTAACTTTAGCTTGCTCTTCTTTGTCTATTGTTTTTTTTTTATTTAAATTCAGTTAGCCAACATATAGAATATTATTAGTTTCAGATGTAGTTTAGTAATTCATCAGTTGCATAAAACACCCAGTGCTCATCACATCACGTGCCCTCCATAATGCCCATCACCCCACCCACCTCCCCTCCAGCAAGCCTCAGTTCCTTTCCCATAGTTAAGAGTCTCCCATGGTTTATCTCCCTCTCTGATTTCTTCCCATTCCATTTTTCCATCCCTTCCCCTATGATCCTCTGTGTGGTTTCTTATATTCTTCATATGAGTGAAACCATATGATAATTGTCTTTCTCTAACTGACTTATTTTGCTCAGCATAATACCCTCCAGTTCCATCCATGTCGATGTAAATGGTAAGATTTCATCCTTTCTGATGGCTAATATTCCATTGTGTGTGTGTGTGTGTGTGTGTATCACATCGTCATTATCCATTCATCTGTCGATGGACATCTGGACCCTTTCCGTAGTTTGGCTATTGTGGACAATGCTGCTATGAACATTGGGGTGCAGGTGCCCCTTCAGATCACTGCATTTGTATCTTTGGGGTAAATACCTAGTAGTGCAATTGCTGGATCATAGGGTAGCTCTATTTTTAACTTCTTGAGGAACCTCCATACTGTTTTCTAGAGTGACTGTACCAGCTTGCATTACCAACAGTTTAAGAGGGTTCCCCTTTCTCTGCATCCTTACCAACACTTGTTGTTTCCTGTCTTGTTCATTTTTGCCATTCTAACTGGTGTAAGGTGGTATCTCATTGTGGTTTTGATTTGTGTTTCCCTGATGGCTAGTGATGTCAAACATTTTTTCACGTGTCTGTTGGCCATTTGTGTGTCATCTTTGGTGAAATGTCTGTTCATGTCTTCTGCCCATTTCTTGACTGGATTATTTGTTTTTTGGGTGTTGAGTTTGATAAGTTCTTTATAGATCTTGGACACTAGCCCTTTATCTCATATGTCATTTGCAAATATCTTCTCCCACTCCATAGGTTGCCTTTTAGTTTTGTTGACTGTTTCCTTGACTGTGCAGAAGCTTTTTATCTTGATGAAGTCCCAAAAGTTCATTTTTGCTTTTGTTTTCCTTGCCTTTGGAGACGTGTCTAGCAAGAAGTTGCTGCCCCCGAGGTCAGAGAGGTTGCTGCCTGTTTCCCTTCTAGGATTTTGATGGATTCCTATCTCACATTTAGGTCTTTCATCCATTTTGAGTCTACTTTTGTATATGGTGTAAGGAAATGGTCCAGTTTCATTCTTCTACATGTGGCTCTCCAATTTTCCCAACATCATTTGTTGAAGAGACTGTCCTTTTTCCATTGGATATTCTTTCCTACTTTGTCGAAGATTAGTTGACCATAGAGTTGAGGGTCCATTTCTGGATTCTCTCTTCTGTTCCATTGATCTGTGTGTCTGTTTTTGTGCCAGTACCATACTGTCTTGATGATTACAGCTTTGTAAACAGAGCTTGAAGTCCAGAATTGTGATGCCACCAGCTTTGGTTTCCTTTTTCAACATGTTGGAAACATGTTGTGTCTTCATCCATCTCAAAGTATTTTTTAATTTCCCTTGTGATTTCTTTCTTTGATTAGAAGTATGTTGATTTCCATATATTTATGAATTTCCCAGATTTATTGCTGATTTTTAATGTCATTGCCTTGTGTTCAGAGAACACACTTTATTTCATTTAAATACATCTTAGTTTATTGAGGGTTGTTCTGTGATCTAATATATGTTCTATCCTGGACAATGTTTTATGTGTACTTAAGAATGTATATTCTGTTGTTCTATAAATATATTAGATCTAGTTAGTTTATAATATTCCCCTAGTCTTCTACTTTTTAACTGATCTTCTTCCTAGTCATTCTTTCCTTTATTGTATGTGGGATATTTAAGTCTCCACCTATTATAGTTGAATTGTCAGTTTTTCCCTTCACTTCTGTCAGTTGAATTTAATGTATTTTAAGACTGTTATTAGTTGTATATACATTTATAATTGTTACATCTTCCTGATGGATTGACCCCTCTATCATTATAAAATGTCCCTCTTTATCTCTGGTTACACTTTGTTTTAAACTCTCTTGCCTGATATCAGTAGTCATGTACGCTTTCTTATGGTTACTGCTTGCATGATACATCTTTTTCCATCCTTTCACTTTCAACCTCTTTGAATCTAAAGCGTCTTGCCTATAGACTGCACATAGTTGGATCTTGTTTTTAATCCAGTCTGACAATCTCTGCTCTGATTGGATTGTTTAATTCATTCACACTTAATGGTGTTAATATAGTTGGATTTACATCTGCCATTTTACTTTTTTTTTCTTATATCTTTGTGTTCCTCTATTTCTTTTACTTTTTTGCTTTGTGTTAAGTGAACATATTCTAGTGTGACATTTTAATTCCTTTAATAATTTTTTCACTAGTTTGAGTTATTTTCATATAGTTATTCTTAGTTATTCTAAGTTATTAGTTATTATAAGTTCATAGTTATTCTAAGACACATATCAGAATCTACTTATAATTTATACCAACTAAATCCAGTGAGCTATAGAAAGATTACTCTTTTATATCTCTATTCCCTTTTTCTGTATGTGACATATATGTCACAAATCCAATTATATTGTTATAATTACATGATTTTAGGTGAGAGACAGGTATATATTTATAGCTTTTGTGATATTATCGCTTATACATTTATATTTACCATTTGTTTCTCTTCATTTGTTCTAAATCAGACCTTTCCTCAGGTATGTCCAAACAGTGTCAGCCACAAGGATGGAGAACAGACTCTGTGAAGGATTGTCCGTTTATGCACAGCACGACTAAGAGTTAGCATTCACACTGCAGATTTGTGTGTTGGACGGTTTATTGGTAGATGGCCAAAAATGTCTTGTTCTAATGATCTCAGTAATTTACAGAGCTGTCAAATGAAGGTTTCTGGGATGGTGAAGTGGTCTGTGCCTGTGCTTTCCAACATGAGAGTCGGTAGCCACGTGTGGCTCTGGAGTACTTGAATTAATTTTAATTTCTATTTAATTTTAAATAGCCGTAGCTACAGGCTCTCATATGGGACACTGAAGTTATCATCTCAGATGGCCCCTTCCTTGATACTGTGGTTAAACCTTCTAAAGTAGATTAAAGGGAAGAGCCCCCCCCCCAAAATATATGATAGTTTCATTTATTATAAAACTTAGAGACTGGACCATGGGAATATTATTTTAAAAAGTTGTTCTATCTTTATCAGCCATCTAAAAACTCAAATGCAGATAGACAAAGAAATGATGCAAACACAGCCATGCAGAGCCATGGCCAAGAGATGGAAAGTGCACAGAGTCCCTGAGGTCTGCTTGGGGCACAAGGGAGGACCCATGCTCCCTGCTTCCATCACACTAAATGCCGTACAGCCAGTAAGGAGGGGAGGGTCTTTTTCTGCTTGTGGGAAACAAAGGAAGGAAATCTTCAAAGGTACAATTGGAAACTTTTACTTTATGTAGAACAGTGGTTGAGTAAAGGGAATGAAACCCATATTGCTCTTCGTAGCCGATTTTTCAAAGAGTGTGCTTGTAAATGTCTTTACAGACTCTCAGAATCTTCCCTCATAGTCTTTGAAGTAAGGAGATTGAAGATCCTATTATCCTCACTTCTCATTAAGGCATACCACCTTTCATTGTTTCCAATACATGGTTTTCAGACATGTCTTGATGAAAGCCAAACTGCTTTCAGATGAAACAAACATAAACAAAATGTCTATCCCCATGGGATAAAGCATCATAACAGGTTTTTTTTTTTTAGGTTATTTTTTTAAGAAAGGTCAATGTTTGCCTTTAGGTCAGTATATTAATTGCCATTGTGCTTTTCCCTTCTCATATGTATTTTTTTTTTTAGATTTTATTTATTTGAGAATGTGCACAAGGGGGGGGGCGCTCAGAGGGAGAAGCAGACTCCCTGCTGAGCAGGGAGCCTGATGCACAGGGTTTGATCCCCGAACTCCGGGATCACGACTTGAGCAGAAGGCAGACGCTTAAATGACTGAGCCACCCAGCCCCCCCATATTAAGATACACAGTAACATTATACACTATTTTTTGTCTCAAATAATGTGGTAACCATATCCCAGGTGCTTCCAAACACTTTTTTTGAAATCCTGTTACCATTTCAATATAATGAAAGCCTGCCCTGCAAAGTCTCTGACATTTAACATTTCAGTTTTCTCTGGGGCCATGTCAATAGTATAATAAGGAAAAAAAGAAATTATAATGTTCATCCCTAGCCCATCATGGAATAAAAAATATATCTATTTGAATAGATCTTAAACATAATTTTCCCTTGTAAGGGAAAACATGCTGCAAAGAGAAAAGTTAAAAGTCACATTAGCTTAACATTGTAAATAAGAATAAAGCCCACAGGTAAATGAAGTTTTCCTGCAGGTAAATTAATGCTGCCTCATCCATTGATTCCCAGGTCATAGATCTCTACTGGGGCATCGATGAAGACGAATGGGACAGCCCAGAGCTCCAGAAGACTCGCATGAAGCTGCTGGAGGATTGTTTGAAAACTTCTGCAGGTCCATGTTTTGTTGTGGGTATAAAAAAACTAATGCTTTATACGAAATTGTAGATGACTGAGAATTGCTGTGGATGTGTGATTCTTAAGGACTTTTAATTATTTTGAATGAGGAAAAAATACTGCCTTTTCTGTGTCTATTTAAAACCTTTAAACTGTCTCCTTGCCCTCAACATGTGAGAACAAAACCTTCAGCCTTCCATAAGCAGCACTGCAAATTAATGGTAAATAATTTGAAATGGTAATCGAAGGGATGACTGGGGTTTGATGACAACTTCCACAACACCTTGTGATCAGCAGAAAGGATTACTATGTCAGTTCACACTGAACAGCCTGATTTTCCTCACACTGTGTAATGTATTCGATCACAGTGTCTCCATGTCTGGCCACTAGAATTTTTGGCAGTTTTTTTAACACAGTGACTGAAACATTGTTAAAGTCAACCAATATAGAATGTCAAATCCACCAGCAGAAAATGATACCCTGTGGGGTGAAAAAATTTGTCTTTAGATTGATCTTCAGCTAGATGTTCATTAAAAGCTACAAATTAACAGATTTTTCAAGTGGAACATTATTTACCAAAGAATACCCACTCTTCTATCTAAACACAGTGGTAGTAAGATAAGTAGGTCATTCTATAGCAGGCGATGGTGTAAAATCACTGTCTGCATTTAGCTTAAGAAAGAACCTTATCCTGAATCCAAACAGATTCTAGCAATTGATACAGAAGTTGCCCCTCTCAACGCAGGATGTTCGGAGGCTGATGGAGGAGCATTAAAATTACTAATGAATTCTTCAAGGAAACTCTCATACAATTAAAAGCTAGGTTTGATGTATCAACAAAAGTTTTCAATATTTATTTGCATATCTGTTAAGCTCCACATAGGATTAAGAAGACAGAGATGCTATCAGAAATCTGACCGGTTGATACTGAAGTTCTTACTGAGGATAATAAAGTACATAAAAGCTCTACAACATTTTTAGTATCAGTATATAAATTATTCACTCTCTACTTATTGAATGCTGCTGGGCCAGGAATGGTTCTTAGTGCTGGGGATATGGTAGGCTGACCCACATGAAATGGTTATTTTGTGTGCCAGTTAGGATTTAACCTTAGATTTGAACTAAGAAGATAAAACCTTTAGAGCTTGCTTGCATGCTTAGTTGGGGTCAAAGGGAGAGGGCAGGCAAAAATGAAGGAAATAAGGAAAATCGTAAGTGCTATGAGAAAAATACAAAAAGGAAGGAGAAGGCCTCACTGATAGGGTGAGGGAAGACCCATGAGGGGAGATAAGAAAGGGGAAAAGAAAGAACCAGGTAGATTTCCAGACCAGAATGCCCCAGGGAAAGAAGATGGAACCATGACTGGCATGTTGAGGGAATAGTATGAGCACGAGGGGAGAGGACTGCAGAGGAGGCCCTATCTTGGGCTCTAGCATCTTGAAGTTGGTTACAGAGATTTTGCTTTCAGTGACCTGAGAAGCCACAGAGTGTTTTGAGCAGAGGACTGAAGTGATCTGATGTATTTTAAGGCCCACCATGGCTGCCAGGTGCAGGATAGAGGGCAGAGCATGGAGCCCCCTTAGAAGGTTAATGCAGGAAGCCCAACAAAAGCACATGGCTTAGGGGGTTGAAGAATGGACATCTAAAAACAGTGACAACACAGAAAGTCCTGAAAGCCATATTAGATATCTGAAGATCTAGTAGTGGTAGGGGTTTAAGACTTTTCCCATGGGTCTTCAGAGGATAGACTAGGACCAGCACATGGAAAGTACATGGAGACAGGTTTCAGCGCTGGGTGAAGAAGTTGGAGGATTCAGCATTCACTGGTTTTGGGGTCTCACGGATCCCTGGGTTCTGACATTTCAAAGCTGTGCGATAGTGGAGGAGTTTCCTTACTACCCTGAGCCTCAGTCTCTTGATCTGTGAACTGGAGATGATGATGATCATTAGCTAGCTCCTGGGGTCATTCTGAAGATGAAATGAAACTCCAGGGCTCTTTTGTAGCGTCTCACCTATGGCAATCCACAGTAAGTGTTCATTGTTACTTGTGGTAATCACTGTTATCCCTCAAAACCATTTAAAGATGAAATCACCTGGCCCAAATTGTAGTGAGTGCATCACTAAGAAAGTTGTCCTCAAAGGAGAGAATACAACGCAGTCCGGCAGGGGTGCCAGAAAAGAGATTCAGACAGTGGAGAGGAGTCAGACCAGGTTCCATGATGCTTGGAAGCTAGATTTGGGAGGTATGCCCTGGGAAGTCACAGTTGTGATACTCTACACAGTTCTGTCCTGATCCAACCTCAAATTCAGGAATGAGAGAGACATTCTCCCCTCTTTTATCTCCCTGTGGCGCGTCCTACCCAAACTAACTAAAATTAGTCATGGCCATTAATTCTAACAATTTGCTGGTAGGGGAGTGAATAAAGCCTGCAAGTTCCAGCAGGTTCTGAGAGTAGAGGTTAAGTGATGGAACATCAGAAACAGCTTCATTGAGTGTAAACAAACGATTTATCCCTCCTCCTGCTCACTGCTACATGTTGAAACTCACGGCAACCATGATGAAACCCTGTGGATACAGCTAGGATATTCACCCCAGTGATCCTAAATCAGGCAAGACTTAACCTCACTGCTTATGGGAAATAGTACATCTCTTCCTTCCTTTCCTGTTGTAACTATGGTAACAGCAGGCATCTCGGTATCGTTTTTGAGCTCGTTTCCTTGCCCCGTGCTCCTGTATGGTACTTCTAGAAGTCATGATGACCCCTGTGGGTTGCAAAGCACGGCATATTATTTTCCCTAATGCTAAAGTCTTTCACAAGAAAATTCACTATTGCTGAATGACAAGGTTTTTATATTTTCAAAGGCTTTACAGATATTAACCCTATGTTACAGATAAATTCAGGAACCAAACAAAGCTTTCATTTTAAGTACCCAGGGGACTGAGGCCCAAAGGAAACCTGGACTTAAAGGTTACATGTGCTTGGCTCTTTCCAGCTTCCTTTCCTACAAGTTGTCCTTTGGGATATGGCCTGAGGTCGTAGAGTCGGGCAGGCTGTGCCCGTTCATCCTACACAGCTGTCTGTACACTGGTTTTTGATCACAAGGATGGGATGGAGTAAGGGGCCTGTCTCTGTGTCCAGTTCCCCCCTCAGGGGATTGACTCAGGAGACATGTCATACTGAGAATACATCACTTTGTTGTAGGAAAGCACCCACAGTGGGGACAAACCCAGTTTTATTTCACAACCTGAGTTAGACCTCTGGACAGGGTAGTTAACTAACCTCACCATGCTTTAAAATGGGGAAATAATAACTATAAATGACAAGTAAATGTTGAATAAATAGCAAAGGTTTGTTGTAGGAACCAAATGTGATTGATAGTTCTTTTTAAAGGGCTACACAGCCATTAGTTATTAGTAAGTTGTGATTTAAGTTATTTTCAAATGAGAATAAAAATGTTTTTACTCATAATGGACATTTCTGCAATACTGGAAAATTTTCCCTTTGAAAATGATGATGATAGTCTAAATGTAGAAAAGCACTAAGACTTGATTCACACTGTCAGATATTAAAGTCCTATATTAAAGGGCTTTTGAGTTCATTCTTAACAAATGTTATAAAATGTAGAGAGTATGTATTCAGTTGCTAGATATGAATTTGCTGGAATGTACTTAATTAAACCATTATCTGCTCTGGAGGAGGGATTTTGACCAGGACTGTTCTTAACAGGAAGACAGCTTACAGTTGAGGTCAGAGTCCTTATCTGCAGAGAATGGCCTCAGCCCCTCCCCCCCGAAGTATGGAAAGGGTAGCAGAATGTTCCCCACCAACCTGTCCCAGCCACTTAGTCCATAAAAACTCATTATGAAGGGGGAGAGGAATATTGTCTTTTGGAGAGAGCAGAGTTCTCTCATCCCCGCCCCCTCTTCATGATGTGTGTTTATGGAGAGGATGGGTTTTCGTCTTGTCATCCTTCCAGATTTGAAGTACAATTTCTTGTGACATTCGACCACTGACGCTGGACCTTAGGTGAAGTCCTGTCTCTTGGCCAAAGTTGGTAAAAACAACTACTCTGCTGGCTTGAAGAACTGGGGGTTTGAAAGCTTCCTCAGAGAATTAAGGGAGCTGCCCCCAAGTGTGTAGGAGCTGTGGGGAATGCAGACGGCGCTTCACTCCATCCCTCAGTCCAGAGTGGATGATGTAGAGATTTACTGAGGGAAAGGTGTGGGCAGGCTGCCCCAGGGAGGGAGTCAAGCCAGGCCCGTGCAGGGAACCAACACAGGGAGTTCCGGTTACAACTGACTGAGACAGGTAAGAGAAGATTCCAGGACCTCACTGAGACTCAAAGGGGCATTCCCTATATCTTAGAGTCAGGCCAAAGAGAATGCTGCCTGTGGTAGGCTTTGTCAATTCCCAGAAGTCTCAGGGAGCCAAAGCCCATATAGCATCCTCATCGGGGGACCAAATATAAACAGACATAATTTGTCAGCATTGGATAGAGAAGCAGCTGAGACCAAAAGAATGGGACTACTGCCATCATTCTTACCTGAGTGTAAGTGGATGCCCGGACTTCCACACCCCACCCCTACACACACCCCCTGCCATCGGCGGCATAGATGGTACAAGCAGAGGGCGGGCCCCACTCTTGCCTGCCACAGGCAGCTCCTGGCAGCCACACTGGACCGTGCACAAAGTGGGAAGAAGGAACCTCGGAAATCGACATTTTCAGCTGGGCTAAATTTCAAACCAGAAAGACGAAAACAGAAAGGGTTGGACTGAGAAATCTATCATTACTGAGCAATTTTAAGTTTTTCCACTAAGCAGGAGAGTAAAGATGAGACAAAGCAAGGTCCATAGTTGTCACTGGTAAGAATTAAACCTTCCCATATTTGTACATCCCTGAGGGACACTATTGAATGAAACCTACAGCATAGAGATCAGTTCTTTATCACCTGTGTCCCCACTTCCCTTCAAAACTACATTTTGCTGCCTTAATGGTTCAGATTCAGTTTAGTTTTTTAAAGTAAATTTCAGTTAGGGAAAACTATACAGTTAGAGTTCTGAAATCACTGAATTTGAAAGAATGTGTTCTTACAACAGTTGAGCTTTGGAAAATATTTTATCCATATTCCAGTATATTATTGATTTACCATTTTCAGTATACTAAATTAAATACAAACATGAAAAAATATAAGTCTTGGTTTGTACTTAAGTAAAATGTGCAGGGTTTTGTATGATTTAGTTCTCCTATTTGTAAGTATAGGTTTACTAACCAAAATGTACTAAACATCGAAAAATAGTTGTTGATCTGAACTGGAAAAATCATTTAAATTAATCTAGATTTTTTAAGTACTTTCTTTAAAAAACTAAATAAAAATCTAAAACCTTAGTTTTTCAGATACTTTTTTTTTTTAATAAAATTAAGCTTGTCCAGTTGAAATCAACTAGTCGTCATAGCTCTAAAATACGTTCCAGATAGGTTCCAACAATAAATTACCTCATCATCACCAAAGGAATATTACAATGGGCAAACTTGAAAATTATTATTGAAAAGACCGTTATCGTGGTAGAATCCAAGAGATCCCTTTAGTTCATTTCTGCTAATATATATAGTTTAAGCCACTGTTTCACAGTTCACATGGTATGGCATGTTTTGGGTGGCAAAAAGAATTATGGAGAAAAGAAAGTGACCGAGAGAGCAGTCAGTCTCTGTGTAACTTAGTTGGTAAGAAAAAATGTTCATTGAAAATTACGGTCCAAAGGACTTCTGCTTCTGAGGAGAACTCCAACTTAAAAAACTATAAACATCCTATATTTACAGAGATAGTACAGCTATGAAGACATAGATGATTAGACAAGTTAATTTCCAGAGAAAAAAGCCCCTTCTTGGCGAGCTGGATTTATAGATGGGGGAGCCCCAAAGTCTCAGTGGTTTTCTCCATGAGACACGTGCCGATCAGTGGGCAGCATGGGATAATGGAAACCTAGGATGGAAAAGCAGAGTGAAGTCTTCTTCCACAATCTCTTGGTGTTTAGTAGACAAAGTCCACTAAAACCTAACATGAATATTCAAGTCTTGCCTTTGACGCATTTTAACTCAAAGTCAACTGAATCAACTAAAACTACAACCTTATTGTACCAAAGTTCAAATACTGGAGAGACTATCATGTTAGCCTCTTATGCTAACATAGGAAAAGGAACCTATAAATAACGGTTCTTTTAAATACCCAGACAAAAATAGATAAATGGAATAGAATAGGGAGCCCAAAAATAAATCCACACTTACATGGTCAATTAATCTATGACAAAGGAGCCAAGAATATACAATGGGGAAAGGATAGTCTGTTCAACAAATGGTGCCCGGAAAACTGAACCACCTTCTTTACACCATACACAAAAAATCAAGATGGATTAAAGACCTAAATGTGAGACCTGAAACCCTAAACTCCTAGAAGAAAACATAGGCAGTAATTAATCTCTTAGACATCAGCCTTAGCAACATTTTTCTAGACATGTCCCCTCAGGCAAGGGAAACAAAAACAAAAATAAACTATTGGTACTACACCAGAATAAAAAGTTTTTGTTCAGCAAAGGAAGCTGTCAACAAAACAAAAAGACAACCCATGGAATGGGAGATGATATTTGCAAATGATGTATCTGATAAAGGGTTAATATCCAAAATATATGAAGAACTTACACAACTCAACACCAGAAAAGAAAGCTGATTAAAAATGGGCAGAAGAGGGGTGCCTTGGTGGCACAGTTAAGTGTCTGCCTTCAGCTCAGGTCATGATCCTGGGGTCCTGGGATTGAGCCCAGCATCTGGCTCCTTGCTAAAAGCGGGGGGTCTGCTTCTCCCTCTCCCTCTGCTCTTGTTCTTGCTCTCTTCTCTCTCTCTCTCAAATAAAATCTTTTTTAAAAAAAATATGGGCAGAAGACATGAGCAGACATTTCTCCAAAGAAGACATACAGTAATAGAAGAACCATATGATCCAGTAATCCCACTGGGTATTTACCCAAAGAAAACAAAAGCACTAATTCATATATGAATTATTTATAGGCACCCCTGTGTTTTATTGCAGCATTATTTACAGCAGCCAAGGTATAGAAACAAGTGTCCATCCATAAGTGAATGGATAAAGAATCTGTGGTGTATACATATACAATGGAATATTAGCCATGAAAAATGAAATCTTGCCATTTGCAACAACGTAGATGGATCTAGAGGGTATTATGCTAAGTGAAATAAGTCAAAGAAAACAAATGCTGTATGATTTCACTTTTGTAGTTCCAAGTTTTTATTTAAATTCTAGTTAATTAACATACAATGTAATATTAGTTTCAGGTATAGAATTGGGTAATTCATCACCTCCAACACCCAGTGCATCACTTACAAAACCCTGCACATTTTACTTTAATCCATCACTTACAACACACGTGCCCTCCTTAATTCCCATCACTCATTTAACCCATTCCCCCACCCACCCACCTCCCCTCCCCTCCAGCAACCCTCAGTGTGTTCTCTATAGTTAAGAGTCTGTTTTATGGTTTGCCTTTTTCCATGTTCATCCCTTTTGTTTCTTAAATTCCATATATGAGTGAAATCATGTTGTCTTTCTCTGACTTATTTCCTTTAGCATAATACTCTCTAGCACCATCCTTGTCATTGCAAATGGCAAGATTTCATTCTTTAATGGCTGATATTCCATTGTGTAAAGCTACCACAACTTCTTTGTCCATTCATCAGTTGATGGACATTCAGCCTCTTTCCATAATTTGTCTATTATTGACAATGCTGCTGTAAACATAGGGGTGCATGTAGCCCTTTGAATCAGTATTTTTGTATCCTTTGGGTAAATACCTAGTAGTGCAATTGCTGGATCATAGGGTAGCTCTG
This sequence comes from Mirounga leonina, assembly GCF_011800145.1. Taxonomy (NCBI): domain Eukaryota; kingdom Metazoa; phylum Chordata; class Mammalia; order Carnivora; family Phocidae; genus Mirounga; species Mirounga leonina. Next base: position 50,735,720 of record NW_023270323.1, on the reverse strand, counting down.
TTTTTAACTTTGAGGAACCTCCATACTGTTTTCCAGAGTGGCTGCACCAGTCTTGCATTCCCACCAGCAGTGTAGGAGGGTTCCCCTTTCTCCACATCCAAGCCAACATCTGTTGTTTCCTATGTTGTTAATTTCAGCCATTCTGACAGGTGTGAGGTGATACCTCATCATAGTTTTGATTTGTATTTCCCTGATGATGAGTGATGGTGAGCATCTTCTCATGTGTGTTAGCTATCTGTATGTCTTCTTTAGAAAAAAATATCTATTCATGTCTTCTGCCCATTTTTTAACTAGATTACTTGTTTTATGGGTGTTCAGTTTTATAAGTTCTGTGTATATTTTGGATACTAACCCTTTATCAGAGAGGTCATTTGCAAATATCTTCTTCATATGATTTCACTTATATGTGGAATCTAAAAAACAAGTTTGACCAAACAAACCAGCCAACAAACAAACCAAGAAAACAGACACTTAAATACAAAGAACTGGCAGTTTCTAAGGGGGAGGTAGGTGGGGATATGGGTGAAATAGGTAAAGAGGATTTTAAGAGGTACAAAATTCCAGTTTTAAAATAAGTCACAGACATGAAAAGTACACAACAGGGAATATAGTCAATAATAATATAAGGGTGTATGGTGAAAGATGGTGGCTACATTTATTATGGGAGCACTGAGTAAAGTATAGAATTGTTGAATCAGTGTTGTACACCTGAAACTAATATAACATTGTATGTTAATTATGCTTCAATAAAAAAAAATGCCCAGAATACAATGAAAATTACAAGCCATGCAAAGAATGCCATGAAATAAAATATGATTAATAAACAAGAAAAAGTAGATAATAGAAATCATACCCCCCAGATGCCTAAGACGATAGTTGGCAGGCAAAGGCTGTTAAATAACTATTTTAAATGTTAATGAAAATAGAAGACAGGTAAAATGAATGAGAAGATGGATAATTTCAACAAAGAAATGGAATCTATAAAAAATACAAAAGAACAAAATGATATTTTAGAATTAAAATATACAGTAGCTAGAAGTTAGAACTTATTTGATGGGCTTAATAGTATACTCAATACAGTTAGAAGACTGGATTAGTGAACTCAAAGAGAAGTCCGTCAAAATATCCAAATTGAAGCACAGATTTTCTTTAAAAGAGTAGGAAAAACAGAATGAAGTGGAAGAGACATGTGAGGCACAATTCATCTCACATAAGTATAATTGGAGTCCCAGAAAAAGAAGCTGAGAAAGAGAACATGAAAGAAGTAACAAGTGGGAATTTTCCAAAACTACTTGAAGACATCAACCCACACAGGTTCAAGTAGTCAGTGAACTCCAAGCAAAACAATTGCACCTGAGTACATTGTAGTAAACTGTGGAAAAAAATAAAGAGGAAAAAAAAACACCTTAAAATCCATCAGAGGAAATATATATATATATATATTACCTTCAGAGAACAACAGAGATGCTACCAGTTGACTTTTTAATAGAGAAGTTCTGGAAGTCAAAAGACAATGAAATGACATCTTTAAAGAGCTAAAAGGAAAAAACAGCCAAGCTAGATTGCTCTACCTAGTGAAAGTATCCTGCAAAAGTAAAATAAAACAAAGATGTTTTCAGACAAAAACAAAGGCATTGTCATAAGCTCATCCACATTTGAAAAAAAAAAAGTAAAAGATGGTTTTCTGCCTTAGAGAAAATGACCACAGATAGAAGCTCAAATCCATAAGAAGGAATTAAGAGCACTGAAAAGGGTAAGTAAGGTTAAAGAGTATTGACTTTGTTAAGCAACAATAATAATGCTGCGTAGGTATTGTAACATGTAAGGAAGTAAGAAATAAGACCAAAATAGCTCAAAGGGCAAAAGGGACAAAGGTAGTCTTGCATTGTTTGGGAAGTGATAAAAGTAAAAATTAAAGCTGATCTGTAATAAGTCAAGGATGAATATTGTAACACACCTATATGTAGGAGAACCACTAAATAAGGATACGAAATAATATAAAAATTTCATGTAAGAAATTAAATAGAATAACTCCTCTAAAAGAAGACTAGAAAATAAGAATAAAGAATGGGTGCAATAAATAGAAAAATTATAGCCTTAAACCCAACTATTTCATTAAGTGTAAATAGACTAAACAATTAAAATACAGATTCAACTATGTGCTGTATACAAACCAAAAGAAAGTTTTGTCAATACCACAGAGTGGGCTTTAAGCTAAAAAGATAAAGGAACATATTACAATGATAAAAAGTTCAGTTCATTGAGAAGATGTAATAGGGGCGCCTGGGAGGCTAAGTCACTGAAACGTCCAACTCTTGATTTCAGCTCAGGTCATGATCTGAGGTTGTGAGATTGAGCCCCATGTCAGACTCCACGTCAAGTTCTCTCTCCCTCTCCCTCTGCCCCTCCCCCCTACTCACCAGCGCACACGTGCACTCTCAAAAATATATATATATAATATTCCTATATTTATAAGCGCCTAATAACATGGCTTCAAAATACAGGAACACCTCAAAGATATTGAGGGTTTGGTTCCAGACCACCACAATAAAGTGAGCATCACAATAAAGTGAATCAAATGAATTTTCTGGTTTCCCAGTGCATGTAAAAGTTATGTTTATACTGTAGTCTATTAATAGTATTTGTTCTAAAAAAAAAAAAAGTATTAACTTAAAAATATTTTATTGCTAAGAAATGCTAACCATCATCTGAGCTTTCACCAAGTCACCATCTTTTTGCTGGTGCCGTTTGATAGCATTCTACCCCCAGTAGAACTTTTTTTAAAAATTGGAGTCAGTCCTCTCAGACCCTGCCAGTGCCTCACCAACTTAGTTTAAACCCTTTGTTGTCATTTCAACAATCTTCACAGAATCTTCACCAGGAATGGATTGCATCTCAAGAAACCACCTTTGTTGCTCATCCAAAAGAAGCAACTCATCATCTGTTCAAGTTTTATCATGAGCTTGAAGCACTTCAATCATATCTTCTTCAGGCTCTCCTTCTAGTTCTCTTGCTTTTTCCACCACATCTGCAGTTACTACCGCCACTGAAGTCTTGAACCCCTCAAAGTCGCCCCTGAGGATTGGAATCCACTTTTTCCAAACTCCTGTTAGTGTTCTTTTATTTATATACATCTGTTTCATTTTCCCATGGATCACAAACGTTCTTACTGGCACCTAGAACCATGAGTCCTTTCCAGACAGCTTTCAATTTACTTTACCAGATCCACCAGAAGAATCACTGTCCATGGCACCTACAGCTCTATTAAATGTATTTCTTTAATAAGACTTGCAAGTTGAAATGAGCCCTTGATCCGTGGGCTGCAGAATGGTTGTGTTAGCAGGTATGAATATCACACTGATCTTGTCCGTCTCCATCAGAGCTCTTGGGTGGCCAGGTGCGTGGTCAATGAGCAGCCATATTTTCAAAGCAGTCTTTTCTGAGCAGCAGGTCCTGACGGCGGGCTTATTCAGTGAACTGTGTTGTTAACTGATGTGCTGTCATCCAGGCTTTGTTGTTCCATGTAGAGAGCACAGGCAGAGTTGATTTAGCATAATCCTTGAGGGCCCTAGGATCTTTGAAGTGGTAAATGAGCACTGGCTTCAACTGAAAGTCCCCAGCTGCATTGGCCCCTAACAAGAGACCCGCCTGTCCTCTGAAGCCAACCACTGACTTCTCTCTAGCTATGAAAGTCCCAGATGGCATCATCTTCCAACAGAAGGCTGTTCTGTCTACATTGAAGATCTGCTTAGTGTAGCCCCTTTGTTAATTATTTTGCCCCAATCTCCTGGCTAATTTGCTGCGGTTTATACGTGAGCACCTGCTTCCTCACCTTTACTCTCATGTTGTAGAGAAGGCTTCTTTCCCTAAACCTCTGAACCAACCTCTGCTAGCTTCAGACTTTCCTTCTGAGCTTCCTCACCTCTCTCAGCGCTCACAGAATTGAAGAGAATTAGGGACTTGGCGCTGGACTGGGATTTGGATTAGGGGAATATTGTGGCCGATTTCATCTTCTATCCAGACAAGCATTCTCCCTGTCAGCAATAGGGCTGTCTTACCATTCGTGTGTTCACTCAAGTAGCACCTTTACCTTCCTTCAAGAACTTTTACTTTGCATTCACAATTCGGCTAGCTGGTACAAGAGGCCTCGCTTTCAGCCTCTCTTGGCTTTTGAGGTACTTTCCTCACGGAGCTTAATCATTAGCTTTGGATTTAAAGTGAGATACATGTGACTCTTTTTCTCTTGAGCACCTGGAGGCCATGGTAAAGTTATTAATCAGCCTAAGTTCAGTATTATTGTGTCTCAGAGAATAGGGAGGCCCAAGGAGAGGGAGAGACAGGCAACTCTTGGTGGAGCAGTCAGAACACACACATTTACCAGTCAAGTTCACTGTTCTCTATGGATAGAGTTTGTGTCCCTCCCCCAAATAATTACAATAACAACATCAAAGATCACAGATCACCCTAACAAATACAGAAATGGAAAAGCTTGAAATATTTCAAGAATTAACCAAAACGTGACACGGAGACATGAAAAGTGAGCAAATGCCATTAGAAAAAGGGCACTACTAGATGTGCTTGACGCAGGACTGCCACAAATCTTCCATTTGTAAAAAACACACTTATCTACAAAGTGCAATAAAGTGAGGTATGCCTGTATATAAAGCAAAGCTTGACACAACTAAGAGAAATAGTTGGAAATTTTTATGAACTTCTTTTAGTATCTGAGTAAATAAGCAGGAAACAATCAGGAAGTGTAAGATTTGAATAATATGACCCACAGTGACCCAATTGACGTTTATGTTGTTGCTGTTACAACCAATAACTACAGATTACAGATTTTTCAGTTACATACAGAATATTTGCTAAAGTGTGATTCATCCATATGGCAGGTAATAACACAAGTCAACAAATTTCAGAGGACTGAAATTATACTAAATTTGTGTACTGACCTCTGTGGAATTAAAAAAAAAAAAAAAAATCACCGCAAGAGAACTGTAGAATCTCCAAATATGCGGAAGTTAAGCAGCATAGTTTTAAATAAACCATGGGTGAAAGAAGAAATATCACAAGGGGAATTTTAAAATATTCTTAACCAACTAAAATGAAAACAACATCTAAATACATGGGGTTCAACTAAAGCAGTGCTTACAGGAAAAAAGGAGGAAATGCATAGTTTCCAATGTGTATATTAGAAAAGAGAGTTTGGCAATTAATGATTTAGTTGCCCATCTCAAAGAGGCTCAAAAAAGGGAAAATTAAATCTGAGGAAATTAGAAGAAAGAGACCCATTCATCAGAATGCAGCAGCTTTTAAAACACTTTCAAAGATTCTCACTATTTGCACCTGTAAAGATAAAAGGATGATGGGATTTCAGAACTGGAAAGAGCCTTGCGATCAACACATAACTAAGTAGTAAAAAAAGAAAAATCCTATGTTTTACACACAGGTAGAAATTGAGACCCAAAGAAATGAAAGCATCCAATATTTCCTAAGCTCCTAAAATATGCCAGATTCTGTGCTGAGCACTATACTATTTCTTATACTAACCCATTACCACTGTTACTCTTCCAGCTCTGTCAACAAGGATGGTGAAGTAGAAGTCATTTCTTTAATTTGCCTGAAGTCTTACAACTACTAAGAGATGGAGCCAGGATTCCAACCTAGGTCTCCAATTCCAGAGCCCATATGCCCATAATCTTCCTATAAGACCCTAAGTGATTTACTTGGAGGTGATAGTGAGGTCTAGAACTGACATCTCTTTCTCCCGGTCTCTTTCTTCTCACACTATAAAAGCATAGGAATTGGGGGTGCCTGGGTGGCTCAGTTGGTTAAGCATCCCACTCTTGGTTTCTGCTCTGGTCTTAATTTCAGGGTCGTGAGATCGAGCCCTGAGTTGGGCTCTGTGCTCAGCACCGAGTCTGCTTGGATTCTCTCTCCCTCTGCTCCTCTTCCCCCTCTTCCCTCTAAAAAAATAAATAAATCTTTAAAAAAGAAAACACAGGAATTGTACCATAATGCTCTGTTTCAGTTTTGTGGGATTCTTTCACGTAGTTGAATGAGAGAAAATAATCACTGGTCTAGCGTGCAATATACTTTTCTCCAATGGGGAATGTAGCTGTTTTGCCCAAGGCTTTATTAAAATTGCTTAAGCAAGCCATGAAATTCTGTAATAAACTTTGACTTTTTAATATAATTTCCCTGGACAGAGGAACTTGCAGCTGCCAAAATCTGTGCTTGGAAATGCCATACATGCAAATTATGAAAACAACAAAGATTTCTTAGATTTTTCCCCTGTTACACTTACCGAGTATCTATCCACTTACAGTACAAGGTCCAGGTCTGCTGTGCCAGACCAACCTAAAGGCCCCATGTGGTTCTGGAAATGCACAGTGTTGCTCAATAAAAAAAGAAATCTACTGGAGGGCCTAGCATGTATAAGACTGTATGCTAAATTCTTTGATTAACATCCGAATATTCTGTGTGCTCAAAGATACAAAAATAAGGAATATACTATCTCTGTCCTAAGCCCCAGCTAAACAGAGAGAAAGAGATGTGTATGCAGGTAAATACCCAGTTTGACAAATGCATCAATATGGTGTTAGACAAGTGTTATGAGAGCAAAAAGGAGAAAGTGATTTGTTCTGTGAGTCAGAAGAAGGCTGCAGAGGAAGTGATGTCGGCACAGAAGCTAGAAGGACTAAGAGCTGCTCATCTCTAGATCCAGTGCAGGGGATGTGATGCTGCCTTGAATGTCCAGAGACCAACAGTTCCTGAATGTAGTGAGAATACAGGTGTCATGACAGGGCAGCAAAGAACGTGAGGCAAGAAATGGAGTTTGAGGCCAGAGCAAGTTTCAGCTTATGCTTGTCGACAGTGAGGAGGAACATTCTCTTCAGATAGGTAACTCTGGAGAAAGTACTGTGAAGAAGCTAGAGACAGTGGAGCCCAGCTAATGTCATGCAGGTGATGTTATCCAGGTGAAAGATTATCTGGTGTGGTGAGAAGTGAAATAGAGAGGTGGGCATAGATTAGAGACATTTAAGAAATAGAATTGATGTCACAGCGCCTGGGTGGCTCAATCGGTTTAAGCATCCAACTCTTGATTTCAGCTCAGGTCATGATCTTAGGGTTGTTGAGATCGAGCCCCACATCAGACTCCACACTCAGCAGGGAGTCTGCTTGAGATTCTCTCGCTCCCTCTCCCTCTACCCCTCCCCACCCCCCACTCAGGCTTGCTGTCTCTCTCTTAAAAAAAAAAAAATAGATTTGATGTTGACTGTTTAAATGGGGGGTTGAAGGAGGATGAGTCAAAGGTGCTTATGCTAATACCTAGGCCTCTTCCAACCATCCCACCCTCATAGACCCTTAAATTACACAGAGAAACTCTCACATCATGGAATAACCTATACAATCCAGCTTTACAAAAGGTAATTATTTGCTGAATATAAAATCTATATGAACCAGCAAGAATGTATAATATTTATTATTCGCAATCTGTTTTCTTCCTGAGTCTTTTCCATCTTAGGCAGTGTGGGAGGGGAGTAAAACCTGTAACCAAGAGTGAATAAGGAGCAAACTGAGTCACAGAATCAGTGTGGATCATCAGAACTCTACAAACACTTCTGATACTGGTTTTTACTTTTCTTCTTTCAAGTATCAGGAGAGGAGCAGTTTTTTGAATATCTATTATGGGTCAAATGCAAAGAAAACACTGGGGCTGGAGGTCAAAGCAGGTGCTCTCCTAGCTTGGAGATATGCACAAATATGGGACAGCCTTGAGGGACTTCTCTGTTTTATGGCCCCTTCTTGATTCTCATCATCCATAGCAGCCCCTGAAATACCGGGAGGTCCTTCCCTTTTTGCTGTTCTTTCTCTTCTTCGGCACCTATGAGATGCTGGGGGAAGTGCACATCTAGAGTGTTTCTGACCTAGAATCAGATACTCATATACCACCATCAATATTATACATCATTTAAAAAGGTTAGCTTTTCATGGCTGTGAATTAACCATGGTGCTTTAACCATAAAATTATTTTCTTGCCCAAACATGGGTGTGGGCTTTGTAAGAAGCAGCTGAGTAAGCATTTGGAAGAGGCTTTGAATTATGTCCCTGTGAAAATGGATATTAATTGGTCTCCAGTTTGAACCAGTTATAAATGTAAGGGTGACCCTGATGAGCCAACAAGGAAGTGATTGCATCTTAATTTTCTACAGCAGTGTCAATGAAGTACTGGACTCAACTTTTTCCAAAATGGAGAAGTATAAAAAGAATCTGTATTAGTCATTACATCCATCTCTATGCCTCATTTCTTCAAGACAGGAATAATAATGAGACTGGAGCTTCATTATAAAACGTTCAGCCCAGCCTTAGTTTTTACTAGATTTGTAACTGTGGGGTTTTTTTTAAGATTTTATTGATTTATGAGGGAGAGAGAGAGCGAGCGAGCGCAGGAGAGCATGAGCATGTGGGAGCATGAGCAAGGGGAGGGGCTGAGGCAGAGGGAGCAGCGGACTTTCCGCTGAGCAGGGAGCCCGATGCAGGGCTCGATTCCAGGACCCCGGGATCATGACCTGAGCTGAAGGCAGACACTTAACCAAGTGAGCCACCCAGGCACCGTGTTACATAGTGTGAACACACCTACAGATTAAAGTGGTGTTTGGTTTTTAGTCTGCCTGTTCCTACAGCGTAGATGAGGGTCTTGCTACCCACATGGACCACCATACATTCCTTTACTTTCTTATTAATCATAATCACTGTGTTTTCTATTTCCTCTTAATAGATGGCCAAAATAGTTTCTTTAATAAAGTTTAAGACAGAAAGCTTTTCTTGTTAATTTTTATCAATGATATAATTTCTGCTTTTATTCTAATTAAATGTGTTGAAGTTTCTCAGGAAATGGAGGCAAGAGTTTCCCTTTTCTCACTTCATGGTGTATAATCAATAATTATGGTTGACACATATTGGCTCGTGTTTACCAGCTATCTCTCACTTAGTTCTCCTTTCTTAGCATTACAAACCAACCAACTGAATATATGTTCCACCTTTTTATTCCCTTGGAGAAAATGTTAAAATATGTGCTGATATTCTCTCTTCTTTTACTCTGTAGTACAGAATAATTTTTCCTTCCTTAAAAGTTTTTCTAATGCAAAGAAATCAATTCTTACAATTTTAAACTATTTGTATTTTAACAATGGCCTTCTAAAATGAAGCAGAACTGTATTCGCGGTAATAACATTCATAAAGTGTGAGGACAAAAATGAAATAAATTTTAGGGAGTCAAAAAGTCATTGCTATTTCTTGAAATACTGTGTTTTTAATAAGAAAATTAATACTATGTTCATACAGTATATTGAAAATATGGAGGCGCCTGGGTGGCTCAGTTGGTTAAGCGACTGCCTTCGGCTCGGGTCATGATCCCAGAGTCCTGGGATTGAGTCCCACGTTGGGCTCCCTGCTCAGCGGGGAGTCTGTTTCTCCCTCTGACCCTCCTCCCTCTCATGCTCTCTGTCTCTCATTCTCTCTCTCTCAAATAAATAAATAAAATTTAAAAAAAAAAAAAAAAAGAAAATATGGTACAGTGAAATCCTTTCAATTCATTGTTAGGTGAAATTAAAATAAGTTTTATCTTAATAATAATTGTACATTTAATAACAATTTATTTGTATCTTATTTTACTTACTACCTAATTATCTCTACCTCAACACTTTTTTTTTTTTTTAAAGATTTTATTTATTTGACAGAGAGAGACACAGCAAGAGAGGAAACACAAGCAGGGGGAGTGGGAGAGGGAGAAGCAGGCTTCCCGCGGAGCAGGGAGCCCGATGCAGGGCTCGATCCCAGGACCCCGGGATCATGACCTGAGCTGAAGGCAGACACTTAACGACTGAGCCACCCAGGTGCCCCTCTACCTCAACACTATTACTTAAACTAAACACGCACTTGTTTGACTCCTTCATCTTTAAGAAAATGTCCAGATTATATTTAGAGATTTATGAATCGATGTAAACATGTAAAACATTAATGGGACACTTACACAGGCCGTCCTGTGAGTACAATATGTGGATTAATCCACTTACTCTTCCCAATAGTGTATGAAAAAGTTGCCGTTGCTATAACCATTGTACAGATGAGGTAACCCGGGACCGAAAAGGATTCCTGGGCTGCAAGCACACACAGCTAGTGAAGGAACAATGCAGGACACAAACTCAGTAGGTCTGGTCTGAGGTTTCCGCATTAACTACTCCACAGTCTTGCTCCTCGATTTGTCTTTGCTCAGCTTTTGTTTCCCCTGAATTCAGATGTGTTCAGTCCAACCTACAAAGTCCTCTTTTATCAACAGGTCTTGAATTCCCCTTGGAGCATAGTCATCTACTAGTAACACCTTTTCGGTATGCATGCCTCCAGCTCATAGATATCGAGGTTAAAGAATAGCATTCCCGGGGCGCCTGGGTGGCTCAGTTGGTTAACGACTGCCTTTGGCTCAGGTCATGATCCTGGAGTCACTGGATCGAGTCCCGCATCGGGCTCCCTGCTCGGCGGGGAGTCTGCTTCTCCCTCTGACCCTCCTCCCTCTCATGCTCTCTCTCATTGTCTCTCTCGCAAATAAATAAATAAAATCTTAAAAAAAAAAAAAAAAAGAATAGCATTCCCGACTTCCACCTTCTCGACGTTCCACTCCATACTTTTCGTTCTATTTTAAGGCACGTTCACACGCCTTTGTGCTGTGCAGCACAGAAAATGTCCGTTTCTAAAGGTGATTAGTTTGTGTTTCCTTATCTCCCACAGAAGCCATCATCCCTCTAATCCTTGGCAAGAAAATGAATGAACGCATGCAGACTCACGTCGTAAATTCTGTCCGACTGTCCTAGCTTTACAATGAACTAGAATGAACCAGGCTAGAAGGCGAAGATAAAAATTTACAATGCTAAAACCTAGAGCAAATCAAGAAGGAAATTCAACTAGTTATAAGACATGTAGAGCTAAATAAAGAGTCACAAAATGTGGGTAATAAATAATGATAGTAGCGGACATTTACTTGGCATTACTTATGTGGTTATATATAGTAGTTTGTGTGACCTCACGACAGCAGTAATAAGGTAGGTGTTATTATCTCCATGTTAAAGATAAGGAAATAGGGACACAGAGCTGGGATTTGAAGCTAGATAGACTGATTCTGAAGTTCATAGTCGTAACTACTCTAAACATGACTCCTGTCACTTGGTATGAGATGCTTCATTCTGACCTCACTACCTACCCTTTAGCTTCAAAATCCTCGGCAGTCATATGAAATACACTAAGCTGCCATTCATGGCTGTACATCTGCAGCTTTCCAGAAAGGTAGTCAAAGTGCAATCAGCAAAAATTCAAGACCTACAAATCATTATCAACAAGGAACATGATAGAGGTTTGGTAGCTTACCGTATTTTGGCATAGGTGTTCCCAATAAACCAGTTGTTTGTTGGAAATACCTTAGTAGCACTGCATTCTGAGAATTCTAAGTATTCATATACCCCATCACTGAAGACACTTAGAGATAAGCAGCAGTGGTGGATAGATCCAGCTCATTCTGCTAAATGCCCATTAGACACTGGTTTCTGAAGTAGGAGAAAGGTCATCAATTTGTCCTCCAGCAACAGAGGGAGAGGAAGATTTGACCAACACTCAAATGGACGGAGATCAGGACAAGAGAGCAAGCCAGACATTCTATATATTCAACATCAAGCATGGAAAAAAAGCTTTTGAAAAAGATTTTATGGATTAAGGATGTGGACTAGGAAGAAGGGTAATATGTCTGAAAATGCTTTGCTCCAGGAAACAAAAGACTTTAGAAAACATGTTGGCAGCTCAGTAGTGTGCCGAGGACTCTCTTGAGGCTGAAAATTGTATGAACAGAGTAATGTAAAAAAACAGCTAAATGATAGGAAATGGGTGACTTGCAAGGAAAACAGAGTAGAATTAATGTAGTAAAAGTCAAGTCAGTGTTGCAGAGAATAAATATAATTTCTTGATATGCAGAGGAAAAGGAATGATTAAAAAATAAAAGGAAAAATAACAGAGAATGGACTCCAACCCCTGAAGTACAGGTGTTTTCAGCAAGGAAAACAGTAGGGTCAGAAACAATAATCAGACATAATAGAAGAAAAATCTGCACAAATTATTTTGACGAGCAGTAAAAATGTAGGTCTTTCACAAATCTAACAAAATAGAGCAAATACATAGAAGCAAAATTAACTAAAAAAGATGATGTAGCCACATATATAGAAATAATAACAGCAATGGTACTAATAGAGTGCTAAGTGCCATGAGTCTAAGAATTACACATACGAAGTTTTAAACATTCCTATCACAAGAAAACTCTTAAAATTCCAAGAAAATACTGTGTAAAACTCAATGCTGAAAGTTTCAAAGCTGAATGATATGAACACTTTCCTGAGACGTGTTAATTACCAAAACCGGTTCAAGGGAGTTGAACAAACTGGTAGTTGTCAAAGACACTGAAAGTTGATCAAAGCTTAAGTTCCAAAAACAAGGTTCCTTTTGCTTTTGCTTTTTGCTTCCAAAAAGTGGAAAAATAAAAAGTGGTTTTACCTGTGTATTCTTGTAAGCTTTCAAGGAACATGTTCCCATGCAAATCATTCCATTGTGAAGACAGGAATGCAAAAGCCATCCTGATCACTTTTTAAACTAGCATAGCCCTGATCCCAAATCTGCAAGAACACAAAAATGCCCCTTATTAATTTTAATATAGATCCAAGAATTCTTTATAAATTACTAAATTCAAAAGTTTAGAAAATTTTCGACCAAAAAAACAAAAGTATCTACCATACTGTTATCCAAGAAATGTAAGATTAAGGAGAAAGCCCATTAATAAGTGAATCAATGCAAAAATGTTAATTGCTGCCAAATAAAGCACTTAATAAAATTCAAGACCCATTTCTAACTAGTAATGAATTCTATAAGTCTACCAATAGGAAGATTCTTCCTTTACATTTTATGAATATCAATCATAATTAATAACTAGCTTTGTGATTACTCTAGGAATGCCTATTATAAAATCAATGCTTATTGACAGGAATTTGCAGATGATTGATTATAAAGAAAATAGAAAAGTCATCACCCATAATCTCACCATCTAGAGATCCTCACCATTAATGTGTTAACTAATATTTTTAATATATGCCAGGCCCAATTCTAAGTGTCTGCATGTTTTCATTATAAGCATCTTCTGCCATAGGTATTATTTTTGTAATCCCCATTTCCCTGAGGAGGGTATTGGTGCTTAGAAAGGTGGTGTACTTTGCACAAGGCTGCCAATCAAGCACATAGTTGAGGTATCAACTCTGGGGGTGTTACTCTAGAATTCACTCCCTTTATCCATTGCTTTATTCTGTCTCTTCAGAGACATTTTTCCAATATGTTATCATAAGCCTTTTTCAATGATAGGTTTTAAAATTATGACTTTAATAATTGTAGAATATTCTAGCATATGAGTAAACTCTTATGTAATTAAAAATTGCCTTTTTAAATATGTAGGTCATTTGTTATTATAAATATTAATGCATTGAACATTTTCATATAAATTCAAGATGCCTAATTTTTTCTTGGAGGATAAACTCCAAGCTGCAGAATTACTAGGCCAAAAGTCATTAATATTTGTGAGCCATCCTGATTTTCTGCTTGTTTTCCAGAAGGAATTTGCAATTTGTGTTTCTACCCAGAGGGCATGCCCACCTATCAGCTCTGGATAGTACCCCTATATTTAACACTTTTGCAAATTTGATAGGTGAAAAAGGGGTATCTTACTTTATTCTACATCTTTGGCGGCTAGTGACATTTAGAAATAGGTCTTCATATGTTAATTAACCTTTGGAATATTGTTTTGTAACTTACCTGTTAATGCCTGCCTCAGAAAAAGGCAGCATAGATAATGGTTAAAAACAGTCATTTTTGTGAGGCTCTGGAGCAAGATGCTTTCAACTTTTAAGAAACAAAATATAACCCTAAAACCAGTATTACACTATACGTTAACTAACTAGAATTTAAATATAAATTTGGGAGAAAAAAAAAAACAGAACGTTGGCATACCTGGGTGACTCCATTGGATAGGCGTCCAACTCTTGATTTCAGCTCAGGTCATGATCTCAAGGATGTGAAACTGAACCCTGCACTGGGCTCTGGGCTCAGTGCAGAGTCTGCTAAGGGATCTCTCTCTCCCTCTTGCCCTCCCCCTGCTCTAACAAATAAATCTTTAAAAAATAAAAATAAATAAAACAATATCACTGTACTAAATTGTTCTCACATAGAGACTGACATGGAAAGTCATCCAGTTATTCCTGAAGATTAAATTAATCCTGATCCCACAAACCTTAATTTCACTGAACCTCCGTTTCCTCATCTTTAAAGTGAGATAATACTTCCTTGGTCTATTATCAATATCAAATAATACATGCAAAGTATTCAGTACACAAACAGCAACCTCCAAATGGTAACTATTTTAAAATATTACTCTACACTTTTGTGTCACTTTCTTGGAGCTCTATTTAGACTCATATTATTGGTTTTATGTGTACTTATCAATAGATTATGGAATCTCAGGAGGAGTTTTATTTTTGTCCTGGGTCTCCAGTACCTGGCACGAAGTGTGATATATATTAGGAATGCATATCTACTGTACTGAGCTGAATATAAAATTACTGTACCTCCAAAGGACATTTTGTGAATAGATGTCATGATCCCAGCTCTCTAGCCCCTAAAACATTTTATCATTTTCCTATTGCAGAATTTTTTAAAATAGAAATAACTCACATTTAAGCTCTCGAAGGCAGTTTTTACAGTTTCAGCTACTTGCTAACCACATTCTTTAGGGCAGACCCAATGACAGGCCAGTGGTGCACAGGCCACACTCGAGGACACGTGCCAGAGTGGGGACGACCACATGACAGTGTGATTTGATGAACAGACGTAGCAGTCACGGCGTCCACCTCGGCAAATGGCTCCTTCCTCCCCTTTCCATTGAAAAAGAAATGTTTTCAGCATCTCCCAAGGTTTGGGAGAGGAAAGCACAAAAAATGAATCTCACTGTGAAGGTTTTATAAAACCTGAAAAAGTCAACCTTGTTTTTAAAATTATTTTCACTGTCAGACCAGAGTCATTATAAAAGTTCAGGGCGGGGGGGAAGCTTTTCAGAATAAAATAGCTTCAAGCATATTTTAGTTTAGACCATCTTTTTCACAATTAAAATATAAATTCGTAAGCCTGATTTTCATTATGATGATGAAAATAAATTTTGTGTGGCTCTCTATGCCCTCTATCCACCCCCCATCCCACCCTCCTCAACATATGGGCCTGTTGGCTCCACACCCCTGTTAATAAATCATTTTACAAAATACTAACAACTTTGGTTTGGGGAACTTTAAATATTCTATTATTATGTGCTTCTATACTGAAGTCTGAATTGAAATAAAGGACATATATAACAGTCATCTTTATTGGACAGGTTTAAGTTCAATTTTATTATCTAAGCTTTCTCAAAAAGTGAAACACAAGCCAAAAAATAATAATGATGATGAGGCTCTTGGTTAAGAAGTGAGCAGTGTGACACAGTGTCATTTAGTTCAGCTAGCTATCATTCATCTTGGATGACAGTCCACAATTTCAGGAAAGTTAGGAGGGAACTCCATTTTTCCTTGCAACCTTGGCTGATGCCAGCCAGACTCGAACCTGGTTCTGCTAGGATCTTGGGACAATTCCTTGGCCTGTTAAAACAGCCACTGCCTTTCTGCTGGCTCTTACGTTTTGCCTTATTTTCCTGAAATTTTTTTTTTTTTTTTGAGTGACCTTTGGGTCAGAGTGCCTTATTATTTGGTGACTGTTAGAAAAGTATTTCTTTCAATACAGCCCTCCATGTGTCCTCTCTCGATGTAATTCTATAAGTCATTTTTCTTAAACTGCTTTCTCCGTAATGCTGGGCTCAACAACAGATTTCTTTAACAAGTAAGAAGTTTAAAGAATTGGTGAAGTTTTTTGCTGAAATTTTCACTGGAATTCCCAAGGACCTATGTGTTGTTTTAAAGCTGCCGAGGGAATGAACATTTGTTTTTATAGGTTTTCAATTAGAAACTAGAAAGCTAGTGGAATCGTTTTATTTCCTTTGTGTTGAGGCTATAAAACCAGCTACAATTTCAATTCCCATTTTATAACTCAGCTCTCAGACTGATTGTATAAAGGAAAGCCAAAGCTTAGCAAATGCTTGCTAATATGCACTCCTCTGTGTCCCCCCTCCAAAAGCTGATTTTTCTCCAGTTATCTGATCATTCAATGGACAGCCAGATGAAAGGCCATGAATCTGCTCAATATTATGTTAGATTTGAGGTTCAGAAAAGGGCAGCATTTTATGATCTGTTTTGCAAGGTGTTCATAAGACTTGTGATGGACAGAGAGAACCACTATAGTCAGTCAAACCTAAGAAGAAGTAATCACTGTGTCGTATCCCTGAAACTAATACAGCATCCTGTGTCAACTATACTCAAAAAATACCCCCCAAAAAGAATAAATATAACAAAATAATTATGGAGCAAGTTTCCATATTTTCAACCATTTAGTCTTTCCAACAGCATGAAGAGGAAGGTACTGTTGTTACCTTCACTTCACAGAACAAACCAAGGCACAGAGAAGTTGAGTAGATGCCCAGGGTCACACATTAAGAAAGGGAACCGGAATTCCAAACCTGACAGTCTAGCTCCAGGGTCCATTTACTCCTGTGCCATGCACTTGTGTTTCACAAAGCACATTTAATGTTTTTTCACTTCCTCCTCTCTGAATAGCCCCAGGATGTATTAAGGTTTTATGATTCTGCTTCTTCGCTTGAATAAAGCAAGACAGAGAATCATGAAGCTGAATTGAGCAAGGCCACACACTAGCAAATGTGAAGTCGTCTCAATCCCAAGCCTCCTACTCTTCTCTCGTTTTTGTTTTCTCAAGGAACAATTTCATTTAATGAAAAAAGTGAACTATCTCTTTATAAGACAAATGAAGGCAGGACTGTCCTAGTTGAAGCAGAGTGACCAGGTACTTAGACTTCTATCCTACCCCCACCTGTTTCCATTGCCATCCCCAGAGGACCCTAGAAGGGCTCCACGGAACACAGCTGGGAACCCACTGCATTATTCTGCGGTATCTTTCACAAAGGTAAGGACTGGTTTTGTTCTCCCCAGAAGAACTGAATGATATAAGGAGAAATTCGCTCTGGAGAGGCCAGTAATTACTTAAAACTGGAATAGCATATAGGAAAAAGCAAGTTGATTTAGTTGGATCAGTTGGATTCAGTTAGACTTGAACTTGGCACTTGGGATCTTCAGTCTGTTCATCTGTAAAGTGGGAATAAGAATTTCTGCCTTTCACTGAGTGCTTCTAGTAGGCCAAATACTAAGGACGCTTTCATTTAATCCTTCCAGCAAACATTGGAGGCATAAGGATTGTTGTCCCCAACTTACAGATGAAAAATTGAGGTTCAGGAGATCTTCCCCAAGATTACTAAGCTAGAAAATTGCACAGTTGGAAATCAAAACTACATTTGTTTGACTATAAAGTCTGTGTCCTTAACCGACATAGGATTGGGGACATTAGGAGATAAAGCTCCTAATCTATGCCAAGCACATTTTAGGCAGCCAACACATGGCAGGTGTTATTTTAGAGAGACAGCATATTATTAAACAGTATACACTCTGAACTCAGACGGTCAGCGTTCAAGTATCTGCTCTTGTGACCTTGGACAACTTCAGTCTTTCTAAGCTTCAATTACCTCATTTATAAAATTGGAATAATATTAGTGTCTACTACAGTTCTTGTGACAATCAAATGGAGTGGTTGCTACATTATTTCCAATTTACAAATGTCATTTTGAGAGTTTTAAAGTTTTTCCTCAAATGTTCACAGCCCGTAAGCGGTGGAACCAGAATGTGAGCCCAAGCAGGTGGGCGTCCGAGCGCTCATCATTCTGCATCGATTCTGACAGACAAGTTAAGACAGACTTCTCCCAGTCTGGAGGGAGCCCAAGTGTTAGGGCTGTAGCAGGTGAGGGAAAATGCCCTTACTTTCCCTGCTCGAGTCCAGTACCAGTTAAGAGGTGGTTGCAGGAATCGGGCAGGTGGAAGTTAAAATGTCACCTTTTAGGCGATTAGAGCTGTTGAAGAACATGATTTCGACTTGGTTCCAGTTATTAAATCTTTCATAAGACAGAATGACCTACCTCCCGGCCAGTCTAACCCCTCAGCCCCCCCATGCCCACCCCATGGAGCCTGCCCTGTGGAGGACTGGAGCCAGGTGAGGACTTGCTGCAGGCAGATCCCAGAAAGAGAAGGCAAGAGAACTCATTCGAATTCCATACTTTCTCCCCCATCACCAATCAGATAAGGGACTCCGCTCCTGGATGGATGGAGTGGAGGGGGGGAAAGGCCAGGGTGTCACTCTAATGGATCTCCTCCAAATAGAAACACCCTGAGTGGGGAATGGGAATCCCATTTAGCATTCTCGGATCCCTGTTTCACAGGTGAGGAGATTAACATCTGTCTGGGCAGGACTGCCCCCAGACCTCATGAGACCACGCACCCAGATCAACTATCAACTACTGCTTCTGTGGGTTTTCCCCAACCACAGCCAGGCAGCAGGGTTTTTTCCCGTAGAAAGCCCCAAAACAGGTCAGAAATATACAATTATTAAATTAATACCTAGGCTACTCTGTACCTAAACCCAAAAGTCAGTCTATATGCTATTTCCCTTCCCAAATTATATGCAGCCACATTATCCAAGATAGGCCTTTGGAGGTTCAGTAAGGACATTAAAAGATGGCATATGTCCACTCCGATAATGAAATGCTAATAGCCCTATATTTGAATAGAAATCTCATGCCATTATTAATTGTAATGGGATAAATTAAAGTTAAAAGATTAACATCCAAAAAATTCAAGTGCAAATTAGTTAAGTTGAATAGCAAAATAATTGGAAATGCTCTTGCTTTTGTAGGATAAAATTTTTTAAATTAAAGTTCAAAATGGATCTTCTCTAATGTCTTATTCTGCTCAGTCTGGTTCACAGGCAGTCTTGATGCCTGGGACAAGCTTGGGTGGTCCTCCCCTGGATGGGTGTTCCGACTTCAGCTTCGCAGAAATGAACTAATAGTCTGTGTTTCCAGAGAGATGATAAAACACAACCAGCCACAGCAGTGCTGTCCCCACGCCCACGACATTTAGAAAACCAGCCAACCCCAGGCCCTAAAGAAGTTAGCCTGGGCTCCCTGGGTTCCCCCAGCCCATACTCTGTGTTGCCAAAAACCACAGCAGAGATTCAGTGGTAGCAAGTGAAAGAGACTCAACAGGAACGGTCTGGTTTCTGCCGCGCTGGGATGCCGGTTGTCCGTGCGGCATTCTGGGGACGAAGACCTGCCTTCATTTGGGAGAAAGTTCCCATCAAGAGACTAATCGGGGCCCTCTGTTTACCCATCCTCAGAGCACCTTTCTCCTTACATGTACCGTCTCCCCTCACAGGAAGTAACAGGGAGAGGCTCCCCCCTTGCCGATTGATACCTGGGACGGTGACAACCCCCAGACCTCAGGCTTGATTTGAGAGCAAGGGGCAATATGAGTGCAGGCAATGATGCTCCTCCACCCCTGCCCCCCTTCTCGCCTTTGAGCCCCAGGCTGCTGGCCCCACACGCTGAAGGTGGGGACCCAGGGGCATAACCACAGCCTTCTGTGAAATTCTTGACAAATGTTACTCTGTCTCTTGCTATAGCATCGCTTACGTCTATGAAGCATGGCTCCTACAGAGGATTTTCAGGGCATCCACACATTTGTTTCACCTGGAGAACTGCCCTAAGAAGATTCCAGAACTAGAAACGCTGTGGATGTCTCAGGAGCCTATTGAGAACCATTTCCTCTGTCACATTCTCCTCAAAGCCCTCCTCAGTTTTTGAGGCCTGAGGAGCTTTTCCCTGTGTTATCTTTCCCCACAGTAGCAACACCTAGTATTTTAGGAAAGCTCAGGGGAATTTCTAACAGCTTAAGCTAATCCTCGGTCTCCTTCCCTTTCCTAACACACTTGGGACCAGCCTTGTTTACCAAATTTGAGGGTGTTTGCCCCCTTAATTTATAGCCCAAACAACTGATTTTCTAAGACATCTCTTTAGAATCCTCATGGGAGAAGTAGGAAATTACGAGTTCTCGATATGCCAGGGGCTTCTCCTTTTCAAACAAATCCTGCCTCTCTCCCTTGCGAAGTTGGACACTTCCACCCGGGGGATTTGCTCCCATGGGGCATGGAGACGGACGTGGACATGCTCCACAGCTGCCCCGCCTGGTCTCCGTCTTCGAGTTCTAACCTCACGAGCTTCTCGAGCAGAACCCTCAGAGCACAGGAAACACCCACACGCCTCCTTCAGGGGCCTCTATCACCTGACTTTTCCTATCCAGTCTGTCCGCATATGTAACTACTTTCTACACCGACCCAACCTCCTGAATGTGGGTCCTCGATGGCTCTTCACTTTGGACTCCACAGTTTCTGAAGGGGTTTGCAAAAGGTGTTCTGGACTGCAGGGCCCTCTAGGGGAGTCATTTCAGGTTGTTTCCTAGAATCTCGCCTTCCGTCAGGTGCGTTTCCTTGGGCTCAGGTCACTCTTTCTGATCTACAAGCAACTTAAAGGTCTCTCCTTTCTTTCAGGAGCAGACGGACTTAGGCCTGTCCCATGTTTGAGAGCTGGTCCCTCAGGCCTTCAAAGATGTCATACCTATTTAGTCTGTCTCCTAAGACGTCAGCCTTTCCCTCAGGAGAATCTTTTTGTCCCTTCAACTTTTAATCAGTTTGCCTTATTTTTTCAATCTTCCATTGCTCCTGATAGGATTGTCAAACCAGAGCACATTTATCAAAGCTCTTGAGTTCTCCCCTCATTCCCTGATTCCCAGCGTCGGGACTTGGGGTTGACAATAATCTTGAGTTGTTCTCTACTTCAACCCAAGAAGATGGCATATTCTATTTATTTTGAATATACTCCCTTTCACAGGTGACCCTTGAGAGCATATAATCACAAGCGGTTAGCCATATGAATTTCCTCTTCTGGCCCTGGATGTAGTGTGTGGATTCCGAGGCCGCCAGAATAATGCTGGCTTCCTGGGCCTGGCACTAATAATGTAAGGCTCGATCCTACCAATGCACATGGAGTGCACACGGCTATGTCTCCTCTTGCAAGTCCTGGCCAACAGGCACAGCTGAGAAATAGCAAAAGGTCATTTAGTTCATGAATATCTAAAAGCCTTACCTGTACAAACACTCTCCTCATCTTGACTTCCATCATGACTGCCTTCCAAGGCGAGCAACTACAGTCCTGACTCCATAAAAATATTTTCATACCGGGGCGCCTGGGTGGCTCAGTCAGTTAAGCATCTGACTCGTGATTTTGGCTCAGGTCATGATCTCAGGGTCATGAGATCGAGCCCCGAGTCCGGCTACCAGGCTCAGCAGGGACCCTCTCCTTCTGCCCCTCCCCCTGCTCCCTCCCTCTCTCAAATCTTTTTAAAAGTATTTTCTTACCCATATAAAAATAGCTATTCACCTGCAGATAAAACCATCCTAAGCCTCAATAGGAATCCCACAAGACCCCCCACTGGCCAAAGCCTGAAGCCTTCTACTCAGCCCCACCAGTTAAAAGCCAATGGTGAACAACAGCTGCATGTCGCAATAGAGACACCTGCCACCTACCAAGATTAAAACACATGACCCCTCCTCGCTCACTCTAGAGGCCTGAAGCTGTGTGCCTTGGCCCCACAAAAACCCTATTCTTGGTCTATTTCTCAAAGTTCCCGGCTGAAAGTACCAGACACTAGGGATTTAGAGAGATAAGTAAATAACACTCCAATTACCCATGCTTAAATTTTGAACCACCTGAGACAAACACAGGAGTCAGGTAACATTTAAAAACTCACCTTTTCTGTGGATCTAGCCATTTGGAATTTCCAGGTAAGTGGGTTCAAGTGTCACAATCATTACTTAACCACCCAGTGCTGGACGGCCTCACTTCTCCCTCAAGGGTTCCTGTCCCCAGGCACCCAGATGTTCAATGGAGCAGAGCAGACTTGGTCTCTGCCAACAGGCAGATTCCAAAAAGAGATGCCCAGCTCCATCTCCCAAAGCCTCCAGAGAGTCATTCCCCCACCGAGAGGAGTGACTGAAGGACGGAGAGAACTGGGGGTCTGTCCCCGTGGAAACACCAGCCGCATAAAGTTCCACCTTAACACCAAGCAAAGGAACATGTTCACCAAGAAAACATGCGCTGTATCTCAGAACAAGGGGGAGAAACGCATAAACTGGTCTGATACAGGTGATATACTTATTTTATATGGTGTATACACACAGAGAACCCTGTTAATAGGATAGAAATTAACAGGGCGGTGCAGAGGGACTTCTGCTAGTACTCCTAACAAGAACAATGATGATGACATTTACCAAGCACTCACCACAGGCCAGCAATTCTGCTAAGCACATTCATGAACTCACAGGTACCCGGCCACAAAGTTCGAGCTCTTTAACTACGTGATCATTAATTGTTATCTAAAACTAAAAGTTCTCTAAAGAAATACTTAACTTTGGGGATTAACTGACGTTTTTAAAATCTCTAAAAACATGTCCCTCTCTCAACAAGCATACCAACCTACCAAGGTGCTTGCCATAAAGCAGGTGTCACTCAAGAGTTCAAGCAGCAATACTTTTTCCTTTGATGATGGATTTTTAGGGATCTTGTGAGCTTTCTCTATGGCACTTGTTCATCATAATGAGTTTTGTTCTTTCTGTATAAAGGAAGCCCTCTAAGAATTTCCGCTGCCACACTCTACAAATGTAGTCTAAAAAATAAAAAGCACTCCTAGTGTGGGTATTGAAATAAACTGCAGTTCACACACACACACAAAAAAAAAAAAAACCTAGGTAAAAGTACAGTGACATGAAACCATAATGAATGTATAGGTATTTTTTTTTTTTAGATTTTATTTATTTATTTGACAGAGAGATAGCGAGAGCAGGAACACAAGCAGGGGGAGTGGGAGAGGGAGAAGCAGGCTTCCCACCGAGCAGGGAGCCCGATGTGGGGCTCGATCCCAGGACCCCGGGATCACGACCTGAGCCGAAGGCAGATGCCCAACGACTGAGCCACCCAGGTGCCCTGTATAGGTATTTCTTAGCTAGAAAGTTGAACATAGAAAAATAGTATCATTTCTGCAACATCTGGTCACCTGTTTCTACCCCACCCCTAAATGTTGGGCTTGGTCCTGGGTGCTTAGTGGGCTCTCTCCTACATACAGGCTTTCGGGAAGGGATCTCCTATACTCGGCTCGCACTGTCACCTGCAGGCTAACGGCATCCAATGAGTAGCACTAGCTTCGACCTCTGCTTCAAGCCCCAGGCAGCCCATTTCCACCTGGGTATCTCGCAAACATTGCAAACTTTATGTGTCCTGAGCATAATTTATTTCCACCCTTAAGTCTCCCTCTCCCCACATTTTCCAGTTCAGTAAACGCGTCACCATCAATTACATTGGTCAAGCAAGAAACCAGGACATTATCCTAGATCGGCACGTTCAATAGAAATACAGTGTGAGCCACAGAAGGCATTTTATATTTTCTAGTAGTCCCATTTTAAAACAATATATTTACTAATAACATATCAATATAGCAAAAATACTGTCATCGCTACATCAATCTAAAAATTAAAATATCACAGAAAAGTAAACTCTTTGGAATCCCAAATGTATCTTATGCCTATCAGTACACCTCATTTCTTTTTTTTTATATATTTTTAATTAATAGATGGCTTCGTCAAACATGAGATTAAGCATTAACACTCACCAGAGACCCTGAAATTAGATTATCTGCACCTTTTTTAAATTAAGTTTTTTAATTCCAGTATAGTTAACACAATGACACCTCATTCTTACCAGCCACATTTCAGGTGCTCAGCAGATACAAGGCACTAACGGACAGTGCAGCCTAGATCTCAGCTTCCTCTTTCATTCCTCCAATTAGAACCATGAGCATATCCTGTTATCTCTGTCTTAAAATATATGTAAACCATCCGCTCATCTCTGTCTCCAGGGCAATCACACCTTTCACCCACAGACCTCCTACTATCCCCCACAGTTCCTCACCCCTCCATGTCTGTCCTCCACCCAGCAGCCGAAGTAAGCATTTTGAAATACTTACTCTTGAAATGAGTACTTAGCAAATGATTACATGCCAGGCTCTATTCTAAGCGTTAGATACAGCAGTAGGTGTAGTGGTTAAGAGCAGCCTATCCAAGTATAAATCCTGCCTCTGCTTACCAGCGGAGTGACCGTGGGCAAATTGCTAGTCTGTGACTTAGTTTCCTCATCTGTAAAATGGAAACAATAATAAGATCCACCTTATGGGGTTGCTACAAGGATCCACTTAGCTAACAGATGTAAAGTGCTTGGTACACAGAAAGCAATCCGTAAGTGATAGTAATATTTTTTAAAGATTTATTTAGAAAGAGTGAGCAAGAGTTGGGGGAGCGACAAAAGGGGGGAGAGAGAGAATCCTCAAGCAGACCCCCAGCTGAGCCAGGAACCTGATGTAGGGCTATGTCCCAGGACCCTGAGATTGAGACCTGAGCCAAAATCAAGAGTCAGCTGCCCAACCGACTGAGCCACCCAGGGGCCCCAATAGCGGTATTTTTTAATTCACTCTGTAGGTTTGAATTTTGGGTTACTGACTTTAATGATTTTGATTTTTTTTATTGTGGTAAATATAACATTAAATTTGCCATTTTAACCATTGTACGATTCAGCGGCATTAATTGTATTTACAATGCTGTGCAACCATCACCCCAAACAGAAACTCGGGACACATTAAACAGCAACTCCCCATCTCCCCAACATCTGAGTTACTCACTTTTCAGCTTCCATCATGGAGCCTGCTTCTACCTGGGGAGAGGCAGAGAGTAAATAAGAAGATATTTAACATAATGTCTGCTAAAGCTAAATGCTAAATGCTGGTGAAAAAAAAGAAAGCCTCATGAGGGGATGGAGGACAGGATGATGATCAGGAAAGGCCAGGGGAAAAGGCGTTTGCCCAGGGAGGGGAATGAAGTGAAGACATGGGCTGTGCAAAAAGTCCATCAAGTTCTTCCCCTGTCAAAACCCTTCAGTGGGATCCCGGTGCACTTTGAATAAAACCAAAAGTCATGCCTGGACCCAGGCAGCCTCTTATCAGAGCCTCTGTCTCAGGCCACTCTTCTGCCCCCTGTGGTGCTTGCTGTTCATTCCCCTTTTCTTTAAATGTGTGCCCTCTGAAGCCTAGATGCCCAGGAAAGAAAAAATCCAGTGTGCTCCTCTTTTGTACAAATTTAATCTACGTATTGATGTTATCAACCTTAACTCTGTTACCTTTTGTCACAGTTAGAAGCGAGAGCCCAGCACAATTGGACTTAAATTCTGCTTCTGTCTCTTTGTAACTTTGTGATGAGATTTCAAACCCTTCTCTCCTCTCGGCTCGTCCCCATTGACAAGAGCTGCCATTTTTTTTGAGTGTTGATCACATCAGTGAACCTTTCCGGGTCTCAGTGCCCTCAACTGGGAAAGGGGGAGAATAGTGACCTCATCAGGTGGTTGTGAGTACAACAGCCAGAGTGAAGCACTCAACACAGGGTCTCATTCTCCGTCAGTGTTAGCTACTATTAATATAACTACCATTTTCCAACAGCCACGCTGCTTCTAGTACAAAAGATCTTTTGTCTAGATGTAAGCTATTCAATCACAGGCATGTTTATTCTTACTCTGCTCTGTGGAGTTCCGAATCTGGAGTTCCTTTCTTTAAATGTGAGGGCTCCATCTAGTGGCCAAATTATAGGACCAAGCCTGTGTTTTTCAATGTGTAGGTCATGAAAATTTAATTTATTTATAGAATAGAAAATGTCAGAGTGCATGGAAATGGCTTTTTTATAAAATTTGACAGATACATTCCACACACTCCTTTTATTGAAATCTTAAAACCTATTCATGTGGGTACTCAGGCACACTAGGAAATGCTTTTTCTGACAGTGGGGCATGTTTACAACATTCAGAAAGTCACCAATCTAAGATTTGGCTTGTCATAAGTCAGCGGTGAACACTGGGCTTAACGGGGCTGAACATCTGGAATTACCTGGGGAGTTTTAAAAATACTGTTGCTTCGTCCCACCCTCCAGAGATTGATTTATTTGGTCTGGGGTCTCACATGGGCATCAGGATTTTTTTAAAGCAATTCAGGGGATTCCCTGTGCAGCCAAGGTTGGGACTTGCAGTATTAGAACCATCGAAAATTAGTTTTGCACATGAGAGAACTGTGGTACAGAGAGTTTCGGTGACTTGCCAAGAGCCACACTGGTGATTAGTAAAGAAGTTTCGTGAAGGACCTTGATACCTTGGAACCTGTCAGAAGTTCAGGAAAGGTTTCATTTTTTTGGAGGGCTTTTAGAAAGAAGAAAATAAAATGGAGAATATATATCATTTGTTTTCCAAGTTATAAATGGGTTTTTTTAATTTCAATAAGTTTGTGGGATTTATCTGTTAAATTTTCATTTACAGAGTTAATTCAAATTAGAGTCTGTGTGTCAATACACTCCACATCACTGAGGCTTTGCTTTCAAAACATCGCCGGTTTGAGGCCATTTGCCACCTATAGCCCTGAATTCAGTAAGATAGTATCACCTTCCTGTTATTTTTCTCTCAAACTGCGTGTGATAGCAATGCCTTGTCTCTTACTAACAACCAGGAAAGCACTTGTGACTCTCCATCAAAAACTCCACACCCTATAAATTACGATGATTAAACGCAGTAATGCCCATATTCCAGAATTCTGTGTGGAAAGAGAACACACACAGCTTTATAGGATTAAAAGGACGTGAGAAACAGAGTGTTAGAACATCACCTGAGCTTGTTGGTGATATGTAAAGGCGCCCACAGACAGAGGATAGGAAATAATATGCATGTAACAGAGCAGTGGGTATGTTGGGGGACAGAGGGAGCTTCCAGAAGATGAATTTTGAATGGGGAGGAAAAGAAGGGTTTAGACTTAAGGCTTGAAATAAAGTTAATAATCATCTTCAGTTGGAGTAAAAAATATATATATATATTTGAGAGAGACAGAGAGAGCTAGAGAGCACTGGGAGGGAGGAGAGGGAGAAGCAGGCTCCCCACTGAGCAGGGAGCCCAATGTGGGGCTCAATGGTTCACTCCCAGGACCCTGGGATCATGACCTGAGCCTAAGGCAGATGTTCAACCCACTGAGCCACCAAGGCGCCCCAATCACCAGGAGTTTTTAATGGTAGAATGTTAAAGCCCCAACAGAACTTGGAGATCAAGCCAATCCTCCTCCTCATCCATGGGAGGAAGCATAGAAAGATCTCAACAACGTAGCACCTTTGCCCCGCCCCCCCAGCCCCAAGTTCTCCCCCCTGCTCCAGTGTCTTCCCTCAGCTATAGTAGATGGCCTCACCTCACCAAATTTGTGAGATAATTAAGAATCCGTATGTTCTGTGCATGCCTTCATCAAAAACACTCATTTGATGAATTCAAGTATGAATACATGAAGGCAAAAGCCACCTCTTAAATCCATATGGCTGTTAAAAGATAAACCGAGGCATATTAAAAATTTCAAGGGCTTATTTGCGCAGAAATCAAATTCAGTTGGGCAGCATCCAGTCTCGCAGACAGGAGGGAGCTCCAAGGAGCCGTACAAAACGAAGCAAAGACTTTTTAAGGCCAACGGGAGCATGAGCAAGGAATTTATAGTAAGCAAAAAATCAAGTTGGTTATTGCAAAGCTACTTTCCTTTAGGGGATGACCGGGGTCTCTCAGGCAGATGACCGAACAAGTGCTGATCAGACAATTCCTGACTAGTTTAAGATTCCATCTGGGGGACAGCTGAAACTGTAATTAAGTCAGTTTGGGGAGGTGGGGCTTAGCGTAAGCAACTCCATTTTGAGCCGGTCCTTCTTAACGTGCCTGAGAATGAATTACACAGGCTTGAGCCTAATCATCTCCCATAAAAACTAAAGATGAGAGCATTGATAATGAAACCATCATGAATAGTTTAGACCAGACCATTCAGATCAGGGTTTCTGGTCCTCAGCTCTCTTGACATTTTCAGTCAGGGTCTATCAGGTGCATGGTGGGATGTTTGGCAGCATTCCTGACCATCCCTGATTAGATAGCAGGAGCAACCCTCCACCACCCCCCCCAGGTTGTGACAACCCAAAAGGTCTCCTGGGGGCAGAATCCCTGCCCACCTCCCTTGAGAACTATTGATGTAGATGTGAGAATATCCTAGAGCACAGTTAGTTCCTCAGGATCCCGGGTTAGCAGTGGGCAGAGTGGCCGGCCACGGATCTCCCTGACTGTGAGTGCTCACCTTTGCACAGCTTGAGCTTGAGCCTTTTGTCCCCCAAAGCTCTGCACCCAGCAGGGTCCTCGACAACCTCTTCTGTGAGTGAAGACGGACTCAGCAGGCGACCATGTATTCACCTGAACGTGGTCTCCACCAGTCTGAGTTGTGAGTCTCCTTAAAAGTACAGAACTAGTCTCCCTCTTAGAGAATTTCCAAGGCCCCAAGGAATTCACTGTGATGTCTGTGGATGTTATGGACGCTTCAGAATTCTACCAGCCCCAATCTCGGTCGGTCCTCAAATCATTTCCAGCCACACTCAAGTGAACAGCAGAGCCGGAGCAGGCCGTCTTTCGGTTCCCCTCTCTGGGGACCACCAGCTCCAACCCACAGAGCCACAGGAAGTGGGAAGTGGTGGGCCCTGGGGCCAAGCCATGAATATTAGGCCTTTTTCTTCGAAAACAAAGGATCTGCTTTAAGCTAGCAGGAAACCTCAAGGAACTGACCTTGATTATAATCAAATAAAGATGGGATTCAGAGAAAACGGTCTTTCATGCCATGAATAATTGTCATTTTGTTGGGCTTTTTATTTTTTAAGATTTTTATTTATTTATTTGACAGAGACAACGAGAGAAGGAACACAAGCGGCGGAGTGGGAGAGGGAGAAGCAGGCTTCCAGCGGATCAGGGAGCCTGATGCGGGGCTCGAACCCAGGACCCTGGGATCATGACCCGAGCCAAAAACAGACGCTTAACAACTGAGCCACCCAGGTGCCCCTTGTTGGGCTTTTTAATCATATCATTCCTCTTTTAGACATTACCTAATTTGCAAGAGAGGCAATTGATCCTTTTCAGAGCAAATTTTTGGAAGAGGCTCTCCAGGAATTTTAGTCATTTTTATATTTTCAATCAAGACCCTTTATTATTTCCTGGGCTCTGTGTTATAAAAAAAAATGCCTGAGCATCATGAAGAGTAGAGAAACTTCATAATTACCCAGGATAACTTGGAAATGTCCAGATAGTCCAGACATATATTAAAAATGCAAAAGGATGCAAATACTACCATGGACACCTTCATGGACTGTAGCATCTCTCAGTTGGAACCACTATCTTTTTTTTAACGCTTTGGAAAGCTGAATTCTGCACAGCACTTAACGCTGTGCTGGCTGGACTCCTCACTTCCTTTCTGTCTACACTCTTCACGGCTCCTGACGTAACATGGGGTTTTATCAGTTCCTACACCTTCTGTGGTTTTCCTCTCAACCAACATCCCTCTCTCCTAGCACAACTCTCACCTCCTTAAGGCTAAAGCCATGTGTTGGGCCACTTGAGCTGGTCTAATTCCCTTAGTCCCAGGCTGGGAGTATAAGATTAACCCTTGAAAAAGAATTCTTTACTTCAGCAAAGAATTGCAAATAGAACTGTCCTCCAATTGCAAAGAAAAGCCCTCCAAATAGGAGTATTATTCCTTTCAGACATCTAAGAAAAATGAAATAGAGGAGGAGAAACATTTAAAGTGAATATGGAAACCCTTGCAGCTCTAATCTGCCTAGCATTTGTCTTCCCCTAACATAACCACCCCAAACACTGCAGTAAACGTACCATCTCACCTCACTCATACCTGGTTAGCATCAGTTTTTAAT
Source organism: Mirounga leonina (assembly GCF_011800145.1). Classification (NCBI taxonomy): domain Eukaryota; kingdom Metazoa; phylum Chordata; class Mammalia; order Carnivora; family Phocidae; genus Mirounga; species Mirounga leonina. The sequence continues at coordinate 50,705,657 of NW_023270323.1, read as the reverse complement.
CGGAGATCTTTGCCAGTATTTTCCTTATGCATTTGTCTATGATTTTGACATGATTAAAGAAGCCTCAAAAGGGGTAGGAGCGGGAGACCAGGGCTTTGCAGGGGAGATAGTAAAATCAGTTAACACCAGGATGGGCTCAGAACAGAAGCTGGACATAAATAACAGTAATTGAGTCACACAAGCTAAAACAAAAACACCTGTTGCTTTGAATAGTGTATAGCACAGCAAGTGACAGAGCGATCCTCAGAAATCGGCATTTAAGTACTTATTGATAATACTCATAAATTAGGGGCAGACCCCTCGCATTGAATTGAAAGAGGGACTACAGATAAGCTGTGGCACTGGTGTTCTATCTGGCCTGCGGTCATTTCTGATTCCTCTTTCCTCTCCCTGACCTGAAAGCTAGTCTAAGCCCTAGAGGAACAGGAAGATTACACATGCATGTTTGCAGTGGAGACCTAATCATACACATGGGAACTTTGTCCCCAGTTGGATCATTACGCTGAAACAGTGTACAAATTGACCCATGTTCCTCTCTCAGGAGCCTTTGTTTTAATTCTTGACCGGGACCTCACCCTCCTCCTAGTCCTCAGTTGACAAGTCAAGGGCCAAAAAGCATTCCAAAATGTGGGATAAACCACAACAGTGGTGACACCTATTAAACCCAGATGGGGCGGGGTCTTTTTTAAATTTGTAGAACCAGTGTACGGAGAGGGCTGAACTCAGTTAAGGACACATCAGAGAAGTTTCTTGCACTCCTGCCCCCAAACATGCTCTGCTGGATCCCTTCCTGGAAGCGCTCTCGGCCAAATACTATCAAGACTCAGAGTCCCGGTGAGGGGCGCCTGGGTGGCTCAGGCGGTTGAGCGTCTGCCTTCGGCTCAAGTCATATGATCCCGGGGGTTCTGGGAGGGAGTCCCGCATCGGGCTCCTTGCTCAGCGAGGAGCCTTGCTTCTCCCTCTCCCCCTCCCTGGGCCCCTCCCCCTGCTTGTGCACACTCTCTGACAAATAAATAAAATCTTAAAAAAAAAAAAGAGTCCAAGTGAGTCTAAGTAGAAGTGCCTACTTCACTCCGGTTTAGTGTTTGCTTCTCCTTGTTCAGGTTCTCAAGGAGGGAACAGAGAAGGCTCTGGGTCCATACTTAAGACTAGTCCTCCCTTCATTCCACACCCAGCCTTGTGACCGTCAGAATGCGGCTGCTGGATCCTTCAGGTCAAAGGGAGGGAGAAAAAGGAGCAAAAATTAAGAAACTTACCCAACCCTGCCTGCCATCTTGCACTCCCTCACATCTAGTGTCCACATACTGGCTCTTTCGGGAGCTCATTATAAGGAGGCCTTCATTCTCTGGAGGCCACAGGCTGCCCTGTGCTTACTCTGCCTTCAGTTCTCTAGGATGGAAGCAAGAATCAGTATTTTTACGGGCAAATCTTCCAAAGCTTCTGAGGCCACATCATGGGTTCTCAAGAAATCTTTAACCATGTTCCACTCCCCAGTGTTCACTGGAGAGGATTTTATGGGCAGGCTTTAGCTCAGCAGGTCTTAGGGAGTAGAACGTGGTCTCCCCAGTCTCTACAGATAGAACTTCCCTCCCCTTGTGGGGGTGTGGGTAGGGGAAGCAGCATTCAGTCTGGGAAAAGAAAAAAAGCAAAGCAGACTCTGCTCCAGTTTCCTCCAGTGAATCTCTGTCTAGTCTCCAGTCTTCCATTATGTGGACTGGAGGGGGGTGATGGGAACAAGGTGACCACTTCTTAGTCAGCCCAGCAGTTATGTCCAGCAACTCCTCCTTACACTGTTGCAATGGCCTGTTGCCCTTGCTTTGGGTTTTAATGAAAAGTCTGAGGTTTCAGGAAGAGGTTAATTTTGTGTGTCAAACTGACTAAAGTATCCAGATATTTGGCCACACACCAGTCCAGATGTCACCGTGAGGGTATTTTTATACATTTAAATCAGCAGACTGAGTAAAACAGATTGCCCTCCATAATGTGGGTGGGCTTCATCCAATCAGTTGAAGGCCTTACTAGAAAAAGACTGCAGTCCTCCCAGGAAGGAGGAATTCTGCCTGCAGACTACCTTTGGACTCGAGCTGTAACATCAGCTTTTCCTGGAGTCTCCAGCCTGCCCTACAGATTTCAGACTCGCCAGCCCCCACATCAATATAAGCCAATTCCTAAAAATAGAGATACACACACTCACATGCCCTACTGGTTCTGTTTCTCTAGAGAACCCTGATTAATACAACCCTATTCAACATTTTATATCAGTTCTACAAGGACTTATAACTTGTTTTGCTCACTCTGGACAACTTAATCTCCTCACCAGTAGGTAGTGGATTCTATCCTGTAAACATCTGTTTATCAGTACCCAGAACAGGTCTTTAACTCAGCACTTTATGAAGACATCACAAGAATATCTAGATATCCTAGAAGGGGAACAACCCAGGTGATGAAGTGAGGTTAGTACATAATTGTCTGGCAGATAAATTTATACAGCCACATACACTAACCACCCAACTGGGACGTTGGGTTCCAGATTGTTTTCCCCAAGATAAGGGATTAAGTCTATCATGCTCAATTCCAGATTTTCTCTGGCATCACCCAGACCCTCGATGTCTCCTCTTGTGTGCCCACATTGTTCTTACCATAAAGCAGCTCATTGCTGGAGTGAGGGTGATTTCAGAACCCTTATTTCTAATTCCCCAATGCACTCTGGTTCCCTTCACACTTGCTTAAGGTTCACTGTAAGTACAGAGCATTTTCATTAGATGTGGTTCAAGGAAATTGCATTTCTCCAGTGCCCTTGGCCAAATGCTTGCCCCTAGCAACCTGTTTCCCTGGGAACGGTCTCCCCCTCTCTCTACAGAACCACATCGTTCTGTGGCTCTCTGTCCACTGCCTCTGGGTTCGGCGCTGGCCACGCTACGGCCATAGAAGTTTCTCATAATAAATGCTCACTGAGTGGAAACGGATCTTCAAATTAAGTCCAAATTAAAACCAGAGCTCCTGTTGCCCAGAAACGTGAACCCGTGATTGAAAGGATACCATTTAACTCCACAATGGAGTGAGTTACACAATCTCATCACCACTGTTTCTAATTGAAATAGCTAACATTTACTAAGTATTTAACTGTGATCCAGGCACTGTTCAAGGCACTTTACTCAAAGCACTAAATCAGCCCCACAAGAATCTATGGTGGTTGGTACTGCAATTGGGACCATTTTACAGATGAGAGACCCAAGGCCCACAGACATTAAATAACTCATGTAGGGACCCATAGCCAATGTGGCAGGGCTGGGTTTCAAATCACAGCCTGTGTTTTATAGTCCAATGCTATGGCCCCCCAAAGAATATCCTGCTTCAGGGTCAGCTTTGCCTTTATCAACAAAGAGACTTTTATATATTGAACAAATATTTATGACAAAATTGGATTATATATTTTAAAATTCATCATATGTAACATATCTATAGCAAAAATGTTTGGATAAGAATTTATATTAAAAGAAACAGTAAGTTTTGTTTTGGGGTTTTTTTTTTTTAAGATTTTATTTATTTATTTGAGAGAGAGAGCATATGAGAGGGGGAGGGCCAGAGGGAGAAGCAGACTCCCCGCTGAGCAGGGAGCCCGATGTGGGACTCGATCCTGGGACTCCAGGATCATGACCTGAGCCGAAGGCAGTCGCTTAACCAACTGAGCCACCCAGGCGCCCGAAACAGTAAGTTTTTGTCTTTTTTAATGTGAAAAATTTACTGGCTAAGAAATACGGAGCTAGGGAAAGACAACCATATCAGAAAGGCATTTCAGGGGAAGCTGCCAGAGGGAAAAACTTAGCTCTGGAGTTCCCGGCTGCCATGACCGAAAGAGGAACAGTAAATTTCATCTTTCATCATGTCATAAAGCAGGTATGGCAGTTCATGGGAGAAGGTACAAATTTGATAATACTGAATTGTGAAAGAGACTTATCTTAGGTCTTTTTTTTTTTTTTATCCATGACAGCTATGTCGTCAATTGCAATTTTAAGACAAAGCAGATGTCCACATATGAAGGTCAATGAAAAGTTTAGGTTTTTGTCATTTCCCTATCCCATCCCTCAAGAAAAATTCAGATAGAATTTCTCTCACAGGGCCAATCACATTTTCAGCAAATAGGTGGCTCAGGCCAAGAGACTCTGGGTAAGGCTCTCTGGCTGTCATCTGGCTCTAGGAATACACTAGAACAGACCTGAATGCAGCCCCCATGAACTTGTATGCCAACTTCTACTTTTTAAAATTCCAAATAGCTCAGTTAAAATAATTTCTTTTTTTTTTTTTTTTTGCTTTTTCAAATGCAATTATTTCATGAGCTACCAGTCTTCAAGTTAGTACTTTGGGATTAAAATGATGGATTTTCCTTTTAGGTCACTCATTTGACGAATCCAACTTTGGTGGCCCGATATTTCCCAGATACCCAACCTTATAATAGAGCTCCTTACCCCTTAGACCACTTTCTCCTGTTCTGCCTCTTGTCAACATGAACTGAATTTCTGATCCAATCCTTCCAGTTGGTAACATGGTTTGCCTCTTCATCTTCTTTCTCCAAAATAAAGTTCAATTTCTTCAGCCTTGCAGTGAAGTCCAGTCTCTGTACTCGCACTCATGATAACTTTCCCACTGCTTCTTCAGGTCGGATTTCATACCAGCTGCCACCGTATCACCTGGGAGCTGCTTAGAAATACAGACTCTCTGGCCGAACCCCAGACCTACTGCATCAGAACCTCTGGGGTGGGGCCCAGCGATCTATGTTTGTACAAGCTCTCCAGGTGATTCTGAAGCAGGCTCAAGTTGAGCCCCAGGTTTTCCTTTCTGTCCCCCATATTTCCTAAATCAGTAAGTAGCAGGTAACTGGAGCTAAGCCAGATTGTACACTCTGCATCCCCAACCATTTCAAAAAACTTGAGAGCTTCAACAGCCTTGGAAATTGACTGTATCTAAACAGATACACATGGGTAAATTGAATCCCTTATCATCAGTTTGCCGTTCCATCTGACCTAATATTCCTGGTGCTCGTCTCCAAATGTGTTCCTATCTGTCCTATATAACTTAAGTAATGAAGAAGTACAGAGGCAACAGCTCAATGTCCCCCATCCATTCTTCCAGTGGGACGATAAAGAAAAATTGCCTTTCTGGATTGGGTTTTGGGGTATCAGGCTTGCTGTTCAGCATGGATTTTTCCATCTGTCTGTGGCTGTTAACCAAACTGCAGTGGGGAGGAATTGCCCAGCGTAGTCAGAAAATTTGGGGTGATGGCAAGTATTTCCCCCTCACAGGAGCCAGAGTTCCTGGCCATCATCAATCAGTTCACGAGAGGGACCATTTTTGAAATAAAAATGGTCCGGATTCTTGCCAAGGTTTAGAAAGCCCACTAAAAATTCTCAGACCCTTCATTTCAACTTTGTGCCTAATTGCCTTGGACACTTGCTCTTGATGAGAGGCTGACAAATAGGCATTTAATGATTTTATGGAAGCCAGGATGGAGTGCTCTGCTTTTATTGTGACCGCTGATGCATCATAAACAAAATGCAAAATGCATACATTTTAATCTCAATCAATTTGCCTTTCTTGAAATGAAGTTTGGAGAAGCCAGATAGCCTTTCCCTAAAGGAATGATGGCTATGTATATTTTTTGTGGTCACAGTGGCTACAGTTGTGCTTAAAGGTGAACTTCAACAGGATTGATTCGGCAAAAAAGGAACATTAAGGATTCAGTGACATGTGCTATCCTTAATGGATGCTGTGTAGTCATTTTGTGCAAGGCACAGATAATTGCCTAGCAGAACAAGTGAGAATAACACTCATTTAAAATGTATATATGTAAGTAAAGAGCAGTAAACCATTCATTAAATTAGGAACCATGTCTCCTGGAAGAGCCCATAATGTGTATTTTGTGTAGTAGCTCTTTCACTTACCAATCACAAAACCTACTTTCTTTCTCTCTCCAACTTGGCAAGAGAGCTCATCTCCCTCTTTACTGAGAAACACAGGACATCACCACGAACCCCCTGACCACCGTGCTCCCCTCACAGATTATGTCCTCACCTCCACTGGGCCTAGTTTACAGACTGAGTCAGCAAGAAAGGCTGCTCTCCCAAGAGTCACCTGAGCCTCAGCTGCCCCCAGATCTTCTCTTCCAGTTAGCTCTTTCTCTTGTACCTTCTGTCCCTCCCTGTCCACTGGAACCTCAACATGGCGCACACACTCCATCTCTCCCCATTCCAGTACTTTCAACATCACCCTGGTTCAGACCCTCATCTCCTCTCATCTGGACCCTTCACTAGTCCCTCTGATGGCAGCAGCTTTCTTCTCCGCATTTTACACCAGAATTACCTTGTTGTTAAGAGGTGTATGTGATGAAGTTAGTCCCCTCCTCAAAAACTCAGTGGTATCAAAAAAAAAAACTTAATGAGTCTCCAGGTCCTCCACAATCCACCTCTGAGTGCCTAGCTTTCCTCTGCAGAAAGAAGGGTCTTCCACGCATTCTTCCAGTCTCAGAAGGCTGCCTACAGTTCTTTGAGCATCCTTGCCCACCTTCAGACCTCCTGCTTTTCCCCCATCTGCAGTGTCTTCTGCTTGTTGAAATTCTTATCCTTGGTGTGCTTCTAGTTCAAATCAGTGGCACCCACCTCTGTGTACACATTTGATACTTTTACAACACGACCTTCCATCAGGGTTATCTATGCCTGAGATCAGGAACAATATCATTTTTTTTTTTTTTTAGCTTCCCCATTGAGAAACATGGGGATTTCCCATAATGACATGTTTAAGCACTGGATTAAATTGTGTGCTGTTAATCGCAGGGATAAACACAGAGGTATTATAGAGGAGAATGTCAGCTCATTTTTAGCGGACATTTTCTTCTTCTGCAATATTACTTAAGTGCAATGTATTTCACCCATACCTAGAATATTTGTCCTTTGATCAATTAATTTCTCATTTGAAGACAGCATTATGGAAGCTCTGTTATAAAGTAGACAGTAAGGCCGGGATGAGAAATTCTAAGTTCTAGCCCTGGCTCTCTGTGATGACCCAGCTGCATAGATTCTGACATGTCATTTCATCTTTTGGAAAGACTCTGTTTCCTTATCTGTAAAATGAAGAGTTGGTACTACATTCTCCCTAACGTTTCTACCAAGGGTAAGATTTTATTATTTTAGCCATTACCATGACTTTTCATTAGTTTCTGTTGTACAACACCAACTAATTGTTAACTTTGATGAACCATATTTCACAGCATAAGCAAATGTACTTTGAACGCCACGAGGATTTCTTGATGGTAAAAGGTCTCAACCCAAGTAATTAACCCCCTGGGAGAAAGGACTGGGCTATTCACTTCTTCCTGATCTTCCCATGGAATCACCAACAACAAAAGCATTGGAAAACTAGAAAACAAAGCACTGGGAAGACTGCCAAACCCCCAGCTCACCACTCCCTGGATCTGCCTTCTGCTCATCCACCAGTATTTACTGAACTTCCATTGTGCGTCAGGCACTGTTCTAGGCATGAGAATACGGCAATGAGCAAGACAGATAAGGACCCGGCATTCTTGGAGCTTATAACAGAGAAAACATAACGAACAAGAAAACAAATGAGTTTTCCAAAGGCCACTTTAGCTGGTGATAAGGCACAATAAGAAATGATATGGCAAGGTGTGATGGGTACTTGAAAGGCTAGTGTAACACGAGTGGATAGAGCAGGTTTAGGTGAGAGAGTGACATCTGAGCAGAGCCTAGAATGACTCCATCAGTCTACACATCCAGAATCGGGCACCCAGCAACCTACCCAACCATAAGTCCGGATTCCAGTGGGTCTGTTCCACAGGGAAACAAACTCCTAGAAGTCAGATCCATTTTCCCCAGTGGAGAGGGCTTCTCTAAAGTTGCGGCAACTGCATACCCAATACAAAGCTCACAACCTCTCCAGGGCAAGGCTAAGACGCATAGATCATCTTTGATTCCCTACAGCAGCAACTCTCCCCTTGTTGTTCTAATACACACACCTCAAGATGGGGTTTACATCTACACACCAGTCCTAGGAGCAGACCCAGGTATTTTTATGGCCTGTGGCATGAAAGAGGTAGGCTTCAGGTCATGGGCAATTTGTGGTACTCGTCCCTTTAGTCACATTCAGGAATGTATACCAGATTGGGAAGGAGAAAGAATGTCACTATTAGTAGGCCTAATAATCTTCCATTCACAAACTTGCGTGATTCCTTTTCAGTAATATTGGACATCTCATAGCTGATCAAGGCCTAGTAATCAGAGACCTGTAGAATTAGGTCCACGTTCCCCTGCCAGTCCACACTTGAGCCACCCATCCCTTAAATGTCATCACACACCACTGCATGCTGGCTCTTAATGTGAGTTCTGTCCCAGCCACACTCCAGAGCATAAGGAACAGGACTGTGAACTTTGGAGTTCTACAGACCTGAGTTCAAGATCCTTGTTCTGTCATATACTTGCTGTGTGACCAAATTCATCAGACTTTCTCAATGTTGGAAATAATAGTACCTAACCCATAACTTCATAGTAATTGCTGTTATTGATAAAAATAAAAGCTTTGTTATTGTTGCCAGGCTTCTAGTGGCCTCTGAAAAGCACCTCTCTTCATTTATAATGCAAGCATCCAGAGGGTCTTTTCCCACCCTTCCCCCATATGGCCTTTTTATCCAGCAGGGGCTGGCTCAAGTTTTACTTCCTTCCTCCTCCACAGTCAACTTTCTGACTAGCTCAATCTTCTCGGAGGTCTGAGTCCTGACCAAATGTCTCCTTTCCTTTCCCATCTGGCCTGTAACCTCAGGAAGGGCCAGAATCTCATCCTTCATTTATTGTACCTACTTCTTCACTTAAATTATGAATAAATGAATGAACTTTTACCCCAGCAGGGTGCCTGGGTGGTGCAGTCCATTAAGCACCTGACTCTTGATTTCGGCTCAGGTCATGATCTCAGGGTTGTGAGTTCAAGCCCTGCATCAGGCTCTATGCTGGGTGTGGGACCAGTTTAAGATTCTCTCTTTCCGGGATGCCTGGGTGGCTCATTTGGTTAAGCGACTGCCTTCGGCTCAGGTCATGATCCCGGAGTCCCCGGATCGAGTCCCGCATCGGGATCCCTGCTCAGTAGGGAGTCTGCTTCTTCCCCTGACCCTCTTCCCTCTCATGCACATGCGTGCATGCTAATAAATAAAATCTTTAAAAAAAAAAAAGATTCTTTCCCTCTGCCCCTCCTCCCCTCTCAAAAAAAAAAAAAAAACCTCAGCATAAACCTTCCTTTGTGCCCCTAGTTCAAATAATGGTTCCCACCTCTGTGAATTCACTTTATGCTTTTATTAGCAGCACCACCTTGCATTACGGTCAGTTGTGTGTGCCTGAGATCAGGGACACTTATGTTCAATAGGTAACCAAATAAAAATGAAGCAATCTTGGGGAAAGTGATTTTAAAACCATGGAGGACAAGAGCTTTTTCTTTGAAGGATTACACATTTTTGAAAATGTGGGTTATAGTCTAATAGTGGACTAGGAAATCATTCTAATCTAGTTTCTAATATAGTGGGTTATGACCAGCAATTTTTAGTGGAGTGGGAATAGATAGAATAGAACTAGAGAGAATCCAATAGAAAGCATCACGATGCCTTGCATGTAATATAATCATTTGATGAAACAGATTACTGGATCTGCTCTCAATTTCTCATTCCATAGGTCTGGAGTAGACACAGACTCTCTACTTCTAAAGTAGGTGTGTGTTTGTGTGTGTGAGTGAGAGAGAGAGAGAGGAAGGGATAGAGAACAGGGTCACAATATAAAACACATTTCTTACTGTAGGTCTCTGTCCAAAAAGGTTTGAGAAACGTTGCTCCGTCTCATAGATTAAATGAGTCAGGTCAAAGAGACGCATTTTTATGATTTCACCCAAAGTATTCTGACATTAGCTCAGAATATCTTAAAATTCTTATCAGGGAGGTAGGAATAGGGAATACAGTCATCACAGCGTAAAGCGTACCAAGGCGTCCGAACACACATCTATGAACACATCTTGGTGGAGTAGCAGATCTGGCTTTAGCACAGGAAGATCATAATTGACTCACAGCCAGAACCCATATTCAAAACTGTTAAATTGTCATTTCTTCACTGAGTGGTTTCTGAGCAAATGCAAATCAGAGGTCTATGACTGATTATCCCAAGAGTTATCCAAAAATTCATGATTTCTTAAAATTTGTAAGCAAAGAGTCATGTAAATTCATGCTGCTTTTAAACTTGCTAATATGCCCCGAGGTTGTCCTGGTCTCTAAGCAACAACCACAAAGGGCTGAAAATGATCCATAAATGCAGGACAGATACTAGAAATCATCGTCTCACCACCCCAAAGGAAATAGTAAGTCTAGACTACACTTATCAATGGTTGATATGATTATTCAGTAAAGCAGGCATCAGGCAGGCGCCAACCGAGCCCGGGCAGTCTCAGCATTCCTAGCATTGGGTCAGACGGGTCTTGTGAGCCTCGTGATTGATGCAGGAAGAAAGTACAGCATGATTGGTGAAGTAGTCTTGCCTTAAAAAAAAAAAAAAAAAAGTTGAACCTGAATATAATCAAGATTCTAAATCTAATTGCCCGCTGATAGGAAATATGAAGGTTGATTGAAGATAAATGGCAACAGGAGGCGGCAATCAGCCACATCTACGATTGGGTACCACTGTTTTTGACTATCCCACATGCAGGTCCTAGAGGGCACAGGAAAGCAAATGGCTGGGACGAATTCCCAGAGTTTCTGTCTCAGGATTGGATGGGGCCAGAGAACAGAATTTGCATTTCTAACATGTTCCCAGGGGAGGCTGACGCTGCTTCTCTGGGGCCCACACTTTGAACACTGGTTAAAGGACCAATAACCTACTTACTCCACCAACCAGTGAGCTGCGAGAGAGGGAGGCTATGACCAAAGAAGCTAAATTTAAAAGGTATACAACCCGATGCAATCTACGGACTTTACTCAGATCTCGATTTAAAAAACCTGCAACTACAAAAAAATTTTTGAGACAACTGGGGAAATCTCAATATGGAGTGGAGGGGGGATTAAGTCAATAAATTACACTTAATTCTTTTGAGTTTAAAAACAGCATGAGGAGGACATTTAAAACTTTTTAAAAGGGAAAAATACATGCTGAGGGTTTTTTGGTTTGTTTTTGTTTGATAAAATGACAGGGTTCCTAAGGATGGGTGAAACAAGATTATCTAAATATTAGTAATTACTTGAAATAGGTCTGGGGGTTTGTTATGTTAGTCTCTCTACTTTTGGGTGTGTTTGAAAGTTTTCATAAGGTTTTGGGTTTTTTGGGGGGAGGGGGGTTTGTTTTTTGTTTTTTTTTTTTTAATGATCACTGCCTACACTAGACTTCCTCACATTTTAGAGAATTACATTTTCCTCATCTAGAGATCAGCCTCCCAGTGGCCTCAACATGAACTTCAAAAAGTAACCTGACACTCAGAAATAAAGATAAATGGTCTCCTTGCTCCAGAAGTAGCTGTAGTGAAACTATACTAAAGTCACGAATAATCGGTCTTCTTCACATGTCATTCGGACTCAATATATAGTTCTGTAAAAGTTGGTTGGTCTAGTTTCTCATTCCCCATTAGATCTAGTAAAGGAAGTCTGCTGGAACTGGGTATTGTGACAGCAGGAAAACGATAGCTCACAGCCTGACATTTGCAGGACCAAATAAAAATGTGTAAAAGAATTGGATCCACATATTATACAGTGATTATTGACAAATTCTTCAATTAAAATGTAGCCTTTACTGAGCATTTATGTTCATTACCATTCTAATTCCCTTATATTAATGCTCTTAATCCACATGGCAATCCACTGAGGTTGGTCCTGTTATGACTGGAGCAGTTGCCTGAGGTCATGTAACAAGAGACTGTGCTCTTAATCACTTTCAGTGCCACCTCGTTAATAAAAGGTAAACTGTACCCACTGTCTTCTAAGATATATATCAAAGTGGAATAAAAGTATAAAATACAGTATAAAATACTGTATATATATAATATTTATAATATATATAGTATATAGAATATATATAATATAAAAAAGTATAAAATACATAAAATACAGACATTTTTCTATTGAAATTTATTTTAAAGGGTTTTTAAGCCATCTAAAGGGATAAACAAGCTATTTGGAAATCTCCCTGAAGAAAGCATGATATGGTAAAAAGATTATGGACTTGCATTAGAAAGACTTGGGCTCAGAGTTGAGCTCCATCTTGAACCAGCTGTGGGATCTTAGGCAAGTTACTTGACATTTCTGATCCTGATTTCTCAGCTTCGACATGGAAGCAGTAATTCATAGTGTTACGAGGATCAGAGGAGTTAATGGCATATAATTAGTTCATATTCCTCCCTCTCATGTGCAAGAGCTAGTGGTGCTGGATAACTGGGTTTCTTTGCAATAGACACGCTGAAATTAGCGGAAGGCGAATCCAAGAAGGAGCCTCATAAACTGCCCTTACCCCAGAATTCAAGCAAATTAGCAAAGATGAGAGGAATGATGGAGCGTCCCTTCAAAAATGGCTACATGAAAAGCCTACAGAAATTTCTCATCCAGGAAAGGTAAAACAAAACCTAGGAGTTTGGTCCCAAGGACACAAGCCATCATGGAAGGAAGGGGTGGGTCCAAGGACATGCTGCATCCGAAGGGCAAAGGGGGGATGCTCAGAGCAAATGGGAGCTGTGGACAGCTAAGAACTCGGGACCGCAGGAACCTCTGCGTCTGCAGTGACCAGAGAAGGCAAACCCAGCATGTGGCATTGGTGGCGGATGGGGAGGGAGGGACACCCATCGCCAGGAACCGTGGCATAAAGGTCTTCAGGCATCCGCTCTAGCATCGTGGTCCATGGTGGGTACGGACTACGGCAGCTGCGGTGCTGTCTAGGCCCCCACGCCCAGCTGCTGCCTTTGCCCACCGCTTCTGGAGACACTGCCTCAGACAAGGAAGGCTTTACAAAGGTAAGATGGCAGAGCAGCAACACGAAGACCCCTAAACCCCAGAGCAAATCTGAAATTGCCCCTGAGCCTCCCAGAACTCTTCTGGAGGAATTCCAGGGATTCAGAGCTCCATGGAAGGTAGATGCAAAGCCAGATCAAGCTCTTCTGTAGCAATGATTTCGACTCTAGTTTATCACCAGCCACTAGAGCCTAGGAAACATGGATGGCATAAATATTTCCACGTATGACTCAATATTTTCCATCAGGAAAGAAAGAGGATATTCAAACGTACATTCCTTGTAATGAAAACCATTTAAATGCATTTGAAAATACCAGGTCAGTTGACTACCATCTAAGGGGAGAGAATATTATACAAGATATTAGGAGGATTTGAAATGTTAAATTCCAATTATAGATTAGACATATACTGAAGGGGACGCTGGTAAGTCACCACTGACCTTCCTGAGCCCAGACCTTATTACTGGATACCCATTAATAACGCTGCCAGTTAGACAGTTAACCCTTAAGGCAGCTTTCCTTCTGTCCAGCTTTCGGGTCCATGGTGCACCTGCCAGCCTTCCTCCTAGACCTCTCTGCTCTGTCCCCAGTTCAAAAGAAGAAACTTTGCTTAGAACTGTGGGCCAGCAGCATGCATGGGCAATTTAGCTTTTTTCCCCCCGTAAGGCTTTCAAAGCAGCCTGAAAAGCCTCCCAGGATCTGCACACAGATGAGCAGTTCTGAAAGAACCCTTAGACACACTGACCGGGGCTGACCTTTGCAGGGCAGCAGGAAGAGAAGGGAGAGCCCGCTGTGGGCCAGGCATTGTGCGATGTATCAAAGCCAGAATGAGGACCCAGCCAGCTGGACCATGGCTGTGAGAACCAGCCTCCATGGGCACTAAAACAGGACTGGAATCCACATTTTTAAGTGTGAAGTTAGAATCTGAGTGTGGGACGTTTTATATGTTAAATATAAACGGATGCTATTTCCATGGACATAATGCCCTCAATATCTGCTACCTTAACGATAGGATATTTCGTATGGTGTTATTAGTATTTAAAAAAAGACAAGATTGGAAGAATCTAAATATTCATCAGTGGGAAAGGTCTATTAATGTAAAAAAAAAAAAAAAAGCCACTTGAAAATAGGACCAAATGTTGAGTGGTCAAGTTGGTGTGGGGCATAGCTGGTTATTTTATGCTTTGTGTGTTTCTCTAGTTAATTTCTTCGAAGACTTAGAAAAATAGACACTTGAGCAGAATTCCCTCCCACAGCTTATGTGAATTAGTGATTATGGCTGGCAATTTTGTTTGTTTATATGAACACTGGTAAATTTAAAATCTCTTCTGAGAATAAAGCCAAGACATAAGCTAAAAAATGTTGAGCATCTTAGTACACAAATCTTTGTGGAAAGAGTAGGATGGATTTTTAAAAGTAGAATCTTACACCTACTGCCAGATTACATTCTCAGCAAAGTTGTGCCCATTTTTATCAGTTCTCTGTGTTGGAGAGTGCCCGTTTCCTTTTGCCTCTGCACTATGAAGTATTATTTCCCTCTATCGGTTTGATTAGCAAAAAGCCTCAATCACGTGTATTTGCATTTGCAAAAGCTAGCCTTGAGCATTGCTCTCTTTCATGCTTACCGGCCCTTGTTTTTCTGCCTCTCTGAATTACCAGTTCGTGTCCTTTGTCCATTTTCCCACTGCTTTGTAAGAACTCTGTATAAATGTTTTCAGCATTATCATTCTCTTCCCTCTGGACTTCTGGGACACTCGTCCACTCTTCCTCCTCCTGCACCCGTGCCCACACTCAAGTTCGGTGGTCCTCAGCCCTGCTCTCTTTCCACTCTGTCATTCCCCCTTGAACTATCTAATTTGTACAGATAACTGACTGCCCTCCTAGAAAGCTCAAAGGAGCAAGGACCATGAGTGCCTTCATGTCACCAGTCATCCCAGCTTGCCGGGGACCGAGGAGGTGTCTGTGACTTTCAGTTGTCAAACCGGGACGGTCCTGAGCAAACCGAAATGTTGGTCACCCTGCCAGGTTAGGTGCTCAATAGTTGTGGAATGAATGCATGAGGATTTCGGGGGCTGCTTTTCCAGATGGATTACTCTTTTGACTTACAGATCTATATCTGTAATTGCTCTATGGACAGCACCACCAAAGAGCATCTCACTTCCAATATGTCCAAAACACTCTCCCCACTCCTTTCCACGGCCCCCCCAAGCCCTTCCTCTTTTGTAACCACTTTTTCAATGAATTCTTTCTTTAGCACTTTAGAATCCCAGTAATCCTTACACATGTCCTGGTTCTCAGTTTTGTGAGGCAGCTGGCCACCATTAGGGTTATAACCTGTACTTTGAAACTGATGCAGATTAACAGCCAACCCCCAGGAGGGTTCTGCTCCCCAGTCCTTTCACACCTATGCTTGCTTCCCTTGCTGGGATGGTTCTAAAGAGTCAGAGTGTGTCCAGTATTTTCCAGGTCATAGAAGGTCCTTACACACAAAAGCACATTGTAATAAGTAAAAGGTAGATTATTGATACAATTATTAATCTAAGTTCAGCAGTGGGTGTCAGTATGTAAATAACTAGTTAAACCATAAAAAAGGTAAAACTATACTTTGTTATGAGCTGAAACTCTCAAATAAACTAGATAGAAGCATTAACATATTCTGTTGCATACTTTACGGAATTGGTAGATCATTTAATCTATGATTTTACCCCCTCAGTACATTTTATGATGAATTGTCAGAAATACCAGATCTGGGGTGCCTGGGTGGCTCAGTCGTTGGGCGTCTGCCTTCGGCTCAGGTCATGATCCCAGGGTCCTGGGATCGAGCCCCGCATCGGGCTCCCTGCTCAGCAGGAAGCCTGCTCCTCCCTCTCCTGCTCCCCCTGCTTGTGTTCCCTCTTCTTGCTGTCTCTCTCCTTGTCAAATAAATAAATAAATCTTTAAAAAAAAGAAAAGAAATACCAGATCTTATATTGACAAAATTTGCTTCATTTTGTTCATTAGGCTTGCCTTAGTTCTAACATAGCATATTACCACACCATATTAGCCAGGCTAACATAACAAAATACCATAGAATGGGTGGCTTAAACCACAGAAATGTCTTTTCTCACAGTTCTGGTGTTTACAAGTCCAAGTTCAGGGTGCCAACGCGGTCAGAGCCTGTTGAGAACGCTTCCTGGCCTGAAGACAACTTCCTTCTGGCATAAAGCAAAGCAAATTCTTGGCTCGCTTCCTCTTCTTATAAGAGCACCGTTCTGTTGGCTCCAAGCTCCACCCCGATGACCTCCTTTAACCCTGATCACCTCCTTAAGGACCCCATGTCTATCACGTGGGGGAGTTGGGGCTCAACATATGAATTCCAGGGGACACAGTTCAGTCAGAAGCAATGCTGGTCTTCTTTTGTAGCATAATTGAATTTCAGTAACTCAGTTCCTTCAAACATGGCTATTAACACATGGATAATGACACAAATTGCACCATTTTTTAATACTTATTTTTACATGAGAGCCGTCAGCTGCCCCTAAAGCATTGCCTGTAATTCTCCATAAAGGTTCACGCCACACATCTGTTGCTATAGCTAAGACAGTTCACCCAGCAGAGTCCACTTAAGCCTCTTTTTCTCGCCCCACTTCCTGAGAATGGAGGAATTTATCCTTACAGGCTGGACTCTACATTGCCTCACCTTCTTACCACCTGTAAGCAAACAGCTACGCACTCTTTTCCTCCTGTCTTCTGTTTCTCTTCTTTCAATCAAGAGATACTTCATTCCCTTCTCTATCTGTCCAGCTGTACTTCTCAGGATTGATTTCTATTCCATGGATGTATGTCTGAGTGTATTGAACACGTGTGTTTCTCTATAAATTATCTTTGGGTGAAGTAGTGGCGCCTTATATATCGCCAGGTGCTTTCCATCTCACAGAGTGCTTTCACCTGTAGGACCTGCTTGATTCTCACAACCAGCCAGGGTAGACGTGTGGCCAGATGAGTACACAAAGCCTAAAGTAATCTCTCCGTGTAGAGATGGGAAGGCTGAGACCCAAAGAAGTGAAGCAACTCGCCAAGGTCATTCCTGACACTTGCCTTTCCCAACCTCAAAATATTCTTGATTGCCATGTAGATCATTTGTGTGCATGAACAGATCTTTTTGTCTATATATTGTATTTCAGAAATTCGTTTTTGTGGTATGTGAAACACATTCTCACTATATACAAATGGTGGGAGATGGGTATACTTTTTTGCCCATAGACAGATGCCAGTAAATGTCTAATCAGAATATACCTGTTAATTCCATCATGGTTATCTGGATAATTGTGTGCTCTAGGTGCTAAACGTATCTGCTAACATCCATTCTGGGCATCCCTGCATGCAAGCGTCCATCTCTAATGATTAAGAGATGAACAGGTTTCTAAAGATATTTATGTCTTCTGGTGCCAAAAGTTATGACCTTTCTTAAAGATCTTATCCAGACTGTCTTTAGTGTGGACATTATTTAATTCTTACAGATAAGTTAGAAGTGTCACGATCTGCCTTCTGCAAGCTGGAGACCCAGCCGTGTCGATAATATAAGTCCCAGGCAGATGGCAGGAGACCAAGGTCCCAGCTCATTTAGGCAGAGAGAGCAAAGTCTCTCCTCCTCTACCTTTTTGTTCTATTCAGTCTGCTGATTCAAATGCTAATCTCATCCAGAAACACCCTTAGGGACACACCCAGAAATAACATTTGGTCAAATACCTGGGCACCTCCTAAAGTTGATACATAAAATGAACCTTCTCTGCATTTCTGACATTCCCTTCTCTGCATTTACTCTTGCTTCTTATGACATACGGAACAATGCGGGAGCAACTAAGTTGCAATTCACTGCTAAATAAGGTACCTTATATTATGTTTAGATTTAAAAATGTAAAAGTCAGTTGTGAAGGTGCTTATTGACTTTAAAAAAACATTGAGCACTGGGTGTTATACGCAAACAATGAATCACGGAACACTACATCAAAAACTAATGATGTAATGTATGGTGACTAACATAACATAATAAAAAAAAATTGAGAAAACAGTCTTAAGCATGGGAAGCAGGTGCTGACCCTTTGGTTTTGTTCAGTTGGCCTCACTCTATAACAGAGCTCTATGAAGGTGGGCTGTGAGCTCCAGGGAATACATCACAACCATTTTGGTCCCTCCACCCAACAATAAATCAGACAAAAAGAATGCCAAGGGCTGTAACCCAGGGCCGTAACACTGCACATGCCGTAGTCCTTGTGAACAATGCCCCCTGGAGGTGTGCGGCGCAGAGACTGCATGACCATGGATGGTGGCCCGGCCAAGGGCACCGGCTAGAAGAGCCATCACAAGCAAATACGTGACCTGAAAGCACTTTTAGAAGGGAGCATAGCACAATAATTTGATGAAGTAGAAAGAATGAGGTTGTTGAATGAAAAGCCCCATATTCAAGTGCTGGTGCTACGGTGTCTTCTTAGAGAAGTAGTCTTAGGAAAGCCAGCTGAGGTCTGTGAGATAGGGTTTTCTTCTGCAATTCCACCTACGTCACAGAATCATGAAGGAAAAGTATATATATAAATGTGGGTTTTATTTTAATAAATAAAAGGGAAGCTTACAGGAGGAAGGAACAGTCCCACCTGCCTTTCGTCAGTGACTGAGTTAGGGGGACCAGGGCGTTTATGAAGTATTGCTTCAGCCTGTTTTAGTTCCACCGTTGGGGGCAATCTCTCCTTTTCCTTACAGCTGCCCCCGTGAGTTTGGGCTCATAAATAGCAGCCCAGAGAGCACCTGTCCTCCTGCCTACAAAGCATGGCATCCATAACCCCCCAAAGCCTGCTCTCGCATGTCTTTCCTGGCATCCCACAACACAGTAAGAGCAAAGACACACTGAACTCCCCCATGCCTTTAACAATATCTCAATCCTTCTGTTCTTTTTGCTACAACATAAACTTCATACCATCAGACTCAGACCCCAAATATTCTCAATCGCAAGCCCAGGCAGAAGGAACTGCACATCAAGAGCAGAAGGGGGTGGTGGAGGGAATCAGCATTTGCCCAATAGAAGAGAAAAATCAATTATGAGGAAAGAAAATGTTATCTCTAAGCCTTCAAAAACAATGGCTTAGATGTATCTATATCAGCATGTAAAGAAAGGGAGATACAAAAAGAGGAGTCCTTTTACATTTAAGGTCCTGGTTGCAAAGAATTTAAAAATTTAGAAATTTTTTATAAATTGAGATGAAATTCACATAACATTAAGCATTTGGGGGCACCTGGGTGGCTCAGTCAGTTAAGCAACTGACTCTTGATTTTGGTTCAGGTCATGATCTTGGGGTTGTGAGATAGAGCCCCGAGTTGGGCTCCACGCTGAGCTTGGAGTCTGCATAAGATTCTCTCCATCTCCCTCTCCTTCTGTCCCTCCCCACCCGCATGCGTGTACTCTGTCAAAAAAAAAAAAATTTTTTTTTAATTAATCATTTTAATGTGAACAATTCAGTGGCATTTAGCACATTTACAGTGTTGTGCAACCACCACATCTAGTTCCCAAAGCATCTGAAAGTATTTCTTATGCTAGAATTTTACATGCAAAAACTATAGTGAAAATAGATTTTCTTAGGCTTTTCAAGTTCATTTGAACTTAACTCCCTCATTGTATTTGAGAACTCAATTGGATTGTTTCTACTTGCCTAACTAACATATCTTCAATATTGAAGAATGGGTAATTTAAATGTTTTCACTTTTGATTAGTGGGTGGGAGAGGTGATTATGGACTTCTGCAGACAGGAGAAACCCCCTATATTTATGTTCCTATGTATACTGACAGTGTGTTAAGCAATTCAACAAAAAGTTGAAAATTGTTTCAGACATATACATTTCTTCCATAAGGGATCACGCAGACAGATTGATCAGTGGTGTAGTTAATAAAAATGGACCTCAATGCAAAATTGAATATAGTCCCTCAACTTGCCACCAAATTTCTCCTACAAACTGACAAAGTTGGCTTAACTGAGCAAAAAATGACCTTCTTGAGCATTGAGCATTGGGGTCAGGAGGATGTGGACCAATTGTTTCTCCTTCGGTGGTGGGAGTGAATACTCTATTGCCAGGGGACAGAGGAGGATGCCTTCTTGCTCATAGTTTCTGTGGTCATTCATGGATACTGCCCTATGGCTCCAGAGCTAAGGAATCATCTGATTAGAAAACCAAAGTGGACACCACCTTGCTACCTTGAATCTTAACTGCTTGCCTCTTAGGCATGGTCCTATATCTCTCTACCCATGCTCTGAGCCATCAACCATATGAGCTGGACTTTGCAACCAAGTCAACTGACTCTTTCTCTAAGTTGACTGTCTCTAGTCCTGGTAGATATAGGCATGCTTTGTGTGTTACCTTGAAACTGTAAGCACGTAGAATCCCATAAAGTCTTCCTGAAAAATGTGGTGGCAAACTCCTCTTTTGCTATTTCTCTTTTTGCTATTTCTCAAATAGCAAGATAAGACTAAGACAGAATCCTGTCTTGGACTCCTGAAAAGTAACTGCTTCGTGATTTATGAGCATTCCACCTAAAGGAAGAATCAATAGAAGGAAAAGACTTGGGGAGAACAATCCAATAAGAAACTTTAAGCCTGTAGCACATTATTACTTTTCTGAAGTTCTATATTACCACCATATACATAGTAAGTGCTCGATATATATTTGTTATTTGAATTGGATGAGGATATTTTTTCTTCTTTAGTATCTCTACTCTAAAATACATTTGGCCTTACTATATCGATCAAGTAATTGTAGTATTCGGTACCAGCAGCTCTGCTCAAATAATTATTTTTTTGAAGATTTTATTTATTTATTTGAGAGAGAGAGAGAGACAGAGATAGTGAGAAGAGAGCATGAGCGGGGAGGAGGAGAAGCAGGCTCCCGTGGAGCAGGGAGCCTGACGCAGGGCTCGATCCCAGGACCCCGGGATCATGACCTGAGCTGAAGGCAGACGCTTAACCGACTGAGCCACCCAGGCACCCCTCAAATAATTATTTTTGAGTAGCCTTCAATTTTTCTAATGATCTGCTGTGTTCCCCATCCTGCTCCTTCAATGCTTGCTAACCATTAGTCATGAGACCACATGTGCATTGCCCATAGCAGTGGTTCTCAAATTCGGGTGTCCTTTGTAATCTCATTTTAAAATGAATATTGCTGGGCTGCCAACCACAATGCTCTTTAGGTCTGAGAAGTGATCTTGGAACCTACATTTTAACAAGCACCCTGAGTGATTGAGGTGCAGGTAATCCATGGTGCATGCTTTAGAAACTGAGCCATAGGTTTGACACTGCCCTAGACTCCGGGACCAGCCTTAGTTAAGGGCAGAAAGATGAAGAACCAGCAGTTAGTTCATTGCTAGTGCAGTGATGATGGTCCTGTGCTAGGACACAGTCTTGTCTCACGAAGCCACTATTTTGTCCTCCTTCCTACTCCACACCCCAAATCCAGCCAGTCTTGCCCTGGATCTTGGTAGCCAGGTCCATGATATTCCTGGGCTTCGCTGGCTGCCAGATGGAGAAGTGTCCATTACTAAACCCCATATTTAATGTTCTGGCTCTCCACCAGATCCTCCACCCATGGCCAAACTCTACTGAATGTCTCCAGTGGCTACTGCTGCGAAGTCTTCTTATTCTCTACCTTGCCCATACGGGTTTTCTGGATGGCTCATCCCAGCACGAAAACCTCACTCCTCATGACAGACAGTCCTGACTGAAGATGCTGACTATCCTTTATCCAGAACTAGCCAACAGGAATAGGATAATCCCCAGTCTGGCTAGCCTTAAAAATATTGTCTCCCTTTGTATGTCTGGCAAAATGAGAGGTCGTACCTGCTCATTTACCCAAGTTTAACATGAGAGAGTTTAGAAGAGGAACATTAAAAGTGAGAATAAAACGATGGTTGCCAGAGGGGAGGGAGGTGAGGGCATAGGCAAAATGGGTGAAGGGGACTGAGAGCTACAAACTACCAGATATAAAATAAATGAGACACAGGGATATAATGTACAACATAGGGAATGTAGTCAGTAATATCCAAACAACTTGGTATGGTGACAGATGGTAACCAGACTTATTGTGGTGACCATTTTGTAATGTATACAAATACTGAATCACTATGCTGTATGCCTGAGGCAAGTGCAACAGTGTCAATTATTCCTTAACAAAATAGAAAGTGAGAAAAAACTCAAAATAACATTAGCTTTGTTGCATACAGCCTGTTGTCAAGAATAGCCCAAAACAAATGCAGATTGAAATAAAAGGGTCCTCATTTGGCCTTCAGGCTGATACAGTGACTTGGAGTGAGAACACCCTTATTTCAAAAGAACCCTCTGTAGACCCCCGTTTACCATGCTGAAATAATGGAGACCAGAGCAGTGGTGTCCCTCCATTCAAGGCCCTTACAAAGGGCCTTTATGCAGCCAAAGAGCACACGTAAGTTGTATCGCCCTCCTGCCTGGTCTCTGAGGCTAGTACTGAGGAGACTTGAGCTTGAAAAAGTGAGTTCCGTTAGCCACAATCAGCTGGAGTGAGCCAGTCAGATGGGATGGATTATGTCCCAAGGAGATGGGGAATGGCCCAACCAGGGATGTGTGTAGACAGGACCTATTAAAAGACTACAGGCTGAAATGAACGTTGCAGACAAGACTAGCACCTTCCCAAATTATTACTCCACCTGTTGAGAGCTGAAATACTATCTTCAACTAAGAATAGAACAGTCTAAGAGCCGCCTGGGTGGTGCAGTCAGTTAAGAATCCAACTCTTGGTTTCGGTTCAGGTTGTGATCTCACAGTCATGAGATGGAGCCCCACATCAGGCTCTGTGCTCAGTGCAGAGTCTGCTTGAGATTCTCTCTCCCTCTCCCTCTGCTCCTCCCATTCATGCTCTCTCTCTCTCTCCCTCCCTCCCTTTCTCTCTAAAATAAATAAATAAATCTTTTAAAGAAAGAATAGAACAGTCCAAAGATTTCTTCTCTATTTTGGTTCATTCATTTATGTAACAAATAGGGTTGTTGTTTTTTTTAATTTTCTATGTGCTAGGAATCAACATCTCAGGCCTCAACCCTTATGGGGCTTACCATTTCGCAGTAGAATTTGGGTTAGGAATTTAGTTTGAACACAGATCTCCCCAGGACTTTAATTCTCTCACCTATCTAGCTGTATGAGGTGAGAAAACACTGTGGATATTGCAGTGATAGGCAGTAGAGGTAGTAAGAAGTGCCCCCAAGGAAGCCAAACCACCCATGTTTCAATGCGTAAACAGGGCTTGGAGTTTATAGTAAAGGTG
This sequence comes from Mirounga leonina, assembly GCF_011800145.1. Classification (NCBI taxonomy): domain Eukaryota; kingdom Metazoa; phylum Chordata; class Mammalia; order Carnivora; family Phocidae; genus Mirounga; species Mirounga leonina. The sequence continues at coordinate 50,682,329 of NW_023270323.1, read as the reverse complement.
CTAGTCAACAGGAGGAAAGGATGGAGGTGCCCACAGATTAAAGAGAAACCTTCCCCTGGACACCGTAAAGCAGACAAACTTATCTTGGCTGGCATAGATTTGTCTTAGGGTTCCATTATGTCCTTTCTTTGTTTCTACTAGATAAGACATTGAAGAGTAACTGAAATACCAGATGCTATATAAGGTAATATTTTTATTAGCTTAAAACAGTTGTTCAGGCACCCGGAGGGCTTGCTAAAGCACTAATTGCTCAGCAGAGACCCCCAGAGTTTGTGACTCAGTGGTTCTGGGATAGGACCTGAGAATTTGCAGAACTAGTAAGTTCCCAGGTGATGCTAATGCTGCTGGTCTGAGGACCACATTTTGAGAACCACAGTCTTAAGCAGACATTTAGAGGAAGCTCCAGAGTGTTGTTCCACAAAGCAGTATAGACAGCATCACTGGGTTTAAAATTTTTCAATGCCTGTTGTTTTTCTCATTACAAAATAATAATGTGTACTACAAAAAAAAGTTTTAATTAAAAAAAAACAATAAACTCAGGGGCGCCTGACTGGCTCAGTGGGCGGAGCATGTGACTCTTGATCTCAAGGTTGTGAGTTCAAGTCCCATATTGGATGTAGAGTTCACTAAAAAAATAAATAAACTTAAAAAAAAAAACAATAAATTCATAAAACAACCTAAGTAAATTTAAAGCCACCCAAATATAGCCATTGATAATATTGCTGTGCATTCCTATAAAATTTTTCTTATGTGTATGTTTGTATATACATATATATACAATCTCCTCTCTCATATATATGTAATATATATAAAACATTGGAATCATCTTATACATATTGTTTTGTAACTTACCTTTTCACTTAATAGTATATTATAAACATCTTCTATGATCCAGCAATTGCACTACTAGGTATTTACCCAAAGGATACAAAAATACTGATTGGAAAGGATATGTGCATCCCATGTTTATAGCAGCATTATCAACAATAGCCAAATTATGGAAAAAGTCCAAATGTCCATCAACTAGATGAATGGATAAAGAAGGTGTGGTATACACACACACACACACACACACATACACACAATGGAATATTACTCAGCCATAAAAAAGGAATGAAATCTTGCCATTTGCAATGACATGGATGGAGCTAGAAAGTATCATGCTAAGTGAAATAAGTTAGAGAAAGACGAACACTATATGATTTCACTCATAGTGGAATTTAAGAAACAAAACAGATGAACATAGGGGAAAAAGAGGCAAACCAGAAAACAGACTCTTAACTATAGAGAACAAACTGATGGAGGGAAGGTGGGTGGGGAGATGGGTTAAATGGGTGATGGGGAAGAAGGAGGGCACTTGTGATGAGCACTGAGTATTGTATGTAAGTAATGAATCACTAAATTCCTCACATGAAACTAATGTTACGCTGTATGTTAACTAACTGGAATTTAAATAACAACTTGAAAAAAATCTTTCTACATCAATACAGTTCTGGAACATGACTTGCTATATCCTTTGAATAGACGTACCATAGTATATTTAAATGTTCCCATTTGCAGGACACTTAGGTTGTTATGCCAATTCTTTCCTGTTAAAACTGTATCAGCATAAATATTCTGGTAAGTCTTCATGCACATCCTTAATTATTTTCTAAAGACAATTTCCCAGAAGCCCAAATTTATATAGATTTTTAAGGCTTTTAATACATTCTTCCAGAATACTCTTCAGTGAAATATTGGATCCATTTACACACCCATCAGCACTATGTGGGTATCTTCTCACACTTTCACATAACACGGAGCGTGTTTTTCTTTCCCAATTTAATAAGGAGAAAATGATATCTTATTTACATTTTGAATTGTTTTGAGTTAGGGTGGGGTCCATAGTAGTATCGCACTCAGTGATTTCCTACTTTCATTTGTAGCTACGAAAATCTAACTCTTCACAAAGCAATTCTTTGGAGAGTTTGCCTATGTGATATTTCATAGAGCCCAGCATGTCATTTTTCTTTGTCATGAACAAACAAAAAAAAATCTCAGAGTAGAACAACTTTTGTTGTATTATGTGAATTTGGGGGAAATAAATTTGCTACAAAACTCTGTATTTTGAATTTGTCTGATGTGATATGCAATCTCAGTTCTCATTATATGAATCTATTATAATTACAATATAATTGATCTAACTACTTATTAAATAATGCATGGGAAGAAAGTATCCACTGTGATTAAAAGAGAAAAATGATGGAACAACATATCTTGTTTCTATTTAATGTTCAATAAATATTCAATTTAACTAGACGATGTGAATACTAAAATGAATTTTCTTGGTGGTACACTAACCTGAACTTTCTTGTGGATACACAGGGACTATTAGGTGAAAAGTATGGGAACATTCGAATCCCTGGAGAAGTTGAAGCCTCGGAGTTTGAAATGATTTTGGATGCTGCTGTAGAGGCAAAGCTGGAGACCAAGCTTCTGGAAGAGTGGTACTGTCGTGACGAGAACTCAGTGCCAGCAGCTTATTACCTCAGACCTAAATTGGAAATGCTGAAAAGCAATAAAAATGCAGTGAGTTATCTTTCTCTCCAAAGTATGTACGTGTCTATTACTTTCAACCGTCGTTCATCCACAGAAAAGGCATAGCAGACAGAAAGTTGTTCTGCCCTGGACCTTACATTTCTTTTTAACAACAAAATCCAAAGCTAAGAAACTTTCCAATTTTTGACTTACCTTTCTTTTTGGCCTCTCGGACTCTTCTCCTGGGGTCTGTTTATCTGAAAATATTCTTATTTTTCCCATTTTGCCATAATGTGTCTACGATATTATGAAGTCATGTTGTCGTGCTTCCTATATTCATGAATTCATGTATTCTATCTGTCCTGGAAAGTTCTCAGCTATCATCTCATCAAATAATGTCTTTCCTCTATTGCCTCTGTTCTTTCTTTTTTGCACTATAATTTAGTTTACACTGGACCATCTGTCTGTCCTCCATTTCTCTTGATTCTCTTTCACATATCAATTTCCTTAGCTCTCCATGCTGCTGTCCAGGAGACTATTTTAGGTCTTTTCCAATTCAGTATTTTTTTTCTCTTCAGCTGTGTCCACTCTGTTCATGCATTAAGCTTTCAGGTTTCACAGTTATATTTTTGATCTGTGAAATTTGGGGGGGGGGGGCTTTTAAAATCTGCCTAGCTATTTTTAAAGTCTCTCATTTTTTAATTCAATTATTTTTCCTTTAATATTTCGTACATAGTTTATATTCTTGTATCTTATGTAGAATCTTGGAGTGAGGTTGATTCATGCCTTTGTAGGATGGAAATAGTATCAATGATTCCTCTCCAACTTGGTTCCTAAATGTATCTACCATGTGTCCCCTGAAACAGAATAAAGGAGGAAGAGAAAACGGATGGGCCTTTTCCTTGCATAGGATTCCTGGAGAGATTGAAAAGAAGGAATAGAGATCCATCCCTCTTCCAAAGAGAACATCCTTGATACATTCAGTGCCAAGGCATCTCTGAGAGGAGAACAGCTCTGACTTGGCAACAGTTCATTTAAGAACCTTGTGTATTTTCATTCTCATATTTAGCATACAGCATTTTCGGCATGCAATATGAAATCATGCCAGGATCCTTAATTTTCCTTCTTCCCCCTCCATGCATTATTCAAAGTACTTATCTGCAAGAATCTTGTTTCTGTGGATAGGAATCTTAGGGCAAATCCAAGCCATTCCTCAGTTGAATATGCCAGGAATAAATGTATTGCTGGTAAATGTAGATATCAAAAAACCTAATACCTCACGAAACCAGGTTTAGACAGCGGTTTGGGAGCACTTGCTCATATGTTACTGTTTAATTGGCTTGAGTTGTTCCTTTGTCATTCTAAGATCATCTAGGGAAAATTTAAGTTATTTTCTAAGCCCCACCTGACATTTCTGCATAAATTATTGTTAAATAAATGAATGCATGAATAAGATTATCACCAAGACTCTATAAATGTTATTTGCTTGGTCGGCAGTCCTCCCATTTCATTTCCCAGAGACTCAGAAACAAATGAAGAGACAACTAAAGACAATTAAATGGAAACATATGAGGATCTTTCCTTTAACTTTCTGTTCTCTGTATCAAAACCCAAGAGGGACTTGCTACTTAACCTGTTAGCAGTGTGCCAAGCCCACGAGTTCTCCTGAGGACTCGCCCATTCCAAACCTGCTAGCCTCGGCCCTGGGCTCACGGCAAATTTTATTAAAGCCATGCACATGCCACACTGCCACCTGGTCCACAGCTGCCACCACACCATGCCCGGCGATGCGCCCCCAGCCACCATCTCACACCAGGCCTGGGCATGTCTAACCCTCATCACTCACCCCACCCAGCCTCCCATCCCTAGCCACCCCAGCATGCAGCCCCGAGCCGCCTTAGCACTTTGGAGATCTGGCATAGGACTAGGGGCCCAGCACAAATTTTGCTAACACCACCACCCCATCCCAAGTTCCCCAGCAGTCTTGCCCCCTCAGAACTGGCCTGCTTGGGTCCCACTAACACCACTGAGAGCAAGCACAGCCTGCATCAGGCAAAGAGCCAGTGCAGATGACTGCATTGAAAGGAAAAGTGACTCCAACACAACAGCAGGGCATAAGCAACACAGATAGATACTCTCTTGAAGGGTCAAGTTCTGGTGAATAGGGGACACTGTGCTGCAGGGCACTCCAGGACCTCTTCTTCATAAAGTCACTACCTTCAAGAGCAGAAGACATAGCTGACTTTCTTAACACAGAAAAACAGACACATATTGTAATTAAATTGGCAAAATCTAGTGATAAAGAAAGAATTTTAAAAGCAGCAAGACAAAAGAAGTCAGTAACTTACAAGGGAAAACCCATAGAGCTAGCACAAGGTTTTCAACAGAAACTTTGCAAGCCAGAAGAAAGTAGCATGATATATTCATAGTGCTGAATGGGAAAGATCTTCAGCCAAGAATACTCTTTCCAGCATGGCTATCATTCAGAATAGAAGGAGAGATAAAGAGTTTCCCAGACAAACACAAACTAAAGGAGTTCATGACCATTAAGCCAGCCCTGCAAGAAATATTAAAGGGGGCTCTTTGAGTGGAAAGGAGAGACCAAAAGTGACAGTATAAAGGTAAGAAAAACAAAAGCAGTAAAAGTGAATATTTCTGTAAAAAAATCAGCCAAGGAACTCACCAAAAAAGGATATAAAATATAATAACATATACCTAAAATGTGGGAGGACAGGAAAAAATAATGGGTTCAAACTTAAATGACCATCAATTTAATATAGACTGCTACATGCACATGAAGTTATATACAAACCTAATGGTAACCACAAATCAAAAACCACTAATAAATATGCAAAGAATAAAGAGAAAGGAATCCAAATATATCATTAAAGAAAATCAGCAAAACATGAAAAAAAGACAAGGAAGGATCAGAGAAAATATTCAGAAACAACCACAAAATACATAATAAAATGGTAATAAATACATTTCCATCAATAATTACTTCAAATGCAAATAGACTAAATGCTCCAATGAAAAGACAGAGGGTGACAGAATAGATGAAAAACAAGACCCATATGTATGCTGCCTACAAGAGACTCATTTTAGATGTAAAGACACCTGTGGATTGAAAGTGAGGGGATGGAGAAATATCTATCATGCAAATATATGTCAAAAGAAAGCCAGACTAGCAATACTTGTATCGGACTTTAAACAGAGACTGTAACAAGAGAAAGAGAAGGTCACTATGTAATAATAAAGAGGACAATCCAACAAGAAGATATAACAATTGTAAATACTTATGCACCCAACATAGAAGTACCCAAATACATATAATAGCTCATAACAAACATAAAGGAACTAATAGATAATAACACAATAATAGTAGGGGACTTTAACACCCCACTTACATCAATGGACAGCTCATCTAAACAGAAAATCAACAAGGAAACAATGGCTTTGAATGACACACAGGAACAGATGGATTTAACAGATATATTCAGATCCTAAAACAGCAGAACACATATGCTTTTCAAGGGCACATGGAACATTCTCCAGAATAGATCACATATTAGCCCACAAAACAAACCTCAAAAAAATACAAGAATATTGAAGTCATACCATGCAACTTTTCTGACCACAATGCTATGAAACTTGAAGTCAATCACAAGAAAAAATCTGGAAAGACCACAAATACATGGAGGTTAAATAGCATGCTACTAAACAATGAATGGGTCAACCAGCAAATAAAAAAAAAATTTTTAAGTACATAAGGGGGAAGTTTATAACAATACAGTCTACCTCAAGAAGCAAGAAAAATCTCAAATAAACAACCTAACCTTACACCTAAAGGAGCTCAAAAAAGAACAACAAACAAAACCTAAAACTAGCAGAAGAAAAGAAATAATAGATTAGGGCAGAAATAAATGATATAGAAACTAACACACACACACACACACACACACAAACACACAATAGAACAGAGTAATGAAACCAGAAACTGGTCCTTTGAAAAATCAATAAAATTGATAAACCTCTAGACAGACTTATCAAGAAAAAATAAAGAAAGGCCTAAATAAATAAAATCACAAATGAGAGAGGAGAAATAACAACTGACACCACAGAAATACAAACAATTATAAAAGAACATTATGAAAAACTATAAGCCAACAAATTGGACAACCTAGAAGAAATGGATGAATTCCTAGAACCATATAAACTACCAAAACTGAAACAGGAAGAAATAGAAAATTTGAACAGACTGATAATCAGCAAAGAAATAGAATCAAAAAAAAAAAAAGAAAGAAAGAAAGAAAGAAAGAAAGAAAGAAAGAAAGAAAGAAAAGAAAAGAAAAGAAAAGAAAAGAAAAGAAAAGAAAAGAAAAGAAAAGAAAAGAAAAGAAAAGAGAAGAGAAGAGAAGGGAGGAAGGAAGAGAATCAGTAATCAAAAAACTCTGAACAAGCAAAAGCCTAGGGCCAGATGGCTTCCCAGGGGAATCCTACCAAACATTTATAGAAGAGTTAATACCTATTCTTCTCAAACTATTCCAAAAAATAGAAATAGAAAGAAAACTTCCAAACTTATTCAGTGAGGCCAGTATTATCCTGACACCAAAACTGGATAAAGACACCACTAAAAGAGAGAACTACAGGCCAATATCCCTAATGAACAGAGATGCAAACTCCTCAATAAAATATTAGCAAACTGAATTCAACAATACATTAAAAAAATCATTCACCACGATCAAGTGGGATTTATTCCTGGGTTGCAAATGTGGTTCAATATTCACAAATCAATCAACGTGATACACCACATTAATAAGAGAAAGGATAGGAACCATATCATTTCAATAGACACAGAAAAAGCCCTTGACAAAGCACAACATCCATTCATGATAAAAACCCTCAACAAAGTAGGTTTAGAGGGATCATACCTCAACATAATAAAAGCCATATATGAAAAACCCATAGCTAATATCACCCTCTATAGGGAAAAACTGAGAGGTTTTGCCCTAAGGTCAGGAAAAAGATAAGGATGTCCACTCTCACCATTTTTATTCAACATAGCACTGGAAGTCCTAGCCTCAGCAATCAGACAAGAAAAAGAAATAAAAGGCAAATTAGTAAGGAAGAAGTAAAATTTTCACTATTTGCAGATGATATGATACTATATATAGAAAACCCAGAAGACTCAACCAAAAAACTGCTAGAACTGATACACGAATTCAGTAAAGTCACAGGATACAAAATCAATGTACAGAAATCTGTTGCATTTCTATATACCAATAATGAAGCAGCAGAAAGAGAAACTAAGAAAACAATCCCATTTACAATTGCACCAAAAATAATAAGATACCTAGGAATAAACCTAACCAAAGAGGGTGAAAGAACTATACTCTGAAAACTATAAAGCAATGATGAAAGAAATTGAAGATGACACAAAGAAATGGAAAGATATTCCATGCTCGTGGGTTAATAAATATTGTTAAAATGTCTATGCTACTCAAAACAATCTACACATTTAATGCAATCCCTACCAAAATACCAACGCATTTTTAACAAAACTAGAACAAACAATTCTAAAATTTATATGGAACCAAAAAGACCCGGAATAGCTAAAGCAACCTTGAAAAAGAAAAGTAAGCTGAAGGCATCACAATTTTGGATGTCAAGTTATATTACAAAGCTGTAGTGATCAAAACAGTATGGTATTGGCACAAAACTAGACCCATAAATCAATTGAACAGAATAGAAAACACAGGTATAAACCCACAACTATATGGTCAATTGATCTCCAACAAATCAGGAAAGAATATCCGGTGGGAAGAGGACAGTCTCTTCAACAGTTTGGGAAAACTGGACAGCAACATGTAAAAGAAAGAAACGGGACCACCTTCTTACACCATACACAAAAATAAATTCAAAATTGATTAACGACCTAAATGTGAGACCTGAAACCATAAACTCCTAGAAGAAAACATAGGCAATAACCTCTTTAACATCAGTCATAGCAACTCTTTTCTAGGTATGTCTCTTGAGGCAAGGGAAACAAAAGGAAAAATGAACTATTGGGACTATATCAAAATAAAAAGCTTCTGCACAAGGAGGAAAACAATCAACAAAATTAAAAGGCAACGTATGGGATGGGAGAAGATATTTGCAAATGACTTATCCAATAAAGGACTGATACCCAAAATGTATAAAGAACTTATAAAATTCAAGACCCAAAAAGCAAATAATCCAATGCAAAAATGGACAGAAGACATGAACAGATATTTCTCCAAAGAAGACATGCAGATGGCCAACAGACACATGAAAAGATGCTCAGCATCACTCATCATCAGGGAAATGCAAATCAAAACCACAATGAGACATCGCCTCACACCTGTCAGAATGGCCAAAACCAACAAAACAAGAAACAACAAGTGTTAGCAAGGATGTGGAGAAAGGGAAACCCTCTTGCACTACTGGTAGGAATGCAAAGTGGGGCAGCCACTCTGGAAAACAGTATAAAGTTTCCTTAAAAATTTGAAATTAGAACTACTCTACTATCCAGCAATCACACTACTGGGTATTTACCCCAAAAATACAGAATACTAATTCACAGAGATACTTAAAGAGATACTTGCATCCTTATGTTTATAGCAGTATTATTTACAATAGTAAGGTATGGAAGCAACCCAACTATCCATCGACTGATGAATGGATAAAGAAGCTGTGATAGACACACACACACACAATGGACTATTATTCAGCCATTAAAGAGAATGAAATCTTCCCATTTGCAATGACATGGATGGAGCTAGAGATTATTATGCTAAGTGAAATAAGTCAGAGAAAGACAAATACCATATGATTTCAATCATATGTGGAATTTAGGAAACAAACCAAATAAACAAAGGGAAAAAGAGAGAGAGGGAGGGAACAGGGGGAGAGAGAGATAGAGAGAGAAACCAAGAAACAGACTCTTAACTATAGAGAACAAACTGATGGTCACCAGAGGGGGTGGGGGGAAGGGTCAAATAGGGGATGGGGATTAAGAAGTGCACTTGTCGTGAGGGGCACCAGGTGCTGTATGGGTGTTGAATCACTATATTGTACACCTGAAACTAATATAACTAACTGGGACTAAAATAAAAATGTAAAAAAAAAGGGGGGGAAATACATAGTACAGTAATAAAGCCCAATAAACGATTTCTGTGTAATTTGGGCAAATTCACATATAACATGGAGATAAGTTCTAACTTTCAGCGTTACTAGGGTCATTGGCCTGTTAAGCACCTATCATAGTATTGGCACATAGTAGACCTTCAAATAATAGTGCTTTTTCTCTTGTACTTAAATATTGATTTTTTTTCTTTGATGATCTTAAGACTAATATCTCACTTTTACATTTTCCTAGATGCAGCCTTCTGCCAAAGCTGACAGTGAGAAGACCTGGAAAGAGATATCAGATGAGATCAAGGGGATATTTAAGGCTGCTGTAAAACTGTTACATGAAAAGGGGAAAATGAAATACAGCCAAGCTAAGAGGTACCTGTTCTCAGGTAATTTTTACACATCCTCAGTAAACTAAGGAACAGATAAGTAATAGATGCATTCACTGCTTCCATTTTATGGGTCTACAAGTTTAATTTCATTTACCGCCCGATGAAATTTAATTTTTCTAAATGTTTCCTTCTCCTCGAGAGGCTAGTGTTCTTTTCTTTTAACCAATAGATAAGCCTTCACTTAATTTGAGGACTTCTCCAGAAAATGTGATTTTAAAGAAGTCAGAGGAGGCTGCCTGTATTAGACCAGACTCTGCCAATGTCAGTTCATTCGTTCATTCTGTTCATTCATTCATTCACTCAGCAAACATTTACTGAGTGCCTGTTATGTGCCAGGCCCTGGGGATACAACCATGAACAAGAAGGCAAGGTCTCTCTCTCTTGGAATTTATTTTTTAGTGGGGGGAAAATAAGTGATAGGCAAGTAATCATAAATGAACAGGATCATTTCAGAAAGGATAAGCAATATGAACAAACAAGACACAGTAAGAGGGGCTGATGAAGGATATGGGGGTCCAGATGTAGATGGAGTGGGCAGTAAGGAGAGGACTTTGAGCTGAATGACAGAAAGAGTCAGAGCCCAGTGTGCTATATCCCAGGCAGAGAATTCCAGGCAGAGGGATTACCAGAGTCAAGATCCCTGCTTAGTAAGTTCCAGGAGCAGGAAGAAGGTGAAGGTAGCCAGGCCTGGGGAAGGAGAGATGAAGCCATACTAAGAGCCTATGTTTTATTCTGGGTAAGCTGGGAAGCCATTGGAGGTTGAGAAATAAAGAAGTAAGGGAGTGGCAGGATCTAATTTAACCTTAAAGTAAAAATCCACTGAGCAGAGACTCATTTGTCAGCCTTTCTCAGCCATAGAAAGGAGGCTTTATTTTTAAAGGATGCACAGGAAACCACAGAGCTGAAGGAATACGTCAGTCATACTTTCCAGGGGACAAACACTACTGGGTAAGAGTAATCAGATATATAACATTTATTTTATTTTTTAACATTTATTTTAAAAATTGATAGTGAAGGGGCACCTGGGTGGCTCAGTAGGTTAAGTGCTGACTCTTGATTTCATGATCTCGTTGGGGGGGGGGGGTGTCGTGAGATTGAGTGGGTCATTGCATTGGGTTCCATGCTCAGCGGGGAGTCTGCTTAAGATTCTCTCTCTCTCCTCCCTCTGCCCCTCCCCTGACCCTCTAAAATAAATAAATAAATACAATCTTAAAAATTGATAGTGAAGAATGATTGAGGAAAAAGCAATAGCACTTGGGTTTTCAGATTGGTTTTGTGAATGGCATGACAAAGCAAAAACCTAAAAGGCACTCAATATCATTCTCCCTATATACGGGTACTTCAAGCTAGGGCAATTGTACGTAATTTTAACAAATTCATTTCTGACAAACTATCAAAAATTAGGTCTTATTTTAGGTCTCCCTGAAAGTATTAAAACCGGCAAGAATAAGTACTATCTTTAGAATATACGGACTGACAAATATCCTTGATCCTTTGGGATTTTTTTAACCAATTTTGAGACTCTGGTTCTTCATCTTTATCAAGAACAAAACTACTCTGGTCCTAAAAACGTGCTGTATTTGAAGAAAATGCCCAGAGCAAAAGCTTTTCTATTCTTTTTTTTAATATTTTATTACTTATTTGACAGAGAGAGAGGGATCACAAGCAGGGGGAGCGGCAGGCAGAGGGTGAGGGAGAGGATCCTGGGATCATGATCTGATGCTTAACCGACAGAGCCACCCAGACACTCCAAAGCTTTCCTATTCTTGATGTAAGAGACCCCAGTTGGGGAGGGCATCCTCTTATTTAGAATCATACAGTTCCAGTGTTCAAGTATTTCACTGGCAAACACTTTCTTCTAATTTTCTCTACACTAAAAAACTCTGTCCATGTGGCCAGCCATATAAAGATTAAGATTTTATTTATTTATTTGACAGAGAGAGAGAGAGAGCAAGCAAAGGCAGGGGGATCCCAGGACCCTGGGATCACGACCTGAGCCAAAGGTGGCCATTTAACCAACTGAGCCATCCAGGTGTCCCTAATTTTTCACACTTCTACTTTCTCCTTTATAAATCACAGGAGATGAAGAGAAATAAAATAGACCCCAAAATAGTGCCCAGCTGTGAACATTAAAACTGAATGGTCTCAGGGATAGTAGTTTTGGGGATTTATGTCTCATGAATGATAGTTGCCAGGGCTGGAACTCTCCTAATGTTATCTTCATCAGGTGCTATGACCAGTTAAACTTTAGGATATTTAGAAAAATGCAAGGACAGGGCGCCTGGGTGGCTCAGTTGGTTAAGCGACTGCCTTCGGCTCAGGTCATGATCCTGGAGTCCCGGGATCGAGTCCCATATCGGGCTCCTTGCTCAGCAGGGGGTCTGCTTCTCCCTCTGACTCTCCCCCCTCTCATGTGCTCTCTCTTTCTCATTCTCTCTCTCTCAAATAAATAAATAAAATCTTTAAAAAAAAAAAAAAGAAAAATGCAAGGACAGAAAACAAATATGGCATTCCGGTAAGGAAGGGGAAGTTTATAAGATTTATAGATCAATAAATATCAGAAATTATCAATAAAAGTCCCCCCAAATCATGAGGATGCACTTGGCTTCTAGAAAGAACTCTATAGAGTTGACTTGGTCTCACATGACTCATTTATTCAGGTATATTTATTAAGTCTATACCATCAAAAGGCATTCTTATGTACCGCCTCTTTTTTTCACCCTGAGCCAAGCTTAGATGGGTTCTACCAACTTGGTCTCTCTATGTCTTCTTACAAAGCATTTATAATCAACACTCCTGATTGGCACATTCTCTCCACAGAGGTAATAACAATGGCAGTTATGTTACAGTTGATTTGCTTCCTGGGAGTCAGAGGTGATGGTGCAATCTCTGGTTATCATCCATTAGGTATACATACTATAGGTTGACACTTCCTTTCTCAGGATCCACAGAAGGTAGCACCTGGTTCATCCAGGGTGCCTCTCAGCATGTTGCACAGATGGCTGGAAAAGAGATGGGCCAAAGGCTGCTTTCTGCAGATTTCCTACATCTTGTCTCATCTACATTACAAGTTCTTACTCTCAAAAAAGAAGAGTAGATACATATTATATAAACTCCTTTGACTGGCCTCCTTAACCAAATTGCCTCATCAAAACCCTTTGTAGGGGCACCTGGGTGGCTCAGTCGGTTAAGCATCTGCCTTCAGCTCAGTTCATCATTCCAGGGTTCTGGGATCGAGTTCCGCATCCGGCTCCCCACTCAATGGGGAGCCTGCTTCTCCCTCTGCCTGCTGCTCTCCCTGGTTGTGCTTTCCCTCTCTCTCTCTCTCTCTCTCTGACAAATAAAATCTCCTTAAAAAAAAAAAAACCCTTTGTAACATGGACTGGTGACCATGGCACAGCTCACTCCACACTGGTGGCTATAAGATCTGTTTATACTGAGTCTGTTTTTTACTTGAGTCATTGCTTTTGATTGAGGGCTATCATTCCTGAAAAAATTATGATCATGAGAGTTCTAAAAGGCACCATTTAAAATTACAGTTCCCACCTTCCTTAATAGTTACTGTAGAGAATACATGTAAGTTCTGGGTTTTGTTTGATGTTCGAGTTGGGCCAGCACATTGAAATGTTTCCAGTTTCTGGCCAGCCCAGCCCTGCATACTCAAGGCCCATCCCAACCCCTCCTTCTTCTATCAGACCGCTGCCTAGTAGGCACCTCCTTAAGAAAGCCTTCCCTGACCTCTCCCAGTGGGGTAGCCCTCCTGATTGTTTGCTTTCATTGTACCGTGTTATTCTCCTTCGTGGGACTAAAAACAATCATTATACATGTATCTGTGGGACTCTGGGACTCATGTCCACCGTCCTCCACTGGACTGTAAGTGCTATAACGGCTTTTTCTCTCAGCATTGTCTGTTTTCTCTTCCCACTATATCCTGAGTAACCAGCAGCATGCCTAACACATAGTAGACACTCAGTTAAGACCAACTGGATGAAGGAAAGCAGGGGGAGTGAGGGGAGGCAGCCAGTTTTAAAACATTGCTTGCCTTAAAGTTCATTGCCATTGGTTTAATTATTTTAGTCCTTCTTATTTTTCCTCCATAAAATCATGCATCAGTGATGGTTCTGTTACTGATGCTCTGGTTTTAAATGTTCTTATGGGGCCTCAATGATTTATGATATGTATATTTACTTGTGTGTAAGCCAATGTGTTGTATGACCCAGTTTATCTTTGAAGAAATACATTTACATATTAAATCATTTTTCTGTACCCGCTTTGGGAGATATAATGGAATTTAACAGTGATATGGAAAATTCAGACTGATCACTGATTGGAACATGATTAGATGTTGAACATGATTTGTATTACTATTTACACATATCTGTCTGGGGTACAGTGCATCCTCAAATAAAATGGTGAAGCCACATTGTAAAGGAGAGAGTGACAAGGAAGAAGTCAGCGAGATACGTCATTTGGCCTCTTCCTCATTCTTTAGTGGCCCCTGTTGGTCCCTGCTCTTCGCTATTAGAACCCCTTAAGTCTGAGAGAGAAACTAAACAGGAACTTAAAAGAATCAACTATAAACTCAGTATGCTTTCTTTCTTATGGCTATATTCAAGCTCTCTCTCTAACTGGGGAGGAAATTAATTTTAATTAAAACCCATTGTACTGGGTTCCTGGCTGTTTAGGAAAAGAGAGATAAGAAATTAAAGAATTAAGAAATTAATCTACAAAAGAGTCTGCTACCCACTGCAAGCAAAATAATCTCCCCCTGGTGACTTGAGAGATAAGTACTAGGGGTGTGGGCCCACTGCTTCTTTGTTCTAGACAATAAACCTCATGCCACATTTTCTTTCAGCGATAGAGGACGAGTTTGACTTTGCTCTAGGAAAGCAAACTCCAGCATTCCTAAAGAAGTGTGTTTGCTACATTCGGAAAATTGCTAACATTGAGCGTTTTGTGAAAATCCCAGAGATGGGAAAATACATGGATATCACTGGAACAGAACCAAGGATTATGCGGGATGCAGAAGCCCAAGAGAAGCTGATAAAACTCAGGGATGAATTTATTCCAACTATTGTTGCATCATCTAATCTGAGAGTGTACACATCTGTTACTCATTGTGACATGAAACTGGGCTATTCCCAAGAAATAGAAAATCATTACATAGAAGGACTTGGTAAACAATTTTATGAGGACATGATTGATATCATTCAGGCAACCGTACAACAGAATTTTGACACTGAAACCGACACGCTCTATGATGAAATCCTTCAGCATTCCTCATTATGTAAGACGTACGCCTCCTTCTATGAGTATAAATGTGAATCTCTCAACATCGTGCATAAATACGTTCTGCCAAGCAAAACTGGGCACATCAACCCTCTCGTCATATATGGTGGACCATGCACTGGGAAGACCCTCCTGCTAGCTGAAGTAGCAAAGAAGGTGAGAGCCTTTTCTTTCACAAGCTTATTTGTAAAAATCCTTTACTTTGGGGAAAAGATAAATTGGTCAAAATTCATTTCCATTTTCTGTGTTTACTTCTGAATTATAATTAGTCTTTTTGGAAAGGATACCTTGGTGTTTCTCTTATGCTGGTATAATGGTCACACTGAAAGAAAAAAGCACATGGGATACAGTTAGAGAACAGCTTTATTTTTTCTCTCATTGGTCAAACTTCCGTTGTGGGGCAAGTTCCCATTTGGATGGAAACTAGGGCAGATCTCATAACCCTTCTCATCCCTCTCAGCAAAGACAAGCCTTCCTATCACTCTGGACCCTAAGTCATTCTCAGCTCAGCAATTAAATCTGTCCAATATAAAATGGTAATTAAAACTTGAGTTTAGGGCGCCTGGGTGGCTCAGATGGTTTAGCGTCTGCCTTCGGCTCAGGTCGTGGTCCCAGCATCCTGAGATCGAGTCCCGCATCAGGCTCCCTGCTCCTTGGGAGCCTGCTTCTCCCTCTGCCTCTCTCTGTGTGTCTCTGTCTCTCATGAATAAATAAATTTTTTTTAAAAATCTTAAAAAAAAAAACTTGAGTTTATATTTCTCTCCCACAGCTGAGGCTCACAATAAGCAAGGTACCTGCCGTGGGAAATGGGGATGTGGTCGTCTTCTCCTTCTTCCACCACATAGCACTTCTTCCCCTCTGTCCCTAACCCCAAGCACATGATCCCTATAGGGCTGTGACTCCTATAGGGTTGTGGCTTCAGGGAAGTAGGCAAGATAAGGTGGCCAGAAGGTTCTTACATGACCAGTACTGTTCTGAAAACTGGACTCCACACTCTGTGATCTTGGCAGGCATTTAAAGCTGCTTCCTAGTTCCTCTGAGGCCTTTTTCTAGTTTCCTGGATGTCCTTTCCCTCCTGCCTCCCCTGCCCTGTCCTCCCTGAGCATCTTATCTTACCTACAGTTCTCTAAACACAGGGGGATGCTTTTTATTTTTTATTTTTTTTTGCCCCAGCTGGTCACTTCCATGCCTCCTAGACATCCAGCCACACACTTCTAGTACCTTTCTGCCAAGATCCACAGCCCAGCAAGCTCCCTCAGACAGGACCTGAGGAAAACAGAACCAACAAAAACCTCTGTCAACTCAGTCTTGCCAGTGGCCCACGTGTGACACATGGGAAGCACTCGGGTGTTTTTTGCCCTGGGAAACAGCAGCTCTCCATCCCTCCTCCACCCAAAGAGCTAGCCAGCCTTGTCAGCCAACCTCCATATTTCTCAGGTGTCTGAGGACATCTGTCTCCCTGTCTCTCCAGCTCTAGCGGACACCCTGTCAGTGGTCCATTGCGGCCCCTTTCTCGAGGTGAGAAGTGAGGAAATCTCTCAGCCTTGCCCTTTGGGAGTGGGTGGTAACAGATATGACCCACAGTACCCTAATCTCCAATGTTTTTCTTGGCCTCTTGAAAGTCCTTTTTAGGCTGGAGCTGCGTAGTCCACTAAAGGTAGCAAAACTGGTTTCCACAACTCCCTTACAAATCTTGCATGATGGTGTGGAACCTCACTCTGGGTCTATTGTCTTGGCATGTCAGTCTAAACTGGACTAAACTCGTTCCATTGTAACCTCGTGTTGCACTGGATGTCCACGGCTGATAGTTGATATTATCTTGGTGTTACCTCAGAATCTCTATATTGTTCTTCCTGTGGTTATTCTCTCAAGAACAGAGCTTTCTTTAACTGTGCGAACACTCTTGTCATCCGTCATGTGCTATCACGATCTCAGGGAGGTCATCTCGAGGACAAGAACAGGGATAGTTGTGTTGTACCTTATGTGGGGATTAGGTTTCAAAGCAAGCTCACAGGCAAAAATCTGGTGTATAAACTTACTTTTAAAAAGTCCCCAGGAGGGACGCCTGGGTGGCTCAGTCGGTTCAGCATCTGCCTTAGGCTCAGGTCATGATCCTGGGGTCCTGGGATCGAGCCCCGCATCAGCCTCTCTGCTCAGCGGGGAGTCTGCTTCTCCCTCTCCTGCTCACCCTGCTTGTACACTCTCTCTCTCTCTGTCAAATAAATAAATAAAATCTTAAAAAAAAAAGTCCCCAGGAAAGTTAATTTACCATTTCTTAATATGCCAAGCCCAGCTGCTGGTTTTTCTTCTTCTCCTTCTCTTCTCCTTCTCCTTCTCTTCTCCTTCTCCTTCTCCTTCAAGATTTTTATTTATGAGAGAGAGAGAGGAGGGAAAAAGAATCCAGAGGAGACCCTGCACTGAGTGTGGAGCTGGACGCAGGGCTCAATCCCACAACACTGAGATCATAACCTGAGCCGAAACCAAGAGTCCAATGCTTAACAGACTGAGCCACCCAGGCGGCCCTGGTGTTTCTTTTAGTGTTAAATGACATGGTTCTCTTTTAATGGAACTCCAGATGAAGTGGCAGGCTTACATTTAGGAGCCATGTTGCATCAAAATAAAGTGTGTGTGCGTGCGTGTGTGTGCATGTGCGTGTGTGCGTGTGTGTGTGTGTGTGAACACTAATTTGTATGTGAATCTTCAAACTTCAGAATTGTTCCAAGTCAACAAGACAACAACAGTATGAAGAACACATGGAAGCTGAAATCTAATGAGGAAACATCCACATACACCATTTCACCTTCACTTTAGGGCTTTTTCCCTCCGGAAGAAGGAAGGGTGAAGTAGTTAGAGGGGCGAATGTTGTTGGACTTGACTGTATTCACTATGATGCAAGTCCATGTGCCAGAGCATAGGAGGTACAGAATTGTGTGGAATGTGCTGATATCCCTGTACAGATCAACGGACCCTGCGGGGCAGGGGGTGGTGACAGTCAAGTTGGTCAACTTGAGAAATGGTTTTCTGAGCTCTCCCTCTTCTGGATATTTTGTCCAACCACCAGAGTGTGTCTATTCACAGTCCAGGACTCTGGTCCACAAGAAGCCTCACCTGTTTCTAAGTCCCTTGCCTCTGCTCTACTCGCCTCTCTCCTGGGGAATGTTGTCCCACCAATGACAACCTGTGCTCTCTTTGTGACTTCATGTCCCTTGTGAGAATGCAGAGAGATGTCTCATGTTTATCTCGAGGTTATCTCCTGCGTGCCCAGCATTTCCATGGACACGAGCTCATGATCAGAGGATCGCTCTACATGTTCAACAACACGTGACTGGGAGGAGAGAGGACAATACATATAATCATCATAAGCAATTCACATAGGGACAAAATACCATGTTCTGTTTCTGATTTGCCACTGAAGGACAGTTGTAGTAGGATAGTAGGCTTATCTTCCTCCATATTGGCTTCAAAGGTGTGGGCTAAACAGTAAATTGCTTCTTTTCCTTAACTGCTACATTTTTTTTTTCTAAACTTACTCATGCCTTAACCTGAACTACATCTTGAGCAACCAAGTTTCATAAACTTACTTTCTCACTAATAAAATCCGTCCTTTCCTAAGCAACATTCTTGGTGAATTCCATGGATTACTGAAAGACATTATCTCCCTAAAAATAGACTGGGATTTTTTTTATACTTTGATCATATCCCTTCTTGCCCTTGCCTTTCCAGCCAGAGACATACTAAATTTAACAGCCACCTCATATACGTTATCTCCTTCACTCTACAATTTGAAAAACAAAAACAAAAAACCTTCCAGCTTTGTCTCTTGGTAACTGCTTAACTCTGAGCAAGTCATTTATCCAGCCTGGACAGGTTTCCTCTTCTGTTAAATGGTACTATAATCCCATCTGCCCTACAGGGAGGTGATGTGAGGACTGATAACTGTTATGTCTGTTATAAAACATAAAGCTTAAAGTTTTAGCCAGAATTATATAGATTTTATGACAATGGTAAATAATCATAAAGATGACCCTACAGTACCACAATATAGTAAAATGTCTCTGAATCATTCAGGATTATATTCAGTATTTTAGTACTATTTTTATCACATTCTAATTAGCTAGGAATTTGATCAGACTTATGTGATCTCAATTATGAAAACATTTGACTCAATATAATATGTAAGTCACTACTTAATCTATTCATTAAACAAATACGAAGCACCTACTGTGTGCCAACAAACCATGCCAGGAAACAGGATTCAGTGAGGAAAAGCTGACCATACTAGATATGCAGATTTACTGTTTATGAAATCCTTTGTAACTTTTAGAATACAACAAGTTAAGTGCTGCCTTGGGATTGAATAAGACTATTATCACTATTTTATTACCTTCAGTAGAGTGATCCTGAGGGTCTCACCTATAGATATTGGTGCATGAGCTTTGTGACAGCTCTTTGATCTTCTCGGGTTTTCCCATTCCCTGGTTCTAGGCCACTGTCTGCATGGTCAGGGTTACCAGAAGTCTGACCTCTGGAGAGAGGAAATGCTGTGTATGCGACCATGTGAATATATATTACCATTCTAAACACTACCTTTATGTTTTAGGCCTATGGCTGGCTTCATGAAGACACAGGACCAGAATCTGACCCAGTAGTCGTCATGAGATTTCTAGGAACCACAGACATGAGTACTGACCTTAAGACTCTCCTTCTAAGCGTTTGTGAACAATTGGCAGTCAACTACCGGTGTCTGGTTCAAAGCTACCCTAAGAAGATCCATGACCTCCGAGACTTATTTATAAACCTTTTGAACGAGTCTTCATTGCAGAGACCTCTAGTAATAATATTTGATGCCCTAGAGCAGCTCTCAGAGAGTGACGAGGCCAGGAAGCTTTGGTGGCTCCCAGCTCACCTTCCCCGCTTCGTACGAATAGTCCTGTCCACGCTGCCCAACAGACATGGGATCCTACAGAAACTGAGGTGCCTTATCCATGAAGAAGCCAACTACATCGAGCTGATTCCCCGGGACAGGAAGATGTGCAGCCAGGTCCTCAAACACCAGCTGTTGCGGGTCAAAAGGAAGGTCACATCAGGCCAGCAGATTTATGTGAACAACGCATTCTCCAAGTGCACGCTGCCCATGTTTGTGAACCTGACCTTCAGGGAGGTGAGATATTGGAGATCTCACAAAGATGTCGATGAATCCTCCCTCTGTGTCACGGTTCACGAAAGTATAGAGCAGCTATTCTGGTCCTTGGAGAAGAAGTGTGGTCAGAAACTGGTCTCCAGGGCTCTTGGTTACATCACCATGGCCAAAATAGGTTTGAGTGAAATGGAACTGGAGGATGTGTTGGCCCTAGACAACAGTGTGATGAATGAGCTCAATGAGAACATTAGGCCCAGCAATCCCCTGAGAGTACCTTATCTCTACATCGCGAGGCTCAAGGAGGGTCTCAGTGGATACTTAATAGAAAGACATGTGAAGAACGTCACACTCCTGGTCTGGGCCAATAGACACCTGCAGCTTATAGCCCAGAAGTTGTATCTGCAGGATGACAGTGACCTGCGTGAAATGCACACCATCCTGGCAGATTACTTTCTGGGAGTCTGGTCAGGGGGCAGGAGGAAAGCTTTCTGCCTTGAAGACCCCTACTTGAATGGCTGCCTTGACTTGGAGAGCAGAAGCTTGCTTGAGGAAGAGAAGCACTTCATGGAACAGGCTTCCTTTGATAGGCAGGCTCCAGACCAGCCCTGGGTTTTCCAGTGTAATCCACTGGAGCCTGACATCTTCTTTGTCAATCATCGGAAAATGTCTGAGCTCTTGCACCACCTGACAAGATGTGGAAAAACCGATGACCTGCTTTACGGGATCATCATGAACTTCAGCTGGCTTTATACCATGATCAAAATCGGCCAGTTTGACAAAGTGCTCTCAGACATTGAGCTGGCTTACAACTACTCTCAAGAGAAGGAGCTGAAGTTCCTGGCTAGCACTCTCCGCGGCATCAAACCCAAGGTCACTGCGTTTCCGGGCTCCCTTTCAGCAGAGCTTCAGCAAAGGCTGCTGCCTGTTGTAAGTTCCCTGCCCAAACTTAGGCACCTCCTTTTAGAATGTGACAAAGATGGGCCCAAATATTGCTCCATTGTGCCATTACATTCATCCATGGACGTAACATACAGCCCGGAGCGTCTCCCCTTGTCCTCTAGTCACCTGCATGTCACCGAGATTCTGCCTACATGTAACCCCAGTACTGTCCTCACAGCTCTAGAAAATGGTTCCATCAGCACGTGGGACGTGGAAAGCCGTCAACTCCTCCGGCAAATCACCACAGCCCAGTCTGTCATCCTGGGCATGAAACTCACCAGTGACGAAAAGTATCTTGTGGTGGCTACGACAAATAACACCTTGCTGATTTATGACAATGTAAATTCTTGTCTTCTGTCTGAAGTGGAAATCAAAGGCACCAAGCACGGAAGCGGCTCCACCTACATCAATGGATTTACACTGTCCGTCAACCATGCCCTCGCATGGCTTGAAGCCAGCAAAGATGTCACTGTCATCGATCTGCTCTACGGGTGGCCCCTTTACCAGTTCCACTGCTGGTACGAAGTGACCTGTGTCCAGTGCTCTCTGGATGGCATGTACGCTTTCTGTGGACAGTACCTGAACACCACCACCATATTTCATTTAGGGAGTGGAGAAAAGTTATGCACGGTGACATCCGAATTTTCAGGTGGGTTTGTGAAGTTTCTTCTTATCTTGGACACGGCTCAAGAAATGGTAATGGTGGACAGTGAGGGAAGCCTTTCGGTTTGGAATACTGAGGACATTTCCAATCCCCAGCTGACTGACGACTTTGACTGCCGAAGAGAAGACAGCGAGGTGGTCAGCATTGAACTTTCAGAGGACCAAAATGCAATTCTGATCTGTAAAGCCCTCAGCATTGAGCTCTTAGATACGGGCATGTGGAAAGTGGCTGAGAAGTTCAGAGCTAAGCACAACGAACGCTTTATTTCTGCTGTGCTGTCCAAAAACGGAGACTGCATCATCGCGACCATGGAAAATACCTCAGCTGTGTTTTTTTGGAGGCGGGACACAGGCCAATGCATGGCGAGCTTACAGGAAATCTCAGGTACCATAGTCAAGCTGGTGAAATCCAGTCACCACAATATGCTGCTCTCTTTATCAACCAGTGGTGTTCTTTCCATCTGGGATATAGATATAATCACCGCTATGTCCAACATAGATAAGACTGGGAAACCCATCCAAAGCCTGGTGTTACCTGCCAGAGGAGAAATCATTTATTCCCTCGATGGCTCGGACTGTGTCCACAAGTGGAACTTCAGCAGTGGGTTCCTTGAGGCAGTATTCAAGCATGAGGGCATAGTCGAGCACTGCGTGCTGACGTCCTCTGGAGATGTCATGGTGACATCAGATGACAAAAGCAGCCAGTATGTCTGGCACACCACCAGCGGTGAGAACCTCTTCCGAATTAATGGGCAGAGAATATCTCAGCTGCTAATTACGCACAATGACCAGTTTGTGGTCTCTCTCTGTGAGGAAAATGCCTCCAGGGTTTGGAGACTGGCCACAGGCCACAGGGTCTGCAACATTTTGACCACTCTGCAGAATGCCTTTATAACCTCCGCAAATACCTTCGTGGTGGGAATGACGAAAAGCAAAGTGCTGGCGGTCAGTCTCTGGACAGGAAGCATCACCAAGAAATTTTGCTGTGAAGATGGCACCACCATTGTGAATTTTAAGTTGATCCCCGACTGCCCTGACATCATTGTGTTCATCACATCAGCCGAGACGGTGAATATCTGGAGTCTGACGGATGAAGTCATCTGTCGCCGTGTGCAACTTCCAAACAACTTCTTGAAAAATCTGGAGGATTTCGAGATTTCTCCCAATGGCAAGCTAGGCATTATATCCAGGGGAGACGAAAATATCAATGTGCTGGATTTACACAGCGGCAAATTACGGGTGGTTCACGCCTCTGGGGTCATCTGGAGGCAAAGGCTCTCTCGAGATGGTCGCTACCTGGTATACATTTGTTTCCGAAACGGGGAGGAGGAGGATGAAAATGGTGCGGTATCCAGTTTGATTGTAATGAGACTGGCTGACGGCAAAAACATCGGTGCCTGTTCCCTTTACAAAACACCAACTTTTCTCGCCCTCTCCCAGAGGCACCTGAACATCATAGTGGGTTTTGACGATGGGAGTATAGGGATATACACAGTGGTAGACCGTGTAGACGCAGCCCTGAAAATTAAGATTGCCACTTCAAATAGCAGACAGATTTTCAATAATGCAACACAGGCATCCAGGCCAAAGTGTAATAGTTACTGTTTTAAAGTGTCTGTGGATTGCCTATGGAGAGAGTCTACCGAGGTCTTTGCGAGAGACAGTCCCATCACCGTGAGCGATTCCACTGAGCCCAGCGAGGCGACACCGTCCAAGAAACACAACCCTTGCTATGACCGGATGTGCTCCGCCCTGGAATCCAGGGGCCACAGCTATGCCCCCGACAACTGACAAAACGTTCTCCTTGCTCAGCAGACACGCGCGATACACACGCACAAGGGGGAGAAAAAGTATCTTCTGTCTCCCAAATGATAAACTACTCCTTTCTTTAAAGACAGGAAAGATGCTGGAGTTCCAGTGTTAACATGCTCGTCAAAAAGACAGAAATGTGAAATCGGCTTTGAGTTGGCTCTTTTTGTCAAAGTTAATCCAGGAATGACACCTTGACAGAGCATTTCTAAAAATGGTGTTTAACCGGCTACATCAACTGGAAGCTAGGCGATATTTTTCACGTTAGCTGCGTGGGAAGCAACAGCATAACTCATTCCATGGGTTCAGAAGACAGAGCTAGAACTATATCCAGACCCCTTGGACTGGACTTCATTCCACGGAAATCATTTGAAATTGTGAACACAAAGAGCTGTTTGACCTCCAATGATGGTGTGGCCTAAGTAAACACAGCCTTAATCTCTCCTTACATTTTACAATCCTGACAACTGTGTAAACCCAGTCTGCAGATGGAAGGTCAAAAGGTGCAAAATTACGTAACAAAAATGCCCCCTCGTACTCCCAGTTTCCCAGGAGAAAGGACGTGAGAGGTGAGGCCATGAACTGGACTGGGCACAAGAACTTAGTACCACCCTCATAGGGCTACTGAGCACGCAGTCAGTCTTCATTAGGATACAGTTGAGACAGTTGCATGCAAGGGTTTCTGTATAACGGAACATGCGATTTTTACACTACTTCCTGGGCTGCAAGAGAAACACATTTAATAGGAAACCACAGTCTTTTCGTGTGTTTTTGAAATGCCTATTCGTGCTGGACATTAAAGCAGAATTACAGAACGGGCATTATAGATTTGGTAAGACATCTGTTCATTTCCATCATTGTACTAACAAAAGTCTGGGCTATTCAGTCAGTTGTATGGAAGCATACATTATTTCCTAAATCCCTGCAGTGAATCTTAACAGAAAGAAAGCTTTCTTGACACGCCATCTATGAAATACTGAAGACATTTGCCTTACTCTCATTCCTCCTCACTCCTGTGTAAAATGCAGACAGACGACCAAATACTCGGGGACAAACTGAATATGCCTGTCTTTGTGCTAAAATATTCCATATCTTAAGGGTGTCCAAAGGTTCTTTCTTGTCCCTGTTTGTAATCACTTTCTTACTTCCCCAAACTGTATGTAGGCTTCTTCCTCTGTCACCCTTTCTGCTGGAGGGCTCCTTGGGGCCTTTATAGTCTTATCCGTTTCAAAGCAGAAGCTATGAAATGGTATTAAATACTTTTTAAAAACACTACTTCACCTATTTAAAAGAAAATATCACATCCCAAAAGGGGGAAAGTGATTTTCTTCCTTCCATATCCTCCACATGGCATGTCCTTGGATGACTTTTCGAAGGGTGTCAGAAGCGCTGGTTTGCTTTGAAAGTGACGGGAGTGACTTGTGGCGGCAGAATGATGACCAAGGAACTGATGTGCTCTCAGCCCAGCTCGGCCACAAACTCGTCGCGCGGGCAGATCTTTAGCCTCTCCGCTGTATTGTTTTTGTAAGCTGCAAAATAAAGGGAGTGATAGCTTCTGCTCTAGCCTTTATAGGGGTGTTGGAGAGCAATGTGAGGAAAAAGACAGCGACGGCTTGATTGTTTTTGCAAATGGGAGAAGCAAAATGATCTGATCCAAAGGGAATCCAAGCTTATTGCATTTCACTTCGGAAAGCAGTTTGACATGAAAGCATACAGAGATGGGATTCAGACATAACGCCCCACTCCGTGGTCGAAGAATTTTTTTCAATATGTTCCTCCTGGCCTAGCTACCAGCCGGGAAGGGGGTAGCCCAGTGAAGGCTCAGCCCACGTAGAGATCACCTGGAGTTGATTGTATGAGTCAATGCTTTTTTTTTTTCTTTAGCTCTTCTGCGGCAACACATTCCTATTCCTGTGATTATCAGTTGGACCTCCATGCCACACATTTCTAAGAATTAAATGCCTAGATGGATTAAATGTAGTGTGTGAATATTCTATGTAACAGCCAATAGAGTTTAACAAGTGACTTGAATGATTTTTCCTAACTTGTTTGCAACTGATAGCTCATATTGAATGTTTTTATGTAAACTTTGTATTGTTGGGAAGAATTACCCAGAGATTTATATTTTCATAAATGTTACATTTAGTTAAATTTTGTTACAGAGTTGTTACACTAGAAAATTATTGCTGTCTTCAAACAATGTACAGTCTTGTGTATGTATTGTTTGTATGAATAAAAGGTAAACTACTTAGATTTGTGGGTTTTTCTTCCCCAACTTTTGCAAGTATACTTAGAGATTTTTAGTAATAATAATTGTTCATGCTTACTGTACACCAGACTCTATTTTTGGAGCCTTGTACGTACTAAGCCATGTAATCTCCACCAAAGCCTTATGAGATAGGTACTGTTAGTATTCCAAACTCACAGATGTAACAACCTAGAAACAGAGGTCCAGGGGGAATTGCTGAATAGGATTTCAATATACCATCAATGTGGTTTTTGTTACCTTTTCGAAAGCACATAGAATATAGCATTGAATATCCAGTAGGCACTTACTGATAATGGCCTATAAAATGTTTTCCAACTTGCAGATTAGAGACCAGGCGAGGCTCTAAAGATCACCGGAGGTCTTTGCAAACTCCCAGGAGTTTCAGGTATACCACAACTGCTGATGTATTCATTCCACAAATAGTTATTTGGTCATGCATTTTGCCAGGAATGCAAAGGTTAGTAAAGTAGCTTGCACCTTCTAGGATCTCACAGTCTTAACAGGAAAACAGATAGGAAACAAGTTCTATGGGTAAGTGCAAGGACAGTGTGCTTCCTTCTGGGCTTGGGGCCAAGGTGGGAAGAATGATAACCAGAGTCATCCCACTCATAAAGTGCCTCCAGGTGAGAAGGCTGGACCAAGGAGGGGGATCTTCCTCCCATAGGCACCTTTTCCCATTTCTTGCCTCTGGGAACTGAGAATCCACACACACACTCACAAAAAAAATTTTAAACAAGTTAGCAATGGAGAGCTTAAGTGATGATAACTAGGAAATAATCGGATGAACACTTTGTATCTAGTTTCATGAAACAATCATTCTCAGAGAAATTTAAAATCAAGACGTTAAAAAATTGAAGACATTATCTATCTGGTTTCATCTATGTGGCTGAGACTTATTTCTGTTTAGAATTTACCCCCCTTGAAAACTCTTCCTTAACTCCACCACCCATGCTGGGAATTCCTTCTTGGATTCTAATCTAAATCCTTTAGGTTGAAGGTTAAACATTCTCTTTCAGTTCTGAGAAAACGTAGAGGAGTGGATTGTCATTGTTTGCATAAAAGCATTTCATATACATGGAGTTTGTTGTTTAACAAACTTAAATATCTTCTTTCCCAGTGTCAAGAATGCAACAAATACCATGTGTTTGCTTTGTCCAAGGCATTATGCTCATGCCCTAGGATGATCTCATAATGAGTCATGCATAACCCCTGCCCTCCAGAATCCTACAATCTAAAGGAGACACAACTAAATTAGATGTGATACAGATTTTTTTAAAAAGTTAATAAAACTGAAATGCAGGTGTTGAGAATACACTGCAGAGGAGCAATTAACTCGAACTGGGATTCAAAAGGAATGGCCAAGAGGAGGTGATAGTGGAGGCTTGAAGGACAAATGGAACTTAACTGTCAGAATGTCAAAAAGACACTTCAGGAGAAGGAAGCTGTGTGAGCACAAACAGGGAGAGTCAACATATACTGTGGATGACTTCAGATGCTATGCTGGCTTTTTAAACTTTATTCTGGGGGCGCCTGGCTGGCTCAGTCGGTAGAGCATGCAACTCTTGATCTCAGGGTCATGAGTTCAACCCCCACATTAGTCGTAGAGGTTATTTAAATACATACATACATAAAGTTAAACTTTATTCTGTAACTCATAGGTAATCGTGGGAAAGTTTTTGAGAAGGGGAAAGACCTGGTTGAAATGGTGTTTTAGAATGACTTAGGCAGTACTATGTCCCATGGATCGGAGATGGAAGAGACCAGAAGCTGGGGACCAGTAAGAAACTATTGTAAGGAGCTGAGATAGAAAGTAGAAGATCTTGATCTTAGGACAGCCGCAGTGAGGATGGTAAGAAGAGGCATGATTTCAGGGCTTTAACTGACAGAGTTGTGTGATGAACAAAAGAGAACTCACATAATTCCAGCTCCAATTGAAACTGGGTGGACAGAATTATAGATGTAAAATGAATACGTTTAGGAGATGAAGATGAAGTAAATACTGAAATAAAGTTGGACCTAGAGAATTCAAAAGTAAAGATATCCATGCAGGCAACTGGAAATGTGTTATCCCGGCAATGGAGAAATTGTAGCTAAAGGCAAAGAATCCAACCTGTTATCTCTTTCTCAAAAATCTAAATAATGCATAAGATGGTGCTTTTTTTTTTTT
Source organism: Mirounga leonina (assembly GCF_011800145.1). Lineage (NCBI taxonomy): Eukaryota > Metazoa > Chordata > Mammalia > Carnivora > Phocidae > Mirounga > Mirounga leonina. The sequence continues at coordinate 50,653,989 of NW_023270323.1, read as the reverse complement.
CGTTATAATATAAGCCAATACCATAAACTTCTTAAAATTGTGGGTCTTTTTTTTTTTTAGAACCATATTGACAAATTTAAAATTCTATTGACAAATCCACTCAAACAAATTAGTTCTCCTATCTTCCATGACTTATCGGTTGGAATGATTTATATGCCAATGAAAACATGAACACACCTAAAACACTAACTGAATCATGGTGTTTCACTCCCACATGCATCCAGAAACCACTGGTTTTTCTTCTGTATTTTTCATAAGGGTCCCTTGACAGCTCCATTTGGCATTCCATGTGATGTGCATGAAGTGCAGATTACACGTATATGGACATATTGGAGGGTTTCGTTTCAGTGTATCAATATGACAAATTATATAACACCGAATTTAAGATTACCAATACCACCACCATCTCTGGCTTTACAGAATCCCAGCCTTTGATAGATGAAGGTAACTTAGTCAGCAGCTTGAGCATATTCAGAGCAGTGGTTCTCAAACTGGAGTGTACATCATTTGTTAAAACACAGATTACTTCACCCTCCCTATCCCCAATTATTTCAGAATCCGTATGTCGTGGGTAGAGCCTCCAAATCTGCATTTTTTACTGAATCCCTCCAGATGAAGCTGATTCCGCTAGTCTGGGAACCACACTTCAAAACCTAAACAATGTCTTTTTGGTCAAAGTAACTTAACTGATAAATGTACCAGTATTCTGTGGACGTTACTGAAGCATCCACTAGAAGTGTGACAAAGGGTTTTATCAGAAAATGATGTAAAATAGCAGAGAACTTCCTTCTAAATCTATCATTTTAAAGCATGCAGCTACCACACGACTGGCAAGATGCCCCCCAAAACGAGTTTTCTCCCATAAAGGGTGACACATGTGTAGATGGGGCTGGAATCCCTAAAGTGGGCCCGTTAGAAACTAAGGACAGTATTCGGTCTTCAAATAATACTCTGGCCTCTTCTGCAGCAGCCTGTTCTGTCCTGACTGTCCCTGGATAATCTGAAGGGGAGAGAAGAGGGTAAGCTAGGTGGCGCAGTTGCTTAACACATTTTCCTGTCGATCCCAACTTGCGCGCACAGGTGAAAAGAACTTCCAACACCTAAGTAGTATTTTCAGGTAAAGCCACCAGCTCTCCACCCACCGTAGGTGCGTGCACCGCAACAAGTACGCGCGTGGAGCTCAGGAGGTGTGGACGCGGTGTTGCGGCCGAGGTTCCAACAGCCCGGGAAAAGGGGGTGGGGGGAAGCAGGACTTCGCTGAGCTCCCACTGTGGCGTCGAGGGCGCAGGCGAGTGTGTGCAACTTCCTGGAGTTACACCTCGGTAGCGTCCGCGCTGGGTCTCAGGCCATCCACTCTGATAGTGCAGGCGGGCGACGGTGCACACACCAGGTCGAAACGGAAGAGGCTGGAACTGAGGAGGAACCCCAAACTCAAAAGTACGGGGTGCGGGGTTCAGATCTCTTTGCCAGGGGCCGCATTCCTGGATCTCCCCACTGACGTCCCGCATCCTAGGAGGCTCCCCTCTCCCTCCAGCACGACGGAAAAGTAGGCACCGAGACGTTACCCCGCGCGGGCCGGCAGTGGCTGCCCGGAGGCCGAGCGCGCCCGGGGATGGCGGGCCCGGCTCCGAGGGGCGCGCGGCCGGGCGGGGGGGCGCGCGGCTCGGGGCGCGCAGGTAAAGGGTTACGCGTGCCGGGGAGGCTCGCCCGCCGGCCGCGCCACGTGACGCGCCGGCCCAATGACGGTGCCGGGGCGGCCGCTGTGAGCGCGGCGGGCTCCGGGCGGCGCTGAGCCGCTGGCGTTCACCGGCGCGGCCGCCCGAGGCCGGCGAAGCCATGGGCGCCGCGACCCCGCCGCCGCCGCCGCCGCCGCCGCCGCCCGGCCCCAGGTAGGGACGGTCCCCCGCCCCGCGCGTCGGGCCCCGCCGTGGGCTTGCCTCCTGCCGAGCTCGGCTTTGGGGCAGTATTTCCCCGATTTCTCTCGCAGGTCGTTTTTATTTCTTTACTTCCTTCTGGCAGGAAAAAAAAAAAAAAAAAGGGGGCGAGGCAATTCTCAGTTTGATTACTTCGGAAAAGTCACAGAATTCAACAAAGGCACAGAAAGGGAGGCCAAATCCAGCACCGGCAGAGGCGGGGGCGGGGGGCGGGCGGGACTTTTACAAATTCCCCCAAACTCAAGACGGGGACAGTTTGGAAAGCTTGGCATCTCAGTGGTGTATGAAACAGTTTTGGTTTTAAATCCCTAATTAATGGGGCGCCTGGGTGGCTCAGATGGTTGAGCGTCTGCCTTCGGCTCAGGTCATGATCTCAGGGTCCTGGGATCGAGTCCCGCATCGGGCTCCCTGCTCCTTGGGAGCCTGCTTCTCCCTCTGCCTTTCTCTCTCGCTCTGTCTCTCATGAATAAAAAAAAAAAAAAAAAAAATCCCTAATTAATGAACTTTCAGCTGCGCCTGAGAACTTGAGTTGGAAAAACTGCAAGAGATTTTGCCTTATTTCTAAGTGTCCCCCTCCCCCCATTTTTAAGCATCTGAGCGTTTCTTAATAAAACGGAAATGGAATGTTGACCGCCGCTGTTTCTTTGAAATGTCCTTGGGTCCCCAGGATTTGCTCCGGTCGCGGTGCTGGAGCCCTGGGTGGCGGTGGGAAGGGGTGGGGTGGGGCGGGGAGGGTGCAGCGCTAGGAAGCGGCACGTGTTGAAAGAGCGTGCCAGGTGCAAACTGTTAAATGGTCACAAACTGTTTGCTGCATATATAATAATTAGGCAAGCATCTCCCAGGTCGCTTGCTTGGGTCTCATTTGACCTTGGCAGCCCTGATGAGGTGAGATTTTCACAAACCACCACTGAAGAATTTTTCCAATGATACAAGACAGATTTCAAAATCAGTGGGACTTTTTACCCCCTTCCAGGACTGTAATTAACCTTAAAAACAAAACAAAACCTCCCCTTAGTAACTTAGTACATTTTATTTTACATTGTGGTATATAGACTTTTGCCCAGTGAATTTAGAGGAAGTCGGTGTTCCACGAGGTGGTTCAGATCATTAAAGAATAGGGTGTTTTATTTTCTTCCCGTCCCTGTGAGAATTACTGGCGGCCCTTTTCATATGGCTTATAAGTGTCCTGGGTGGCCCTACCCACGCTGTTGTGAGGAGCAAGGCTGTAGAAAAGATGAGACGTTTTGAGAGTTGAATCAGAAAGAAATAGAAGGGGCACCTGGGTGGCTCAGTTGGTTAAGCGACTGCCTTCGGCTCAGGTCATGATCCTGGAGTCCCGGGATCGAGTCCCGCATCCGGCTCCTTGCTCAGCATGGAGTCTGCTTCTCCCTCTGACCCTCCCCCCTCTCATGCTCTCTCTCTCTCTATCTCATTCTCTCTCAAATAAATAAATAAAATCTTAAAAAAAAAGAAAGAAAGAAATAGAAAGTGGTCGCTGCTTTTAAACACAATAAATTCTGTTTATTCCCACAAAAATATTCCACTTATTTCCACATCTAATTCTCCAGTTAATATTTTAAGGAGACAGATGTTAGAGGTTCTGATGCTAAACACCAGTATCTTTAGAATACCTCAGCAGTCGTGAGGCAGGTCTTTGAGACAGTACTTTGAAGCTCTTAAGGCTAAGTAGGACTCTGGGGTTCTTTGTACTTCCCTAACGTGTGAAGAATTAGTTATAGGAAGCTGCCTTGATCCCAGACCAGGAATGGAGGAGACATGAATACAGGAAGGTGGGGTTGGGTTTATTTCTCTTCTTTGTTCACTCACTGTTCATCCTGGTCCTGCTCTTTCTGTTCAGCAAGTATGTGATAAGTGCTTCCCCAGAAACATGACCCGTCTTTGCTATGTTCTAAGAGCTTTTGCAAATCTGGATTCAAAACCAGACAGAAACTTGCATGTCACCTAAATATGTTCAATAGCCTAAAAATGGAATGATTCCCCTGACCTCCCACCTCATGTCTCTCTGAGCCTGGAAACAACCTAGCCAAGTTCTGGCCAGAATTGAGTCTCAGCCCAAGGGCCGAGTGGGTACTTGTCTGCCTTCCTCCTGCAACTGCCCTGCCTTGGAGGCCTCAAGAGTCCATTTACTGAGCTTCTTGGAAGGGACTCCAGTTTCCAAATAATTGAATACCAGTCTCCCAGTAGCTGGGTTTCCTCCACCTGAGCTTGCAAATTCCCTTAGTTTCACAATGTTCCCAGTAACCCTGAATCTTGGGCCCTTTTGAGGTCTTGGTTAAATAGTACCTAGCTTCTGCTTTTTTTTTTTTTTTTTTTTTTTTGTCATTAGATTGATTATCTGGTTGGAGGTAGACTTTCTAGATATCTAGAAAAGAAGAGTCAGTAGCCTCATCCTAGGGGAGGAGCCTTCACCCATCTGCAGGTCAGATGGGTCACCTATTTGTAGCCTTTCTTAGTGTGGTTACCACCTGAATGCCGTTTTAAGAGAATAACATGAAAGTGAAATCTGTTATCTACTCACACCCTTTTCACCTGAGAATATTCTGGTCCCATAGAGTTTGGAATCTTCAGAACGACCATATATCATCAAAATGACCCTATCCTGGGGTCCCTCAGGGTGACTCAGTCAGTTAAGTGTATGCCTTCAGCTCAGGTCATGATCTCAGGTTCCTGGGATCGAGCCCCACATTGGGATCCCTGTTCAGCAGGGAGTCTCCTTCTCCCTCTGCCCCTCTACCCTGCTCATGTGCATTCTCTCTCTCTCTCTCAAATAAAATCCTTTTAAAAAATGACCCTATCCTAAGACTTAACATAGCCATCAGATGAATATATGTCCTGAAGCAGATACTTAAAATAAGTCAAAATACTAGTTCAGTGTCATCAAGCATCTTGGAAAAGATGCTCCTGAGCTGCAGCGAATATTAAAAAGGAGTATGTCTCAAATTTTACCCTGAGCAGTGAATTCCATTCTATTCAGTGGACAAGTGGCTCTCTAAAATGAAGTGAAACCCCTCCCTGACCTTGGAGACAGCAGGTTTGTAAGCCTAGAGATAATCAGATGCACACTCAGCCAGGTGCCAGAGACACTGTCCTTGCCTTCAGGGAACTTAACAGTCTTCAGACAAGCCAGTGGAGGGTTTTAAGCAGAGCAGCTCTGTTTCTTAGAAAGTTCTCTCCAGCTGCAACGAGAAGACTGAAATGGGAAAGATCCCAGCCAGGCAGCTGCTGTAAAAATCCACACGAGAGGAGAGTGAGAAGTGAATTGATTCTAAAGATACGTAGTGGGACAAAGGTATTGGGGACCTCAAGCCAAGAAAATATTGGGTGACTCAGGTCTCTGCAGTTGATTTCCATGTCATTTCAAAATACATCTGTTGCAAGCAGGTAGCTGTGAGCCACGTGCTTCCCCTTCTACGCCCTTTGTTTCTCTCACGGAGAAAGGTGTTGATAAAGAATGAGCCAAGTATAGTTCGCACTTTCAGCAACGCAGTGCATCTTCGCGCAGACTTAAATATGTACATCGGAAGGCTAAGTTAGGATAAACGGTTGCCCTCGTTTTGTATACACATCCTCTGATTTAGCTTAACTCCTTCTGGGAATAACACCCTTGATTGTGTAGCAGGCGCAGTAGTGGACGTGTGTCTCGGTGCAGAAATGCCATGTCGGAGCACCCCCCAGCAGGACGCAGGAGGCGCCGAGGGCCTGCGACAGAGAGACAGTCACCTCTGTCACTGCCGCATGCAGAGCTCTGTCATACAACATGTATTTGGATTCCTTTGTGATTCATTTGTTTCTGAGTCCCAGAGTCCATCTCTACACCCTAGAGTTTGGACATTTCTTTTGATTTTGGTGTTGTCTTTTTCCTTCCATTGGGTAATTGAGTGCATACCTTGGGTCATTTCTGTGTGATAAAGATTGGGTCTGCATGTCACGGCTGTGAAGCATTATCCCTCTTCTTTGGTGGTCAGACGACCAGCAGTCTCAGTTCTCCAGACTATGGCAGCCTAGAAATGAATAGAAGTCTGCCTGCACCCGTAGAGAGTTGTGAAGAGCCACATACTTAGACCGTCACCAGAAGGTACATACATGTAATTATTTCTCTTTGGACTCCTAATGAGCTTGGCTATGTGGGTTCGTGGTCCATGGCAAGGAGGCTCACCTCCCAGATTCTGCATAAAGTTATTAGGGTAAGTGTGGGATGTAGTCACAACTGGTTTTGCTAAACAGCAAAACCAATAGAGCGAAGCTGCCTGCGATGACATTCTGAGTCGACAAGACAGGAAAAATTCGGTTCAGAACTATTAACAAGGAAATAAGTGTCGCATTCTGGGAAAGTGCACCCTCAATCCTTCTTAGACCCAGAAAAGAACTTTAAAAATCACTGGTTCTGAGCAGCTTAATTTAGAGGAAACTGAGGCTCGGGGAGGCTAAATGAGGTGTCTAAGGTCATACAGTCGCCTAACACAAAAGCTACTGGGGCCATAGTCTGAGAATCCCAATTCCCAGCGCAGTCACCTTCCTACTATGCCTGGCCGAAAAGGACAGATTTTAGTGGTATGGGAAGCTGATCTTTCGTTAAGTACCTTTTCCCCAAAATGTTATAACAGCCACTATTTGTGGAGAAATTACTTACATCGAGTATCAATTATCTATTGCTGTGTAACAAACCAGTCCAAAACGTAGTGGCTGAAAATAACCACTATTGATTTAGTTTATGACCCTGTGGGTGAGCAGTTGGGGCCTGGCGACTGCGCCGGTCTTGTCAGACTCCCTCATGCATCTGTGGTCACAAGGCAGCCCTGCCCCCCGAGTGTCGGCTGACCGTCAGCTAAGTCCCAGGCCGCCTGGGCTTGTTCACGTGTTGGCCCATGGCTGTAGGAGGGAGCGTGGAAGCAGCACTCCATGAGGCCTAGGCTGAAAGGGACACGAGTTGCTTCTCCTCCAGCCTCCTCTAAAAGCCAGTGAAGAGGCCAGCCCAGATTCAGAGGGTGGAGAAGTAGACTCCACCGTTGGATGGGAGGAACTGGCAAACCCCCCTTAGGGAACAGGAGGGATTCAGAGAGGGGTGGGGAATCGCGGTCATTTTTGCAACCTACCACATTGGCTAAGCACTTTGCATAACTCAGCTAACTGAATTTTCCCAACAACGCTTGAGGTGCAGGCAGAAATCCTATTTTACAGGCGAAGAAACTGCAACCCAGACATGTCAGTCTGAGTTAGGCAGGAAATGCAGCTGGCCTCTCTGCCCCTGCATGACGCTACAGGGACCGGGAAGGGTGGGAAGCATGCTATTATCATACAACTCAGGGTTTTGTACGAACAAAGTTTAAGAGTACTTTTGCTTGATTTATGTGCTAAAAGAAATAAAATCAGAGACGATTGTGCCCTCGAAGGTATGGTATGTGCGCATGTGCGCACAAGGTAATTAAACAATAAGATTCAGAGTAAAGAGAAATAAGGCAACTGGATCATCAAGAGTAATAGGGGACAAGGGGCGCCTGGGTGGCTCAGTTGGTTAAGCGACTGCCTTCGGCTCAGGTCATGATCCTGGAGTCCCGGGATCGAGTCCCGCATCGGGCTCCCTGCTCGGCAGGGAGTCTGCTTCTCCTACTGACCCTCCTCCCTCTCATGCTCTCTGTCTCTCATTCTCTCTGTCTCAAATAAATAAATAAAATCTTAAAAAATAAATAAAATGTTTTAAAAAAAAGAGTAATAGGGGACAAGATAATGAGCTTAGGGGAGCCAAGGGAAAGACTAATTTGAAAAGAATCCTATCTTTTTATTAATATCTCAAAGGTGAAGTTATTCACCCAAGGTCACACAGAGCTGATGAGATGGCATTCAGACCCAGGTCCGCATGTCTCCAAAAAGAGTCCTCCACCATTTTGTCCCCAGAAAGCCAAGAGCTTTGCTACTCGAAGTGGTGTCCGTGGACCAGCAGCCTGGCGGTCACCTGGGAGCTGGTTAGAAATGCAGTCTTGATGCTACCTCAGGTCTGTTGAATCAGAATCTGCACTTTAACAAGATCCCCGTACAGTTCGTAAGTACAGTGAAGTCTGGGAAGCAAAGCACATCCCCCAAGACTGGATGCCAACCTGGATTCTGACGAAAGGGAAAAAATAAAGGAAGTGAAGACATGGTTCTGAACTGCCAAGTTCTGAACTGCATTTCCCACACTTTAAGGCTGGGATGTTACCTCTGCCTTCTTTACCCCTGAAAAAGAAGATCCTTTTTGGTGGTTTGGGAGTTTTGGTTTTCTGTATGTCAGCTTTCAGGCAGCTTCTCCCACTCCCTTGAGTTGTAGCAGTTTTTCAACTTTGGCTAAGAAGCAGTTCAAACAAAGTTCCAAATCTGTATCCCTTGTTATTCCCTGTATATGGTGAAAGAATTTTTTTTTTTTTTGGCAGGCAATGAGTTATAATGAAACAGTTCTTCATATAGTTCTTCAGTTTATTAGATCTTCCCTGTGACATCTGTAGAGAGAGGATTATTATGCCCCTTTCGTAAGTTAAGGACAGTGAGAGGTCGGGATGATCACTCAGCCAAGACTTGAACTCAGGTCTGCTGACGCCAAGCCGAGTCTTCTGACTAACCCGCAAAGCACTCTGCAGGTTTTCTATTTGGTCTTTGGAGGAAATTATCAAACTGATTGATTTTTGCTTTGGGGTTTTCTTTCTTTTCTCTTTTCTTTTTCTTTTTTCTTTTCTTTTCTTTTCTTTTCTCTTTTCTTTTCTTTTCTTTTCTTTTCTTTCCGTCCTTCCTTCCTTCCTTCCTTCCTTCCTTCCTTTCTTTTCTTCTTTCATAGACACTGTGCCAAACTCAGATGCTTGAAAGTTTAAATTGGGGATTTTTAAGTAATTACTTCATGGAAACTTAAAAATGCCTCATAAAAACATTTCCTTCTTTATCTGTTTTCCCTATCGAGTTGAATCCCTCCTTTGGTTCCAGTGGCAACAAATCCCACTTTATATTTCAAATGACGTAATTTTGCGACCTTTTCCTTTGATCCTTTGAGTGATAAAAAGATCTTTCTTTTTTCCAAGTAAATTTTGAAGCCTCTTTTCTTATTTTATATATTCCGCATATATTTCTTATTTTATATATTCCGCAGCCTTTACTCTGAAAATATCTGTAGGCTACAGAATCATGACCTGGAAAGGGCCTTCACTAATGCAAACACCTGGTTTTAGGGATAAGAAAACTGAGGCCTGGGGAGAGAAAGCAACTCTTTCTAGGATACCCGGCAAGTCGGAGGCAAAACAAGGTCGGGAACCCTCGGCCCCACCCCGTCCCCCACCTGCCAAGCCCTGTACTCTGACTAAAAGACTTCAAAGCAATTCCTTTCCCTGTTGTGTTTCCCAGCCTCTAGGGGGCACCCTGGGGGAAGTTGGGAGAGCTCACGTTTTCAAGTCAAGAAGACCTGGGTTTGAATCCTGGTTTGCTGGCTGTCTAGCGTGTCCCAGGATGCGTTTATTGCTGCAGTCATTTCTACAAAAAATCATAAAACAGAGTTAATTGGCCAGACAGTCAAGACTTAGTTTACAAAGTACATTTTATCTGCATTCTCTTTTGAGCTTGACGGGACAGGTTTTATGATCCTTACTGGGATTTGGTTTTGGTGAAGGAGGCCAAATGTCCTAGAAGTGGACATCGTAACAGTTTCAGCATGACGCTGCAACCCAGGCAGAGGTCCAGCCTCAGAAGATGGCTGACAGAGGCCTGATCCTCCCGCCTCAAGTTAGTTCCGCCTCCATTACCGATGTGAGGCTCTCACTTGTCAAAGCTAAAAGGCCAGTGTTTCCTGGTGCTAAAGTACAAGGCTGAGGTGTGGTTCTGGGGAGGTGAGCCTGAAAACAAAGGAAGGGGTAGAGAAGTCACAGCCCACTGGTGTGGAGAGAGCTCGAGGGCTGTCTTTTAATACCCTGCCTAGATTAAAAGATTTAATGGAGTAAAAGTGTGACTTTGAAAAAAAAAAAAAAGCTGATGTGTCTTTAGAGAAAGTAAAATCACTGAAATTGCACCCTTGACAGGCAGTTACCCTGTAAGAGTTAATTAGACGAGGGCGCCTGGGTGGCTCAGTTGGTTAAGCGACTGCCTTGGCTCAGGTCATGATCCTGGAGTCCCGGGATCGAGTCCCGCATCGGGCTCCCTGCTTGGCAGGGAGTCTGCTTTGCCCTCTGACCCTATCCCCTCTCATGTGTTCTCTCTCATTCTCTCTCTCTCAAATAAATAAAATCTTTAAAAAAAAAAAAAGTTAATTAGACGAACAAAAAGCAGAACAAGCAAACAAACAAAACTCAAGAATTTGCCCCCCTAGCACCTGGCAGGCCCTCGATGGCAGGTGTGACTGGGTGAGGCACGCGTACGCGCCCGCCTGTAAGTCAGAAGTCATCGGAATCATCCCCTCAAACACACATGACGGCATCTTGTGCATATTTGATCCGCACTTCATAGATGTGTGGTAACTCTGAGTCTCAGCCTGTGGCCTCCAGTTTCCTCAGATGTAAAATGTGAGGTTTGGACCAGAGCAGCACCGTAGGGTGTGGAACGGAAGGAAAGGATGGGGCTGGGGGAGGCAATCAGGTGACCCACGTCTCCCCACAGCTCACTCCGTCTTTACCATTGATAAAAGCCACACGGAGTGACAGCGGACTTCAAACTTTAGGCACATGGGATTTGCCCTGAATCTCTAACCATATATAGAACTTTCCTTATTATAAAGTCATCTACTTAAATGTCTATCCAGGGTCTGTTTTAAATGCCCTCTGTATCTCAAGCATAGAAAGAACCTTGTCGGCGGGGGGGTGGGGAGGGATGGAGTCATATTTCCATGTTTGTATTAGTGGGAAGTAGGGAGGGTGCCAAGGACTTCATCTGAGGAGACAAACGTGGAGTTCTTTGAGAAAGCAGAACTTAGTTACATGCTGGAATGATCATTCTATAAGTGCCGAGACTAAAGGAAACTGCAAAATTGGGAGAAAAGAGACTTGAAGATGAGGACTTTTTCCTGGTCCTCATTTCCATAAAGGATTTTCAAAATAACCAAGTTGGCATTTATAGTATTTAAAAGAGATGGCCATTGCCTCACCTTATTTATTTTATATATTCCGCATCCTTTACTTTGTGAGTTTGATTGGATTATTTTAAGAACTTTATTGTAAAATTTTTTCACTATAGAGGGCCCGCTCTAGTTAGTGAACCTAGTGCCATAAAAAGCTTTTTTTTTTCCCCCTCTACTAATGCTGTGTGGACTAAGATCCAAATGTTCTTCTACTGAGCAAATGTCTGCAGAGGCCGTGCTAGCTGGTGGGGCGACAAAGGTGAACAGAACAGACCTGGACACAATCTCATAATTATCAGTGTGATAACCATACAGACCTATCGCTCTGCGTTCCTGTGTGGACGGATGGCGGGGAGAGAGGTCCTGGGCGCCGCTGGGGGTGGATGGGAGCGGGGACCTGGACTGAGAGGCAGGAAGGGCCTCCCTGAGGAAGCACATCCCAGTGACATCTCAGGAGGCCGAGGAGCCACAGGGGTTCGAGAGGGAACAGCGTGGTCACACGTCCAGAGGGAGCAGTGTTCCTAGAAATGTTGTGAGCACGAGGAGTCCCAGGAGAGGTAGGCAGGAGGTGCAGGGCCTTGTAGGCCATGAGCTTTACGTAATCTGACCTCTACCAATGTGATCCTTCCTATTTATTTAGGGTTTTTTTGGTGGATGTCGAAACCTCCACTATCTAGAGTTGAGTGAGGGTAAAGGTCGTCTTCCTCACAGCCTCCCCCGTGGTCCGCAAGCAAATCTCAGGCTCAATGCAGCCCACCTTCCAACACTGATCCACAAGCAGGAATCAGAACAGTCATGCGGCCTGTTGTGTAGGCTTGATGAAGTCCCTGGTTCCATTCGTTTAGTTTCCCCAGCTATATCTCGTGGGAAGTTCATTAGAGGCAAAGGTGACCTCTTCGCCAGGCAGGGTTGAGCTAACCTAAGAGTGTAATTTAAGCAGCAAGACTCCTTTGAGCTGGCCACGAGTCAGGCATTTGGCAGAAACAAGTCCTGGGCCCCCCTGGGAGGGTACAGGTGGCTGGATCTACTATCCACGGTGTTGGTGCAAGAAAGGGGGCGCCTCGACTCTGTTTCCAACCAGTCCGTACATCTCCTATGAAAGTGATTTCCCTGAGGAAAAACAGCTTCTAACATCCATCTGCTAGTTAACAAAGTCCTTTGTGTTGATTGGAGATATAGAAGCTAACCTACCTGCAGAAACCGCCTCAAGCCTGCAGCCCTTGTGACAGCATTCTTACGGAGGACCTGGGACACGTGTATTCCTGACCGGGGCAACTAACTTAATGTACAGCCTAGGGTGCAGACTAAAACCCCACTAATGCATCCCGGAGTCTATGGCAGTGGATCGTAAAGCAAATTATAGACCGGACAAGCATTGTAAGTCAGTGGCCTTAAGAACAGTGAGAAGCTATCGAAGGTTTTCAACGTGTAAGTCCTAAGATTTGCTTCTCTGGCTGCAGAGCCGGAGAGAGAGAAGACCCGTGAAGGGGCTGTGGTTGTAGGACCTGTGGTTGGACCTCCACTGGAATGAAGCAGAGGTACTTGGAGGGAGAGAAAGACACAGCTGGCTTCCTGAGATACTGGGTGACAGCACCCGGACCTGGTGATGGACAGGAATGGGAAGAGAGGCAGGCAATGTCAAGACTGAATTTTAGGACATGGGTATGCAAGGAATTTTTATAATCAATAGGCATTGTTTAAATGAAGTACCACTCACAGACACAACGCAACACCCTGCACTAATGAAAATAATGAGATGTACGTGACGACATGGTAGAAGGACGCCCAGGATATAATTCTAAATTCATAAAAATTTGTTGAAGAAACATATACTTGGTGTTCCATGTTAATACAGATAGTAATGATTATAATTAGCACTTAGCAATAGTAATGATTGTAAGTAGCACTTAAAGTATCTGGAAGAAAAAATTACAAACAGTTACTGGTATTTATTGATCTGTGAAGCAAAGGTTGCTAGGGACATTTGCAATCTACATTTGACACTTCTGTACCCTGGGGTTTTTGCAACAGAGAAATCAGGCTTTGTAGAAAATGAAAAAACTACCCTGCTTCTATTATGAAAACTCTTGATCATTCTATCCCAGAATGATTACTTCCTCTTCTGAACACAGGCCACATTCATTCCAGAGTGTTAGATCCAAAAAGGGCCTTAGCTGTCATTTGATTCACTATCTCCATTTCACCTCCGAGGCTGCTGAGGCCCAGAGAGGTTAATGGCTTGGCCAAAATCACATGACCCTAAATTAATAACAGAGTCAAGACCGGGATCCAGGAATATGCTAACTCTTAGCCTAAAATTCTTTCTACTACAACAAGCTAAGTCTTCTCTAGCACACGCTGTATCTATGAATAACTTGGCTTTTATCGGACTGTCGAGTAAATAAATCTTTGTCCGCCACCAGATGATGTGCTCAGACTGTGTCCCGCACTGTGTGCCCTCAGCACTCTGTAAAACACTCACTAAAGCAACGGATAGACTTTAGACTTCAGACTAAAATTCAAGGAGGAGAAAGACACCCTCAGTCCCCCTACCTCCACTCCCCCACTCTCTCTCATACCACACAGAGTAAGGATAAGTTAGGGGCACTCAGCCACATTGCCTCCTTGGTTATGCTGGGAACAAAGACTTTGGATTTGGGGAGGGTCGGCGAGTACCCTTCTCCCCTGCAACAATACCCCCATATTCTGGACCTTCCAAAGGCAAAGGCATCCCTAGTCAGAGATTCCTTTAATTAGTTGATCATGTCAGTGACTTCCCATAGCGGTCTTCTGAGCTCTTCCTCCCCTGAAGAGTGGGTTTCAGGGACTCTGACCTTACGGACACACAGCTGGCCGTGGCCTGACTGTGGGTTCAGATCGTCTACTATGCGTGGTGGTGGCCCAGTGAACTAGATGATTCTGGATTAGGATTCACTGACCGAAGGGTGGAGAGAAAACAACTTTGTCCTTAGACCAGGAGTTAGCTGGGGACAATTGGGGAGCCACATGCCAGCAGCCCGTGGAGGGCTGTGTTTGGCTTTCCCACCTTTGGTGCCTGATTCTTTTCTCCTTCTCCCCTGAAGCTAATCAGAGTACTTTTGTCTATAATGAACTATACTTGGCATCTGGTGTTCATCACCTAAATGGGCCGCTGTCTTTCAGAAACTATTCTCCCATTAAAAAAAATTTGGTGAGCTTGTTTCCAGTGTTTTATTAATTTATTTCAACTCAACATTTTCCATATCTTAAACATTTCCATTTTTTTAATTACCATCTGTTTGATTTTTTTTTAGACTGTATGCACTCACCCCCCCACACACACGTTTATATAAAACTTAGTTGTTGTTGTTTTTTAAGATTTTATTTATTTATTTGAGAGAGAGACTGAGATAGAGAGAGCATGAGAGGGGGGAGGGTCAGAGGGAGAAGCAGACCCCCTGCTGAGCAGGGAGCCCGATGCGGGACTCGATCCCGGGACTCCAGGATCATGACCTGAGCCGAAGGCAGTCGTTTAACCAACTGAGCCACCCAGGCGCCCTATAAAACTTAGTTTTAAGCTCTTCCAAATCAGTTGTTTTTCCTCCTCTTATGAATCTAGAAAAGGATGCTGTATCTTTAAATTTGGAGATATTTTATAATTGTCTTTGAAGTTTCAATTTTCATTTGTTTGCTTTGGGTGGGACATGGAAAAATATTTGCCTACTGTATGATCCTAACCTTCATGCATGTGTTCACAAATTTCCTTCTCTGAGAAAGGTGGCAGAGAGTTCATTGGTGATGCTTTCTCTTTTTTTTTTTTTTTTGAGAGAGAGAGAATGAGAGACAGAGAGCATGAGAGGGAGGAGGGTCAGAGGGAGAAGCAGACTCCCCGCCGAGCAGGGAGCCCGATGCAGGACTCGATCCCAGGACTCCAGGATCATGACCTGAGCCGAAGGCAGTCGCTTAACCAACTGAGCCACCCAGGCGCCCCGCTTTCTCTTTTTAAATGTTTGCAAGTCCATGAATTTCTATACTAAAAATTGGTAATTTCATTAAGTATCAAGGCTGGATCTAAGAAGATGTTTCTGAGACACTTCGAAAGTGTGAAACTTCAGAAATAAAACATTGGGTTTTCTAGTTATATATTATCCCAAAAGCTACCTTAGTTATATGATCAGTATTTTCACTATAACTATTAACAAAGTACTGATGATGAACTCTAATATTTAGTCTGAATAACATTTTTGGACATTTTTAATTTGTTTATTTTAAAATGTTTTTTTAAATGTTTAGGTAATATCTTTAAATTATTTTGAGTGACTTGGAGGCAGCTATGTTTGTTTTCTTAAGGGAATTAAAATTCCAATAGTGCAAAAATTCTTAATGGCTCATCAAATATGTATCAAGCATTTCCCAGATGCCAGACCTACAGAGAAAGTGTAAGTCAGCCTGCCGGGGAATCCCACCATTGTGCATTTTTTCACAAATGTTACCTTTAACAGGCAAACAAATTTCTTGAATCCCATGCTCCCACACCATACACTTGGAATATAAATCCATTCATAATTTTTTTTTTAAAGTAGGCTCCATGCCTAGCACAGAGCCCAGTGCAGTGTTTGAACTGTCGACCCTGAGATAGAGACCTGAGCTGAGATCCAGGATTGGATGCTTAACTGGCTAAGCCACCCAGGCGCCCTTCATTTGTCATATTTATTGAGCACTAACTGCATGGCAGGCATTGAGCTATGTGCTGACCAGGATACAGAAGTGAACAAATAAGAGTCCCTATCCTCATGTGGCTTGTAATATCTACTGGGAAAGAGGAACATGAAACAGTCACACAAATAAAACTAGAATTTCAGCCTATGGTGCAACAAAGGAAGGATAAAAGGGGTATATAAGAGCCTTTGTGGAATCTGATTTAGACAGGAGGGGAGAGAGGTCAGGGAAGGCTTTTCAGAGAAAGTGACACGCTGAAACAGGAAGAAAGAGGACAGGTTAGCCAGGGAGGGAGGTGGAGAAGAAATTGGTTACCTTTTTTTTTTTTTTTTTTTTAAAGAGGGGAGCATGATTCTGGAAGCCAAGAAACCCAGTTTCTAGTTTAAGAGATGCTAGCAACTACTCTTGAGCACATCTTAACCTCTGGTCTCATTTTCCTGAACCCAGAGACCAACGTTGAACAGAAACCTCTGGATTTCTTCTCTGATCTATGAGTAATATGAACTGCTCCCTTACCTGGAAGCTCTGATGGCTCCAGTTGGGCCATTTCTGGAGCTGTCACCATCCCAGCCCAGAATTTGTTCCCAGAAACAGTGTGCTGCGTGCACTGCTGCCAGGCTGGCCCTGGGGCCAGATTCGGGCAGCTCCACCGACAGCCCCACCCAGCTGCCCAGCTTCCTGCCCCGCCCCCGCCACACTGTATCTACCTTGCTATCAATTCTTTCCTCATTCCCTCCATTCTCAGAGGATAAGGTGTTCCTTTTCCTGTTCAAGGTCAACCTTTTCACTTGGACTTCTTTGCTTTTAGCCTTGATCCCCTGGGACATTGCTTCATCAAGTACTAATGCTCTCTCTGTCCCAAATCTTCAAGCTCTTAGAACCCCCATCTTCCCCCTGAAAAAGGAGTCGACACTCTCCTCAGTGAACACACTCAACCCCCCCCGCCTTTTCTTTAAATTAAAATAAAACACAGAACAGACATCTCTTCCTTTGAGCCTCATTCCTCTCCTTTTTGGCTATCCCGCCCCCCCCCCCAGCTTCCCTTATTAAACTATTAAGTGGAATTTTAAAGAATTCTTGACTCATTTCTGCCTTTAAATGCAGTTCCCAGTTTCTCACTTCTTAGTTCACTCTTTATTTATGGTTATTTGTTTGTCTACCCACACTGTGATGTGAAAATTTCACTGACAAAATTTGAATCTTAAATTTAAATTTATGACCATTAAGACTAACGGTCGTGGGGTGCCTGGGTGGCTCAGTCCATTAAGCGTCTGCCTTCGGTTCAGGTCATAATCTTGGAATCCTGGAATCAAGTCCCACATCGGGCTCCACACTCAGCAGGGAGTCTGCTTCTCCTTCTGCCCCTCCCCTGCTCGCGTTCTCTCTCTCTCAAATAAATAAATAAAATCTTAAAAAAAAAGACTAACAGTCGCATATCATCCCCTTACCTTATAGACTGCCCCGTGGCATTTTAAACTGCTGACGTTGATGCCACCTTCCTTTCTGAAATTCTCTCTTTCCTTTGACTTTTTTTTTTTTTAAAGATTTTATTTATTTTTATTTGAGAGAGAGAGAATGAGAGAGAGCACATGAGAGGGGGGAGGGTCAGAGGGAGAAGCAGACTCCCTGCCGAGCAGGGGGCCCGATGTGGGACTCGATCCCGGGACTCCAGGATCATGACCTGAGCCGAAGGCAGTCGCTTAACCGACTGAGCCACCCAGGCGCCCTCTTTCCTTTGACTTCTGTTGGACGATTCTACTTCTCACTCCTGGTTTTCCATCTCCTTCCATGACCGGTCCCTGTTTGCCTGCCATCTACTATCAGGTCTGACCCTGGGGCTTGGTGATGCGGAATCCAGTCACAGGTCCTGTACGTACCTAGGAGTTATGACTGTGTCGCAAGGAGGCGCGGACAGCGAATTCAGAGCACTCTCAAATGGTGATGAGATGCATCGATTCCGGTCAGTGGCAGGTTGTGCTGGAGATGGGAGACTCAGAGGACTTGAGAATTAGCTAACTCGTAATTTGAATCTTGGGGACAGAGGTGAGAAGACTGAGCCCTTTGTGAGGTATGGATTCCATGTTAAAGCAAATTATGTCCTTACGAGATGGTGTTTTAACCCTGGGAAGGTTTAGAATTAAATTATGATGAACTAAATAAAACCCAAAGTATTTATATTTTTAGATCAGTTTGTGGAAGAGCCTGTATTCACTATTTTGAACATGTACAGTATTCACAGTGTATAAGGTAATTTGTTAATTAACATGTTAAATCTTTTGATTCCACTTTAAAATGTGTCATTAGCTGATTGATTTAGACTTGGGCTCTTTTAAGTTGAAATTTTTCAGATAGTTTTGCTTTTTTTTTTAAGATTTATTTTTATTTAGAGAGAGAGAGTGTGAGCGCAGGGGGAAGGGCAGAGGGAGAGGGAGAGAATCTCAAGCAGACTGCCGCTGAGTGCAGAGCCCAATGTGGGGTTCAATCTCACCCCAAAATCACAACCCAGCCGAAATCAAGAGTTGGACACTTAACCGACTGAGCCACCCAGGCGCCCCAGTTTTGCTTTGTTTTATATTGGATTGAAATGTTTATGACACCTGAAGATTTACCTTATTTATGAGTTTATTAGTTTTATAAAATGACTTAAGTACTGCAGAAGGGTTTGTTTATTGGTCACTGAGTTACTTTTAAAAAATCAAATATATTACATTTTCAAATAAAGCATTTAACTGTCCTTTCCTTTAATTAACCATGTTGGAAAACCACTCTTGAAAGGATTGGCAGAGTTTAGAGAATTGTAAATAGAATATAAGATTTGCAGTTATCTCAACTCGAGAGAAAGCTACATTTTGGGACGTTATTTTAATAAATATTAATCAAAAGACCCAGATAGCCCCATGTCATGTTATCTGGGACCCTAGGAGATACCCCAACACTCCAGTTGCCACTTCCCCATTCCCAAGTATGGGTGTGCCCCTTGGCTCCTCCCTCACCGCACAGCCCTTTACGTCTTCTAGTTCCCTGACCAACCTCTGGCAACGTCAGAATCTGTGAGCCACTTGGGGTTCGGATGCGCATGACACCAAATGCCCCATCTCCGGCCCCACTCTCCCCACACACCTACAGATCCCTTGATAACAAGTGCCTGGAGGGCAGATCCCCTTGCAGATCCCCAGACCCCTTTAAACTCAACCCATCTGGAACTGCATTCCCCGCTGCCCCATCGCCACCCCATTGATTGGCCCTCCTTCCCGTTACCCTCAGTGGATGACATCACCTAGTTTTCCTTCCCATCAGGCGCAAGGACTCTGGGTCAGGGCACACTACTTGACTATAGTAGGCACTCAAACACAGAGGCCAAATAAAATACAGATGACATGAGACACGCCTTAGGATGAGTGGGAGGGGCAAGGGCCCCTATTGTGTTGGTAGTAGTTAAAATCTCTGTCAGGCCAGCAGGAATAGCTCACATTTACTGAGCACCTCGTATGTGCCCAGCACTCGAAGTGATTTGTATACATCATCTAACTTAGAGGGGTGGCTCAGAGAGGTTAAGCAAGTTGTTCAAGGTGGCGGAGCTGGGACTCAGTCAAGTTCTGTGTGACCGCAGAGCCCACGCTCTTAGCCAGCAGACTCCTGCCTCCGTGTTAGCTGCCTCACCTCAGAGCAGATGCCCCCACACCAGGTTAGATGGCCCTGACTGACTGTTAAGCAGGGGCATTACTGATGTGCCTATGAAGGCCAAATGACACTTAGAAACTCAGAAATTACTTTATAATCATCTAGCAGATGTTTTTTCATTTCCTTATAAAAGAACTCACTTCACCTTTTCAGACAGAATAAAATGCCAAAGCTTAATGATTTCAAAGACCAGTACGGTCACTTACTGAAGATACATCAGCAGAATTCGTTCTCCCCGCTTTCCTGCTCGACCTTCTGCTGGTTTAGGAAAAATCCTTCCTGACCTTTCCATCCACTGCGTGACCAAGAAAGATGCGTTTCACTCCACATGGACACCAAACATTGGGTTTAGAGGAAATGCAGCCACAAGAGCACCTTTTAAGAAATAAAAATTGGGGAATTATCCTCCTAACATTTCCTCCTTCCCTCTCCTTTATATAGTCCACAGAAACAAGGCTCCCCCCACCACCCCCCGCTGAGCACTTGAACCCTAGCACAAAATTCACATAAGAGTGATAAAACTGGAACTGCTCTCTTATCTGCATCCACCCCACCCCCTCACCCCTTGGGAGAATAAACCCTCCAAATTCAGGCTGCCACGTATAAGCTCAAGATTTAGACAGTGAGGATCCTTTGTTCAAAATACACATATTTTTTAAATAATGTGAGTTCTAGTCTGTAGCTCTCATTCCTGAATTAACTCTGTCCCACCCCACACTAGCATGCTCCTTTTGTTTAAGATTCTCGAAGTTGGGGAACTTTCGCCTAGTTCTCTTCAGGAAACTATGTATGAAAATATGCCACCTCTAACAATGTTTACAAAGTAGTTACTTAGAAGATCAGTTCCCTTGAAATCTTCTATTTGAGTCACATATGCAAACTTGAAAACTGAAAAGAGTGTAGATAAAGGTATCATAATCACATGCATAGTGCCACAGAATAGGTTTCTAGAGAAAGGATTTTAGTGAGCGGGAAGTTTTTTCTAATGTTTAACTAGAGCACAAGGAATTTTTATTTCTAGAACTGCTCCTGATTGTGGCCAAAACTCAAAATAATTTTAATTATAGCAGAATAATTTTTCCTCAACTCTAAAGAATAAAAGAAAGGAACTGTTTTATGTGAGGTGGAAAATAACCACAAATCCAAAATAAGGTATCCTGCTGCATTCAGATAATAGAGTAATTCAGGAGAAACTGGCCTCATTCTCTCAAGTGCACAAACCACAAGGTGAACACGTTGAGCACGTATTTTGATGCTACTTATGACCATAACCCTAGGACGATTAATGTTCTCATTCTCCAGATGGGGTGATGAAGACACTAGTTTATCCAAACTGATGTGAGAGTCCTTAATCCCAGGTCTTCTTTAAATTTCTCTGTGGCCACAGAAATCAGTGCTCTATTCCTTAATCTCTCAACAGATAACATGTTTCCTGTTTCTATAATCCAAAAGCCATGTCCCTTCAACATCTTCCTCTCCCTTACTAGATGCTATAAATTCATAAAGGTCACTTCATTATCCCACTTGATCTTCATGTGTTTATATATGCACAAAGTAGCCAATACGACAGGACAACACAGTTGTGAAAAGCAGAAGCTTTTAGGCACACCTGGGTTCAAGTCCCAGCTTTAGAGCTTCTCAGCATCCCTGAGCCTCCATCTCTTTGTAAAATTGGGGGAAATAATTGTGCCAACACATAGATGGTATTATTGTTGGCCTAGAAGCTGGGAATCAAATCAGTGCATGCACGTGAAGAAATTGTGCTTGTTAATTTGTATGACTTCTGTAATCAGAAAACAATTCTTAAAGATGTATGTTAAAAAAATAATGAAGTGTACCACTTTATAGTAGTAGCCACTCATGAGAATGTCTCCATCAAAAAGATGGGCAATAACAAGTGTTTCCAAGGATACAGAGAAATTGGAACCTTCATACATTGGTGGGAATGTGAAATGATGCATCCACTTTGGAAAATAGTCCGGCATTTCCTTAAAAGGTTAAACATAGGAGTGCCTTGGTGGCTCAGTCAGTTGAGCATCTGACTCTTGGTTTCAGCTCAGGTCATACTTTCAGGAGTTGTGAGATCAAGCCCCACATGGGGCTCTGTGCTGGGCATGGAGCAGTCTCAAGCAGACTCCACGCTAAGCATGGAGCCCAACATGGGGCTTCTCTCGAAGCCCTAAATGCAGACCTCTGGAAATATTGGGCTCTAAGGGAAATGCTGCCCAGATCTCCAGGCCTGGGAGACACTGAGAATCACGCCCTTCGCAGAGCAGGCTCTTAGTGTGGAGCCGACCTAATACATCAGGTGAATATAGTAGCCCATTCTTTGTCAAGGCAAAAAAAAAAAAAGGATTATTTGGCTTAAGTCCACCAAACTAAGGTTAGCCGGTAAGGGAACAAATAACTTCCCCAAGCTTTGAATTGTCCTTCCAGTCAAGAGCTAAAATAATTATAAATACTGTTCAGATAAGGAATCGGCCCTCTTACACTTCTGTTTGTTCACAGAAGAAATACTTATTTGTAATTTGCCTTATAAAATTACTATCCTGAGTTGGCCTTTTAGTACAAGGAAGTGAACTTTCCTTGATGGTAAGGTGTGCTACTTTCCGTAGGGAATCCATTTCCATGAAGAAACTTAACTAGAAACAATCTTCTCTTAACTCCTTCAGCACTTTCTGCATCTCTCTCCATCAAGGCTTATCCATTATTTTTATTGCTGGTTCTTCTTTCACATGAAAGTGTTTTATTTTCTCATATGGTTGTAAATTTTTTCTTACAGTATGTCCCATAAATGTCTTTTTATCTCCCACAGCACTTTATGTAAGGTCAAGCGCTAAACATTTCTTGATGAATTATTTGCCAGGAGGCATGGGTGGCCTTCCCACAGTGTGGGCACTGGTGAGCGAATTTCGCGGTCCTTCCTGTCTTTCTGAAGGGGCGATCAGAATCGCCGCCCTTACCTGTCCACGGTAGAGCAGGAAAGAGCAGCTTCTTCGGAGCAAAATCAAAACATTAGGCATGTTGCTTAAAGGGGAGGTGGCTGTTCATTGTCCCGGTCTTCCATGGTTTCTACAGGTTGGAAACACTTCAGAATCAGACATTTAAAAACAAAAAGCTACACTCCCAGTGAGTGTCCACCCATTTCCGGTATCGTGAGGCTTCCCTGTTGGCTACACCTTTCAGATGTGAGAAACTCCATCGTTGAGGTCTAGTAAACCAAAGGATCTTTTGGCCTCTTCTCTTTTCCACCAGGAGTAGTTATGACACGCTCCTCCTCTTGGACTCTTGGCCCCACTTCAAAGGCCTTTTAGGCTGAGGTGTGCATTCTGTCCCTCTTTGGCACCAATGTCTCTGGGATGGATAGTTCTCTTCATGGCCAATCTACATCAGTTGGGAAGAGTCCGTTCAAGACCTTGCCCGTTTTTTTTATTGAGTTCATCTTATTGAATGCAAGAGTTTGGTTAATTACATGATATGTGTATGTTCTAAATACAGATCTTCTGTTACTAAAAAAAAAAAGTTACACACCCATGTGTATCTCCAGAACTTAGCCCAATATCATATCCTGGGTGGTTTATTTCAAAGGATGCTAAATTTCAGCAAATAAATGCATGTTTCTTTTTTTTTTAAGATTTTATTTATTTAGAGAGAGTGCATGCATGAGTGGGGAGTGGGGCGCAGAGGGAGAGGGAGAAAGAGCATCTCAAGCTGACTCCACACTCAGCCTGGGGCTTGATCCCACAACCCTGAGATTATGACCTGAGCCAAAATCAAGAGTCGGACACTTAACCGACTGAGCCACCCAGGTACCCCAACTGCATGTTTCTGAGGACCCCAAACCTTTCTCTCTAACCCTGCTCACTTTTCTTTCTTCATAAAAGTTCTTCCCATTGCATTTCTGATGTGTCCTTCTGAAACCTTCAGTAAATTAACTGGCTGTTTCACAAAAGATGTTCTACAAACTCAGAGTTTGTAGTCTAGAAGAGGGAGATTCATGTATTAACCAGATAATCAATAAATGTAAACTTTCAGTAGTAATGAGTGCAATGTGAATCAATAGTGGAGGATTTGACCCAATAAGGAAGGGAAGTGAAAGAAGCTTCTCAGGGAAGATGAAGGGAGTTAACCAGAAAGAAACTACAGCAGGAGCAAAAGCCCTTTAGTGGGCGGGAGCGAATAATAATGTGGGTCTAAAAGAAGGCCTGTAAAGATGGGCCCCGGGACGGGAGATGGTTCAAGATCAGCTTGAAGATAGGAGTAGGAATTTTGTCTTCTTGTCTTAGGAGCAATGGGAAGCTACTAAAATGTCTTTAAAACAATCAGGGAGCTGGCATGACCCACCCACTGCTTGGCAAAGACTGTTCCGGTGGTATTCTTGCTGCACGGGTTGGAGAGTACCCTCCGGTGTGGGCAGACCCTCCAGAAAGGTTTTGTGGCGGACTAAGCGAGAGACATGGGAAGTTTGGTCTGGGTCTCAGCAGCAGTTCAGTAGAGAGATGTGAATGCGTTCAAGAAGTATTGGTGATGGATTAGAAATAAAATGTGAGGGAAAGACAGGTGTCAAGGATGACACACAAATCGTAGGAATCATGCTCATGTGTGAATCAGCCCATTAAAGACTCTGAGAAGTCCTGCAGCCAAGAAACCTGGCTAACTAAGCCAGCAGGTCCCACGTTCATCTGAGCCCGGAATCCCCCTGCTCTTTTTCTGCTGACAGTTACTGAACTTCCCGGGAACACAATTCACACAACTGAGTTAGCCTACGTGGGCTTTTACTTTGAACAATTCCCAATATTCTTTGCGTTGTTTTTTGTTTTTTGGGTTTTTTTTTTTTTCTTTGAAACCCCTGTATTAGACTGCTCGGGCTCCCCTAACAAAACACCACAGACCGGGTGGCTTAAGCAACAGAGATTTATTTTCTGACAGTTCTGGAGGCCGGAAGTCTGAGATGAAGGTGATGGCAGCTTTTCTTCTCCGAGGCCTCTCTCCTTGGCTTGCAGGCGGGCACGCTCCCGCGGCCTCTGAACGTGCTCATCCCTCGGTGTCTGCATACTGTCTGTGTGCCCTCTTCTCTTCTAATAAGGACACCCGTCAGATTGGCCTAGGGCCCACCCGATGCATCTCATTTTACCCTAATTACCTCTTTAAAGGTCTTCTTTCTGAATGCAGTCTGCAGTGACCTTCAGAGGTACTGAGGGTTATAGCTTTAATGTATGAATTGGTGGGGGGTGGGGGTGGGGAGAGAGTTGAGCCCATAACAGCCCCAGAGGCATGAAGTTCTCTTCTAAAGCTAGCACCACCGTTGAGCCTCCAGAGCCTACACCACATCCGAAGTCTGGTGTCCCTGTGCCACGAAGAGTCGTCCTGAAATGTTTCCATCATCATCACTCTCCCCAGTACACACAGTGGCAGGATTTTTCTTACTCAGGCTTATTAGTAATCCTATAAAAAGCAACAACAACAACAGGTAAGAAAAATGCAACATTCAGTATTCCTCTGATCAGCCCCATACTGGATCCCGAAGACGGAGATATTAGTGGAGGTTTCTGGATTTGTCTTCTAACGGGGTGAGACCAGCATTTCACCTTGAGGGTGCAAAGCACCCAAGTACAGGTGAACAGCGATCCACTCCGCCACACTGTGCCCGCAGCCCATAGTGGGGCATCCGTGAGGACCGGCCTCCTGTGTGCGGGGTGCAGGGTGGGGGCAGGCAGTCTGTGAGATGCTCCTTCTCTGCTCAGAAAGCAGGTCATTCAACTTTTCTGTTTCTTCTGGGAGAATGGTTGAGATGATGATGCCAGTAGATGATTCTGTCTTTTAAAAAACACAAAACAGGGGCGCCTGGGTGGTTCAGGTCATGATCCCAGGGTCCTGGGATTGAGCCCCACACCAAGCTCCCTGCTCTGTGGGAAGCCTGCTTCTCCCTCTCCCAGTCCCCCTGCTTGTGTTCCCTCTCTCGCGGTGTCTCTCTCTGTCAAATAAATAAATAAAATCTTTAAAAAAAAATAAAAAACACAAAACAAAACCGGGACACTTTGTGCCTGTAAAAGTAAGACAGTCCCTTATTTCCTACCATCACACTGGTATAGCGCAGATGTATTGGATCAGCAACTCATAAAATCCAGCCAAGAAGTGAATATTTTATTACCTTGTATTCTATTTTATATTCTGTATTCTCCACCAAAGTCACCTTCGGTTTTCCTGTGTACCTAGTTTAATCCACGCTTTTAAATGTCATCACATCATCTTTATTGGAATTAAGTCCCAAATGAATCACAAACCAATGAAAACTTCCTGCTTCTTTGCTGATTATAGGCAATTTGTGTTAGGGAAGGAGCCAAAATTCCTTTCCCCCTCAGCCCTCTTAAGTCTCAAAGTCTGTCTGCTGCTTTCTGGAACCTGGATATCACTAACTGAGTTTTTTCTGAAATGCATCCCTCGTTATTATTCCAACAAGACAGGCAGAAAATGCTTGGTTTACACGTCAGTCAAGAATAGAATACTTGACAAGAATAGGTGGTTTGGCCTGTCTTTACGAAAACCACCCTTCCCTCCTTGATGACAGCACTAGAGGGTCCATGAAAAAAAAAAAAAAGAGGGGCGCCTGGGTGGCTCAATCAGTTAAGCATCTGCCTTTGGCTCAGGTTGTGATCCCAGGGTACTGGGATCGAGCCCCACATCGGGCTCCCAGCTCAGTAGGGAGCCTGCTTCTCCCTCTAGCACTCCCCCTGCTTGTGTTCTCTCTCTCTCTCTCTCTCTCTCTCTCTGTGTCAAATAAATAAATAAAATCTTTTAAAAAAATGAACAGAACAGATCTCCCTGAAGTTGTTCGCCATGGGGCTGCTCTAGCTAGTCCGATTCTGGTACGTTCCCCCTATACGTAGCCAGTTCTAATGGGCATCTGTTCATGGATCAGGTTTGAATGTGGCCGCTAGCCACAGCTCAGAATAAAGTTCATAAAGAGACTGATGTGTCTTTGTTCAAGGCTGGCTTCCTGTTTTGTTCCTAGTAGGTATTTCCTAATTCATAGATTCTTGCTAGTCCTATCCCAGCTGTGCCAGTCCTCCTAAGATCTCCCTAGTTCAAATCCGGCTGCGGCCACGTTAGGGCCTTGGCATTTTGTCAGTCTCCCTTGAAGTTCAAAGGCTCTAAGTCCTGGGTTGAGGTGAAGACATTCCATCCCTGCTCTCTCCTCGCATGCGTGACTGTGCAGGTGGCAGGAGTCCTGGGTCTGGGCAGCTTGGTAGTTAACGTTGTTTATTTACTAGTTTCACACAAAACCAAAGCAATCCCAGGCACGCCACCAAGCAGCCCGTAGGGAAATAGATTCCCAAAAGCTTCAGTGAAACCACTTATTTATTGACCCTCAGAGACACTGAATCACTCTGCTGAGCAACAAACTCTTAGACCCAACAAGGAAAAACCCAGCCTTTCAAACGCCTGACCTTTGTCAAAGGTTTATTGAGAGGGGAAAGCCACAAAAGGGCTGGAGTTGCCAAATCCAGGCAGCCTTTGTCACGCTGCTCTGCCAGAAAGGAGCTTCAGGAAAAAAGAGAAAAGGAACCAGGTTTATTTCTCTGTAGAAACGGGACGCAAGTTACTGTTCCTTTGTATGACTCACGGTGTGTATCTTCTTTCTAAAATATGTTTTCCTTCTCCCACTTCAGCTTGCTACACCCAAACACACACACACACACGCACGCACACACACGCCGTGACGTAGCTTCACAACACATTTGAATAATACATTCTCCTAAAAGTACCTACCATCACAGATGTTATCTTCCTCTTGGACATCTGCTTGTTCTAGTCCATGGCCGTCTGGATCTTCTGAAGATGTGACTCAGCCCAGAGCTTTTTGTTAAACAACCAAGAAGGCCGCTAATTTCCTACGTGACGAGAACATGTAAAGTAATTAGCGCGGTGCCTGGGACGAGCTCCCGTGATCCAGAAATGGTGGTGGTGGTGGGCGCCGGTTGTCACTGGATGGAGCTGATGCATGTGGCATTTTAGGACCCATTCGTTAACATAGGGCAAGAACCAAATGAACTGCTTTGCTTGTGTTGAAGTAGCCTTCTTTGCCCAAAGATGAATGAAATACTTCAAAAGGCATAAAGAGATTCAGCCACAAATGTTCACATTTTGCAGTATGAAAATTTTTCAAGCTACAGAGACGTTGGGAGATGGCGCACAAACCACACTCAACCGTCTAGAATCTGCAATTAACATTCTACATTTTTATCACATATTCAACCGGCTCGCTATGCATCAACCCATTTTTTAACTGCATTGTTTAAACTATTTCAGAGTATTGCAGACATCAGTTCATTTCAAACATTATAGCATATATTTCATTAACCATGAGTTGAGTTTTTATTTATGATTCTCTTTTTTCTTTTCCCTCTTCCCAGCCTGTTCCTCTAGTAGCATTTGCATATGGTGAAATACGCATGTCTAAGCGTGAAGTTTGGTGAGTTTGGGGAGCTGCATGCAACCGTGTACCCCAACTCGCCATCAGGATATATGGAGAATAGTAATATCGCCCCAGGAAAATCCCCCCATCCCCTCAGTCAGTGCTTGTCCCCACCTACATTGAGTCAGACACTATTCTGATGTTTTTTATCACCAGAGATTAGTTTGTTCAAAACTTCAAATAAATGAGTCATACAGTCCATAAGTCCTCTTTTGTGTAAGGCTGCTTTTACTCAGCATGTTTTTTAGTTTCATTCATGACGCTGCATATTCTTTTTTATTGCTCAGTAGTACTTCCTTTATAGTATTTCAGTGTGTTATACTGTTGATGGACATTGAAATCATTTCCAGTCTGGGGCTATTATGAATGAAGCTGCTCTCAACACTCTTGGACAAGTCTTTATGTGGATATATATGTTTTCCTTTCTCTTGGGTAAATATTTAGGAGTGAAATTGCTGTATCATAAGGTTGCTCCATATCCTTCATATCCATGCCTACTGGGCTCAGATTTTCTCAGAATAGCAACTTCCAATACATTCAAGTCCAGAGTATTCTTTTCCACATACAGGAGCAGAACAAGGGGCCACAACAGTCATTTTTAGACTGTAAATGTTCTCATTATTCTTTTGCTTGAAGACAGTGTATATCCCAACCATTGTGTTAAGCCATGTTGGTGTATGGGCCATTGGTGGGAGAAACAGTTCTTTGGATTGTAGGTAATTCTCATTTCAGGTAGCCTCTACTGCACAAATACATCATGTATGTCAAGCAGAGAAAAGCAAATTGAGAACCACTTTCTTCTATCCATGGGCTAAGTGCGGAATTCTCCTGGTCCCTCAGCATTGCTCCCTCTTTTGTCAAATCTGTCATCTTCTGTTGCATCCATTTTATTTTATTTTTTTTAAAGGTTTTATTTATTTATTTGAGACAGAATGAGAGACAGAGAGCATGAGAGGGAGGAGGGTCAGAGGGAGAAGCAGACTCCCTGCCGAGCAGGGAGCCCGATGCGGGACTCGATCCCGGGACTCCAGGATCATGACCTGAGCCGAAGGCAGTCGCTTAACCAACTGAGCCACCCAGGCGCCCCTGTTGCATCCATTTTAAACCTTTCTGATCAGATCTCAGACCCGGTCACCTTCCAGCCCTCACTCTTAGCACTACTTCACGTTAGCGGTGCTTAGCCACGGTCCCTTTTGCCCCCCAAGTGACAAAGTCTTTGATTGTCACGTAGTCAGGATGGATGCTGCCAACATACAGCGGGACGGGGCTGATGAACATCCTACCATGCAAAAGACTTGTCCCCTGCAAGGAAGAATTATCCATTGTACAATGTCAATAGTGCTGAAGTTTAGAACTCCTGCTTTACAGGGAAAATAGAAGACATTAGAACAGGCTTCTTGACATGTTTTCTGCTATGGGTGGTTTTATCAGTCTGTTGAAGCCTGTGGACTCCTTCTCAGAATAATACTCGTAAATGCATAAAATAAAATACGTGAGATTGTGACAGAAATACAGTTCTCGAGTTTAAAAACTTGTGATATAGTAATATGTGCTTCTTTATAAATGCATTAAAGAACAAGATCTAGCAGCAAGTCTAATAACTACGACAGTTATGAGGTTAACCAGTATTTCAAAATCTACAGCAGCTCTTAATGTAATATGCAAACATCTGTGATTTCTATTAGAGACAAAGTCACAGGAACCACTGATGATGCTGTAGTTTGATGCCTACCTTCAGAATTGAAGAAAATGCCAAATTTTAGTTAGTGGTTGGTGAAGAGGAGATGCGACTTTTTTTTTTAAAGATTTTATTTACTTATTTGACAGAGAGAGACAGAGAGAGAGGGAACACAAGCAGGGGGAGTGGGAGAGGGAGAAGCAGGCCTCCCGCCGAGCAGGGAGCCCGATTCGGGGCTCGATCCCAGGACCCTGAGTCATGACCTGAGCCAAAGGCAGACGCTTAACGACTGAGCCACCCAGGCACCCCGAGATGAGACTTTTTCTCATTTAAGTTCACAGATGCCCTGAATTCTATCCATGAACCCCTTGGGGCGCTGCGTACCCCAGCTTAAAAACTCCTACATTCAAGGAGATGGCCATCACCAAAGAAACTAATTTATCTGTATCTACACCCATCATCTCTTCCTTCCCTCTTTCAAGCGAGAATAGATGATGGCCCTTGCTGCCAGAGTTGACTTGCAGAAAACAGAAATTACATTAGGTGTTTCAAGCGAAATGAAATCTCATTCAGGGAACAGAATGCTTTCTACAATATCACAGGAAGGGCTGGACTAGCAAGCCCATTAACACTAACAGCGCCACCAGAGAACGAGCTCTTCCAGGAACCTGCTTCCTTTTACACAATCAAAAAGGAGGGGGATTGGAAAGGAACGGTGGAATGCTTGGCCCCAGAAACACTGCCTTGGCGGGTGTTAGCCCGTGAGCTGCCACAGCTGGTGGCCACAGAGTCCCGCCACGCCTGAAGGATCCACCTTGACAAAAAAAGCAATGCCCAGCATTCTGCCCTTTGAGAGCAACCAAGCACCTGCACGCTGGAACAGGACTGAAGAAAAACCCCACGTGTCCACCGAGGAATTGCTGGCAGAAAAAGCAGAAGTGGCCTGGGCATAACCTCTGCCTCACTTCCTTCCACTTTCTCATCTGGTGGAGGTTTGTCTGAATCTACGTCTGTATCGGACCCCTCCTGCAAGAGAGTCTGGGAGACCTTCCTCTGCTCTGGCTCTGTCTAGCCTCTGCGGAACTGGAAGGCACAGAAGATGAGGACACTGCGCCCCTGAAGGCCCCCCTTTTTCCTCCCCCATCTCTCACCTAAGGCTCCTTAATACTTTGCTCTTCCCTCCTGCCTGCTGACGGACCTTAATTATTAATGCTCTTTCCTCTGTCTTCAGCTCCTTTCTTCCAACTGTCTCCAACCAACGTATCCAAATAACTTGGAAGTTCTCCCAACGTAAGCATCCTCCCCTTATCCTACTTCCTGTCTCTCACCTTCTATGTATGGCCCACTTCCTTCTAAGGGTTGTGTTGGGTTTTTTTTTCTTTTTAAATATATTTTTAAAGATTTTATTTATTTGAGAGAGAGAGCATGAGCAGGGTGGGAGAGGGGCAGAAGGAGAGGGAGAAGCAGACTCCCCACTGAGCAGGAAGGACCCAGGGTTCCATCCCAGGACTCAGAGATCACTACCTGAGCCAAAGACAGATGCCCAGTCAACTGAGCCACCCAGGCGCCCCTAAGGGTTGTTATGCTTAGTGTTTCCTCTTCCTCACCTCCTACTACTGGTTAACCGACAACCATCTAACTTCCAGATTCACTACTGCAAAAAAAACTTGCCTTTTCCAAGTTACCAGTTACATCCCTGCTGCTAAATCTAAGAGACATATTCAGGCACACTGCTTTACTGCCCTTCTTACTGCACTTTGCAGACACTGTTTTCTCCCAACTGAAAGTTTGTGGCAACCCTTTGTCGAGCAAGTCTGTTGGCCCCATTTTTCCAAGAGCATTTTCTCACTCTGTGTCTCTGTGTCATATTTTGGTAATTCTCACAATATTTCAAGCTTTTTTATTATTGTATTTGTTATGGTAATCTGTGATCCATGATTATGACTTGCTGAAAGCTCAGGTAATGGTTAGCATTTTTTTTTTTTTAAGAGAGAGAGTACTCATGTACAAGCATAAGCAGTGGGGAGGGACAAAGCGAGAGGGAGAGAGAGAATCTCAGGCAGGCTCCAAGCCCAGCACGGAGCCCATTGCGGAGCTTGATCCCACAACCTCGAGATCATGACCTGAGACAAAATCAAGAGTTGGACACTAAACCAGTTGAGCCACCCAGATGCCCCAGTGGTTAGCATTTTTAGCAATAAAGTATTCCTTAGTTAGAGTATGTATGTTTTTTAGACATAATGCTATAGCACACTTAATAGGCCACATAGGGTAAGCATAACTTTTATATGCACTGGGAAACTAAAAATTCATTTGACTTGCTTTCTTGCAATATTCACTTTACTGAGGTGTTCTGGAAGCAAACTTGCAATATCTCTGAGATTTGCCTGTTTAGTCCTTTCCTTACGTGATCCTTGAATGTCATTTAACAACACTGGCAAATCCTTACTCCCTAAAACACTTTACCTTCTTCCATTACTACACTTATTTCTCTTTATTTTCAAACCAATGATCTCACATATTTATTACTGAACCAACCTACTAATACAAAGGTATAGAAACAAAGAGAAAAAAGCCATTTTCCCAATAAGACTTATCCAACTGCCCAGATAGCGGTAATGTTTTCAACTTGATATGAAAAGATGGATGCTAGTGACCTTGATGCAGTTCTTATAAACCCAGTTGGGTTCTTCTCCAGTGTCTCCTCTTGGAGTCGTACCAGATTTTCTTACCAGGTTTCATCTGAATCCATTGCAGAATGGGACAATCCTGTTTTTGTTTCTTGGTCAGAAACCACTGGATCCTAAAAGTCTTGTGAGAAGACATGGCAAGGAATGGAGTCAACCCTCTTTTTTTTTTTTCCCCCTACTCTTCTGACTGCAAATTGTGATTCTTTTGGTTTTTTGCTTAGTTTTTAGGTTTGTTTAACATTAAGTGGTGGTGTTCAGGAATCAGTTTTTTCTTTATATACTTACTGCCTCTATTTTTTATTCAGTCTCATGGCCCTATTTATTAGCTATGTTGTTGATAACTATGAAATCTTTATATCAAGCCCACAGCTCTTTCCTAAGTTTTTTTTTTTTTTTTAAGATTTTATTTATTTGACAGAGAGAGAGACAGAGAGAGAGGGAACACAAGCAGGGGGAGTGGGAGGGGGAGAAGCAGTCTTCTGGCCAAGCAGGGAGCCTGATGCGGGACTTGATCCCAGGACTCTGGGATCATGACCTGAGCTGAAGGCAGATGCTTAACGACTGAGCCACTCAGGCGCCCCTCTTTCCTAAGCTTTTGACCAATGTATGCAACTGCCAACTGAACACCTACCTTTGAATGTTTATCAATCACTTTAGATACAGAATATACCAAAGTGAAATCTTCTACTCACCCCCATGCCTGCACCTCCTTATTCCTATCACCCAGAGATAGAGTGACCACAATCCTTGTTTACCTAAGATGCTTCCAATTGACACTTGTCCTTTCATAATTAATATGAGTGCTGCCTTTATCCTCAAAAGTTACCCAATCAGTGCTGCACTTGAAAGCTCACATTAGAACTTTATTAGGGCACCAATTTATGCAAATAACTATTTTTTAAATTTTTTTTAAAGATTTTATTTATTTGTCAGAGAGAGAGAGAGAGCGCAAGTAGGCAGAGCAGCAGGTGGAGGGAGAGGGAGAATCAGGCTCCGTGCTGAACAGAGAGCCTGACATGGGGCTCAATCCCAGGACCCTGGGATCATGACCTAAGCCAAAGGCAGATGCTTAACCAACTGAGCCACCCAGGCATCCCGCAAATAACTCTTAGTAAAGGAGGAGGGTAAAAAGAGAATATTTTCTCTCTTGAGTAGGATTTTTAAAACACATCTTCTACTTTGCAACATGCTAGAGAAAATTAAAAACAAAGCAAAAATTAAAAGCAGTCTGAAGTCTGAAAATAAAGGAAACAACTAGGAGGCATTAAGATAATGGTGAAATAAGATAACAAAAGAGAGATTCAGCATATAGCAGAAATGTAAATGGTTTAAAATTCTCTATTAAAAGGCAGAGACTTTTAGGTTGAGTTAGAAAGGAGTAATGTCAATTGCTGTTCACCCCAAATGTGACAAAGAAAATAAATAATAAAAGGAAAGACAAAGATAAGGCAAATAAATGCAAAAAAAGAAATCAGGGACTGCATGTTAATATCAGAAGACATGTATTCAAGGAGAAAGAAACATAAAATAAGTATTCTTCCAATTTTTGATCAAGGGTATAATGTCAAAAAATAAAATTATCATTTTGTATATGTCAAATAATTCTTTCAAATACAAGCCAAAAAAAAGTAATAAAGAAGAAATTGAAAAAAGACGGGTGAAGGGAGAACTTAACACAACTCTTCCAGTGTTCCAAGATATTCCCTGAATCTGTGGGACAGACAGGTATTTTAAAAATCATGCTGATTAATTCTTTCCAAAATGTGCTTTAGAAGAATATTCTCATCCAGCATATGATACATGCTGTCTTTATGTAGAGACTGCCAATAAGGATATTTCATGGTTAAAAAGAAAATGTGAGTCAGTTTGCACAAAAATTATGAGTTCATCATATCTACCCCATGGTGACTTTTGTTTTCATTTGGGTATATTCTCCTTGATTATTTACATATGTGTTTATATTCACATTTATTAATTGTTAAAATGAAATTGAAATTACATTTTATATACATATCTGGTTTTTTTCATCTAATACTATTTTTCCTTTTTCCAATTTATGAATATATGATTATTTAAAGATACTTCTGCTTTTGAGCACCAAAGTTGTTTAAAATGTCCTATAGTATTAAAAATAAAAACTAAGTGGAACAGCCTTTTTCAAAGATCTTTGTTCACCTCTCTGAGTCTCTGATTATGTTTTTTGGTTAGATTCTAATAATTGGAATTTTGAAGCAAAAGTTATTGATATTTTAAAGGCTCTGTAACACTGGCTGTTATAAAAAACAAAAATATCAATCTGTTAGGCAAAAGTGTTATCCATTTATTTATATCTGTAGTCAAATAATTTTTCGTATTCATTGGCTGTTCTTTTAGTATTTTATTAATTGATCATGTCCTTTGTTTTTTTTTATTGGTGTCTTTAATAAATATCCAGTTAAGTATCCTTTTAAAGTAAGGATAGTAACCCTTTATCATCTGTGTCAAAATATTGTTTCATTTGGTCTTGCATTTTTGCTAATGGTGTCTTTTAAGGCGAATAATGTTTACTTCTTATGTAATCCATTAATGTTTTACTTTGTGTTTTTTTCCAGACCTTTAGTAACTGAAAAGGTCCTCTTTATTCCTAAATTGGGTAGATATTCACTTGTATTTTCCCCTCATAATTTTTTGTTCTCATATAATGTAATTGATATAACCTCTTCCTAATAACCTGTTGTCCCAGCACCATT
Organism: Mirounga leonina; assembly: GCF_011800145.1. NCBI lineage: Eukaryota > Metazoa > Chordata > Mammalia > Carnivora > Phocidae > Mirounga > Mirounga leonina. The sequence continues at coordinate 50,619,024 of NW_023270323.1, read as the reverse complement.
TATGAAGCAATAATAAAAGTTAACAGGATTTTATATGTAGAGAAGCCTAAAGATTCCACCAAACAGACAAGCAAAAAAAACTTGTTAGAACTGATAAATGAATTTAATAAAGTTGTAGGATACAAAGTCAAGGTATAAAAATCAGTCGTGTTTCTATATGCTAATAACAATCTATTGAAAAAGGAAATTAAGAAAACAATCCCATTTACAACAGCATCAAAATAATAAAATACTGAGAATAAACTTAACCAAGGAGGTGAAAGACTTGCACACTGAAAACTACAAAATATTGATGAAAGAAATTTAAAAAGACACAAATAAATGGAAAGATATACCATGTTCATGCATCAGAATAATTACTATTGTTGAAATGTTCATACTTCCCAAAGTGATCTACAGATTCAGTGCAGTCCCTGTCAAAAGCCCAGTAGCATTTTTTTACAGAAAAAAAAGAAAATTCTAAAATTTATATGGAACCACAAAAGTTCCAGAATAGCCAGAGTGATCTTGAAAAAGGAAATCAAAGCTGTAGGCATCACAATTCCTAAAATCAAAATATATCACAGGCTCCTGGGTGGCTCAGTCGGTTAAGCGTCTTCCTTTGGCTCAGGTCATGATCCCAGGGTCCCGGTCAGCGGGGAGTCTGTTTCTCCCTATCCCTCTGCTCCTGCTCTCTCTCTCTCTCTCTCTCTCTCTCACTCTTGCTCTCTCTCCCAAATAAATAAAATCTTAAAAATATATATATATATATATATATATATATTTTTTTTTTTACAGTAATTAAGCCAGTGTGGTACTAGCTTAAAAACAGACATACAGACCAATGAAACAGAATAGCCCATAAATAAACTCATGCATATTGGGTGTCTTAGTCCATTAGGGCTACTATAACAGAATACCCTAGACTGGGTGGTTTATAAACAACAGAAATTTATTTCTTTTGGTTCTGGAGGCTGGAAAGTCCAAAATCAAGACATCAGCAGATTCAGTGTCTGGTGAAGGCCTCCTTCCTGGTTTATAACTCTTTTCTGGCTATAACCACACATGGTATGAGGGGCGAGGGAGCTTTCTGGAATCTATTTTATAAGGGTACTAATCCCATTCGTTAGGGCTCTACACTCATGATGTAATCACCTCCCAAAGGCCCCGGTCCAGATAACATCACTTTGAGGATTACATTTCAACATGTGAATTCTGGGGGGGACAGGGTCATTCAGTCCATAGCATATGGTCACCTTAACTTTGACAAGCGTGCCAAGAATACACAGTGGTGGGGCGCCTGGGTGGCTCAGTTGGTTAAGTGTCTACCTTCGGCTCAGGTCATGATCCCAGGGTCCTGGGATCGAGCCCTGCATTGGGCTCCCTGCTCAGCGGGAAGCCTGCTTCTCCCTCTCCCACTCCCCCTGCTTGTGTTCCCTCTCTCGCTGTCTCTCTCTGCCAAATAAATAAAATCTTTTTTTAAAAAAAAGGAGTTAATATCCAAAATATATAAGGAATTCCTATGACTCAATAGCAAATAAATAAATAAATAAATAAATAAATAAATAAAATGGCAAAGGACTTGAATGGACATTTCTTCAGAAAAGACATACAAATGGCCAACAGGTATATGGAAACATGCTTAGTATCACTAATCATCAGGGAAATGCAAATCAAAACAACAATAAGATGTCCTTTCACACTTATTAGATTGGCTGTTCTGAAAAACAAAATATAATTAGTGTTGGTGAGGATGTAGAGAAATTGGCATCTTGTACACTTGGGAGGAATGTAAAATGGTGCAGTCACTATGGAAAACAGTATGGAGGTTCCTCAAAAACTTAAAAATAGATCTGTGATCCAGCAATCCCACTTCTGGGTATACAACCCAAAAGAATTGAAATCGGGATTTCATGTTCTTTTTAGCATTATTCACAATAACCATGCTGTGGAAACAACCTAAATGTTCAATGATGAATGAATGGATAAAGAAAACCTAGATGTACATACAATTGAATCCTATTCTGCCTTGGAAGGAAATCCTGCCATATTAAGAATGAGCTTAGAGAACATTATGCTAAGTGAAATAAGCCAGTCACAGAAGGACAAATATGGCATGATCGCACTGACATGGGGTATCTAAAATAGTCAAATTTCATAGAAACAAAGTGGAATATAGTGGCTGTGAAGGACTGGGGGTAAGGGAAACTCAAGAGTTGTTGTTCAATTGGTATAAACTTTTAGTTTTACAAGATGAACAAGTTTTAGAGATCTGCTATCGTTAACAATTCTGTGCTATTCTCTTAAAAATTTGCTAAGAAGGTAGATCTCATATTAAGTATTCTTACCATAGTAAGTAAATAAATAAAATCCATGGATTCGAAATTCTGTATTTTTTATACACTAAGTTCTTATATATCCTATGATCTCATTTTGGGGGGGGAGGGGAGAAATGTTTGTTTCATATTATTTTTATGTCTGATTTTTGCTATAGCTCTTTGGGAGTTTTCAGACAAAAATAGCTCACCATTTAAGAGTACCACTTCCTTAGGATGACAGTCTTCTTTATTAATTTTCTTAATGTACATCATACACACTGTGCTGTGATATGGTAATGTTCCATTTAAAATAGTGGTTTAACCTATACTAGTTTTAGTATAAACAAAATGAATGAGAAAAATAAGGCTATGATCTTTAAGAGTTGTGGGTAACTGTGAGGTCTGGTTATGTAATTTTTTACTACAAGAGGCACACCAATGTATTTTTCCATGTTTAATTCAACAAATTTATTGAGCAGCTTCTTTGTATGTGAATTATTATTGAAGACCGGGGATAACAAGAATGAAAGGGTGTCCCTAAAGCAGTCATTGGACGCCTTGACTTGGTACTAGCATGAGTCTGTCCATGAATCCAGAGTGCCAAATACATCTGTCAACCAAAGGAAAGCTTCAGTGTCAGATCCAAAATGGTAGTGCAAATGAGTAAATTGAGATTTTACCAAACAGGGTTATTATAGTCAATGAACAATATGTTCCTTGACTTTCTGAGATTGACTTTACCAAATCTGTCATGGGACATTCTCTCCTCTTAGGTCTTCTTTTGCTCTAAAGACCAGGTTACGTATCTTAGAGAGAGAGAGAGGATGCCATGGGTCCAAGGCCCTTGTGAATCCATTATGTTCTTGGCATCTATTGAGAGAAGGTATATTGGGGCACTCTTTAAATGCTCTACAGGTGTTCACACATAAAATTATCCTAACAACCATATGGAATAGTATTACTATTTGCAATTTATGGATGAAGAACCCAAGGCATAGAGAGATTAGCTGATTAATCTACCAAAGCGAGAAAGTAATAGAAGGTTTGAACTAGGCGGTCTTCATTTTTCTCTTTAATTCAGAGCTCTCTACCCACCATCCCCATATTAGTGTTGGTATTATTTATAGTCCTAGCCACGATCTTCCTTGGCATGTGCTAGAGAGAATGTGAGTGACTTGGCTATGCTGTCAAGCTTAACATTGATTTTAGCACAAATCTCTACCCGAATTTGTAGGGCTTTCCTCTTTTTTCCCCCACCGACTTTTCAAGATGAGTTTAACCCACAGAGATGGATAAATATTAACTTTTAGGTCAACACCTCCATGAGTCACAAGCCAAAGTCTAAATACCAGGGAACTTTAGTCTCTTCCTGTGTCTCCTCTCACGTGGGCAGAGAAAGACAGAAATGCAGCCTCAGATGTTTCTCTACAAATGGGTAGATGGTTGTGCCACTTTATTCTCCATTTGGTAGGATCAGATCACGCCTTTATAGATATATGGATAATACATACTAAATTTTAATGATCAGAATAATCAGAGGAATTCCGCTGTTGGTCATCAGATCTCTGTGTGTTTGTTTTCACAAGTACAGAAACATGTTCAAAGAAAAAATGCACACATAGAGGTCAAGGGATCTTAGAAATTATTTAATGCAAGCCATTCAATTTATAAAAGAGGAAAATGAACACCCAAAATATTATTTACTAAAATCACATAGATGTTATTTTGAAAAATCACTCACATGTTCACTCTCTGTATACTTTAAATTTTTTTTTAAATTTTTCGTCAAAGCTATATAGTAGGGTACAGTTAAAGGACCTGATAGTTCGACAAGGTTTCTCAAGAAAAAGAACAGGTCCCAGTTCTCCTGTTCCTTAGTTCCTCTTCCCCACAGAAACCACTTCCAACTCTTTGCCTGGTATTATGTCCACATACCTTAATGGCAAGCACGTATCGCTGCCACCTGATTTTTTTAGTTTGGGGCATCGTACATTGTCTTTCCCCTTTGGAAGATGAGGTCTTAGCTCTTTATTCTTCTTATCCACACCATGCACAATCAATTTCCGTCCTCACAATATAGTTATAGCTTGGTTTTGATTAGAAAAAGATCTAAGGTTTGGGGGCACCTGGGTGGCCCAGTTGATTCAGTGTCCAACTCTTGATTTCAAGTCGTGAGTTCAAGCCTTGCATTAGCCTCCATGCTGGGCGTGGAGCCTACTTAAAAAAAAAAAAAAAATTCAAGGTTTACATTGACTGTGCAGTTGACCTTTGAACAACATGAGTTTGAATTGTGCATGTCTACATGTATGCAGGGTTTTTTGACAAATACAGTGCACTACTGTAAACATATTTTCTTTTCCCATTGATTTTCTTAATATTTTCTTTTCTCTAGCCTACTTTATTGTAAGAATACAGTATACAGTACATGTAACATATATAACATATGTGTTAATCAACTGTTTATCAGTAAGGCTTCAAGTCAACAGTAGGCTATTAGTAATTAAGTTTTGGGGGAGTCAAAAGATATACATGGATTTTCAACTGCACAGCAGGCCAATGCCCCTAATCACTGTGTTGTTCAAGGTCAACTGTATATGCTATTCAGAAATGGGGCATATACTAAACTATATTTTTTTCTTGCACAACTTATCCCGAGAGTTAATAATTTTCTTTTTACTTGTTTATTTATTTTTGTATGTTTGTTTCTCTCGAGTGTGTGTTTTTTATGTACTTAACTATTCATTCAATACTAAAATATTTACTAGTTGTCTAAATATTCTCTCAGGATGTTCCATGATTCTGTCAGTTGTATATCAGGTGTTGTATCAATTCAACAGAGGTTTTTATTTATGTGTTTGTGTTTTTAATTTCTAAGAGGTTTTTTGTTTTGTTTTTTGAGTACCCTTTTTTTAAACCATCATTTTCTTGCTTCATGATACAGTGTATTCTCTTATATCCATGAAATTTTTTTTCCCCCAAGATGGATTGATTGATTTTAGAGAGAGGTGCGAGCGGAAGAAAGGGTAGAGAGGGAGAGAATCCTCAAGCAGAGTCCCCACTGAGCACAGAGCCCCACACAGTACTCGATCCCAGGACCCTGAGATCATGACCTGAACTGAAATCAGGAGTCGGACACTCAACCGACTGAGCCACCCAGGCGCCCCTACATGAGGTTTTTAATAATAATTTTTGAAATTTTCTTTTTCCTCCATAGTTCCTGATCCCTCTAGATTGTTTCTGGTCTTTCCCCAGCTGTTTGATAATCATTGCTGTCCTGCTCATATGTAAGAGCAGAAAACTAAAAACTGAAGTTCTGAACGTGAAGGGGACAAGGCGGGGGACGGAGGGCTCATTAATGGTGACTTGTAATAATCTGGCTGAGCCAGTTGTTGGGAAACTTCTAGTGTCAGGATCTTTAGGGCTTTCCCGTGGATTAGTCACATCCTCTAAGAAAACTCCTCGGAGGGCGCCTGGGTGGCTCAGTTGGTTAAGCGACTGCCTTCGGCTCAGGTCATGATCTTGGAGTCCCAGGATCAAGTCCCACATCGGGCTCCCTGCTCGGCGGGGAGTCTGCTTCTCCCTCTGACCCTCCTCCCTCTCATGCTCTCTGTCTCTCATTCTCTCTCTCTCAAATAAATAAATAAAATCTTTAAAAAAAAAAAAAAGAAAACTCCTCGGAGCTCTTGCCTGGAGGGTAAGAACCTGTCTGTCAGTGTGTGTTTGGGAGATGAGGGCGCAAAGTAGACTAGAAGAATCCTATCTTTACGTAGTATCCCACCCTGAATATTGCCCGGTACACCCCCCAATTCAGAGACTTGGTTTTGCCCCTACCACAGGATAGACTTCCAGGCTCCTGCTGACGTAGAGTACGTGTTGTCACCCAGGGGACAGTTGGGGAAGGCAGGGGGTGTCAACTGCTTCTCAAACATAATTCAACTACTACTACTGTTCTGGCCTCAGCCTCCCTCTCTGCCTGAGGCACCTGCCACCAACAGTCGCTAAGCCTTTTGAGGACTGTGCAGTATAAATTGGGTGGGGCACATCTGGCCCACTTCCAGTTTCTGGTCCAGCTTTCTCAGGTCCACCGAGTGACTGGTCACTATCCACCTGCTTTCTAGCTTGCAAAATGCTGTTGGTATTGTCACCTCTCCTGAATGTATTATTAAAAAGAGAGAGGTGTTTTTTTTTTTTAAGATTTTATTTATTTATTTATTTGACAGAGAAAGCAAGAGAGCACAAGCAGGGGGAGGGCAGGGGGACAGGGAGAAGCAGGCTCCCTGCTGAGCAGGAAGCCAGACACAGGACTCGATCCCAGGACCCTGGGATCATGACCTGAGCTGAAGGCAGACGCTTAACTGACTGAGCCACCCAGGCGCCCCAAATTATTTTAGTTTTAATAAGATTCAGGAGTAGGCCAAAACTGATGAGTATGTTTAATCCACTGTCTTTACCTGATGTTCTACCAATACACAAAGATCATAGGGGCGCCTGGGTGGCTCAGTCAGTTGGGCTTCTGACTCTTGATTTTAGCTCAGATCATGATCTCGGGGTCGTGAGATCGAGCCCCGCGTCTGGCTCCACGCTCAGCAGGGTGTCTGCTCAGGATTCTCTCTCTCCCTCTCCATCTCTTTCTCAAGCAAATAAATAAATCTTTAAAATAAATAAGTAAAGATAGTGTTTACCAACGTATTAATCACATGGAGGTCCAAGAACATGTAATTATCCACTCTAATTAGGACTCCAAATAAAAAAATTTTTAAATTGTTTATCAGGAAGAAACCTAATTTACCTCTGACCATAAATTTTTCTTCTCTCTCACTTCTTAACATATTAGTTGAACAATCATTCTCGGCTTTATCAACAAATACTTTCTTGCGTATCTGTCTGGCCCATAGCACTGTAGCAGGACTGTAGAGTTTGTATCCCTCTCTCTTTCCCCTGCCACTCTACTGAGAGAGATTTATCATGACATGAATGATCACAGTGCGAGACTGTGTTTCCTTTATAAAATGGCTTGGGAATTTTTACAGGTGAGAGAAACTATTCCTTTAACTACAGATGGTGTCAAGAAAGTGAATACTGGCATCTCTTACCTGCCAGAGAGTCGCTTTATAATTTTTTCTGTTTCCTCAGTGGGGTACATCCGGCATTTTGAACAAGGGAATTCTCTGTTGTGTTGGATAAGCCCAAGCATTACAGCTTGGTTACACGTAAGCATTAAATGCCATTAGTGTCCTGTCATTGAGACACTAAGACACTAACCCTCTAACCATTTCCAGATGTCCTTCCCATATTCCCAAGGGTCCCCTGTGGGGCAGTAACCTTCCTCCCAGAAAAATCGCTGATTTCTCATACAGTTCTTTGAAATGGATCTCATTATGTTTTACATAAGATCACAAAGACTCTGAGAGGCTAAATAAGCTCCTTATGTTCACCATAAGCCAGCACCTGACTTGAAAAGTCTAATTCCAAAGTTTGCTCTACCTGTCTGCTCCCAGTTGCTGAGGGAGTGCGCAGAGGTTATATTAGTCAGCTTGGCCTCCATAACAAAAGATCAGAGACTGGGTGGCTTAAAAAATAGAAATTTGGGGACGGCTGGGTGGCTCAGTCGTTTGTCTGCCTTCGGCTCAGGGCATGATCCGGGGTCCTGGGGTCGAGTCCCGCATCAGGCTCCCTGCTTGTGGGGAACCTGCTTCTCCCTCTGCCTGCCGCTCCCCCTGCTTGTGCTCTCATTCTCTCTCTCTCTCTCTCTCTCTCTCTGTCTGACAGATAAACAGAATCTAAAAAAAAATAGAAATTTGTGTTCTCACAGTTTTGAAGCCTAGAAAGTCCAAGGAAATGGGTCCCGGCCAAGTTCAGTTTCTGGCAAAAGCCTTATTCCTGGCTTGTAGGCGGCCATCTTGTTGCTCTGTCCTCATGTGGCCTTCATGCTTGTGCAGGGAGACAGAGACAGAGAGCAAGAGTTCTCTGGTGTCTCTTCTTATAAGGGCACTAATCCTGTCAGGCCAGCAGCCTACCCTTATGACCTCAGTCAGACTTAATTACTTCCTTAGGTGCTCCTTCTCCAAATAGAGCCAAACTGGGGGGTTTAGAGGGGACACAAACATTCAGTCCATAACAGAAGTTGAGGCCTGAGAACACATAAACCAGTGGCTGGAATCCAGTCCTGTCATTCGTAGTCATCCTTTACTTGTTCGTTTGAAGGAAGTTTTTGAGTATGGACTCTGGGTCCTTGCGACAAGATCTCTGATTAAGTGAGCACATGGAACCACGGGAGCCAGAGGAAGAGTGATTGAAATCCTCGCTCCTCGGAGGGGTCTGTGGACTCGTAGCATTTGTATCACTTGCTTGTTGAAAAGAGAATTTGGGGCCAACCCTAAGCCTTTAGAATCAGAGCTTGCATATTAACAAGATGCCCGAGAGATTCTTGGACACATTCCAGTTTGGGAAGCAGTGATCTCAATCAATGTTTTCCAGTCTTTGGATGTGCAGCCTAAAAGTAAGAATTTTGGCACATGGGCATGTTTGTATAATACACATATACTATACTAATTTTTTTTTTTAAAGATTTTATTTATTTTTCAACAGAGAGAGACAGCGAGAGAGAGAACACAAGCCGGGGGAGTGGAAGAGGGAGAAGCAGGCTCCCCGCTGAGCAGGGACCCCGATGCGAGGCTCCATCCCAGGACCCTGGGATTATGACCTGAGCCGACCTGAAGGCAGACGCTTAACGACTGACCCACCCAGGCGCCCCTATGCTAATATTTTTAAACAATGTTATACACTGAGTAGATTTTTTTTTTAAAAGATGAGATAAACAAATATCAATAGGAGTTGTAATTTTTTTCTCCCAATTTCCAATGTTTCACCTTAGTAACTTCCAGAGGTACAAGTACTCCATCTGGACACCCACTGGCCTAAATCATACCTAAATCATTGAGCTCTCGTGGCTCAATCCTGTTTCGGTCCCACTGGCCAGACACACATGAATACTCTCATGACACACTGTAGTGGAATGAACAGTTCACAAGGTGTCATACATTTAAAATCCTTTCCTCACATTCTTAGCAAATATTTGTTGACATATCAGATCATTACATTTTGGCTTTCTAGAAATTAATATCAGATTTTAAGGAACCATGATAGCTGGTGTTTGTTGTGGGAAATGGGTACTTATTTGCTTACAAGATGATAATTTGGCAATGACTTTTAATAGGCTAATGTAAAAAATTGTCCGGAGTTTCTAATTCTAAGGATTATAATCTGGCTATTAAAAATTATAAAATGTTGTGTATATGTTCTGATATGGAAAATATTCATGATATATAATTTTTTTTTAAGATTTTATTTATTTATTTATTTGAGAGAGAGAGAGAAACAGCATGAGAGGGGAGAGGGTCAGAGGGAGAAGCAGGCTCCCCATTGAGCCGGGAGCCCGATGTGGGACTCGATCCCAGGACTCTGGGATCATGACCTGAGCCCAAGGCAGTCACTTAACCAACTGAGCCACCCAGGCGCCCCATGATATAATTCTAAGTAGATAAAAAGGCTAGAGGGGACTACAGTTAACGATGACTATCTTTGAATGGTCTTATTACACTTCTGCTTCATCTGGATTTTCTAATTCTTTTGCAGTGACTGTGTATTATTTGTATAATAAAACAATCGCTATCAGTGACTTCCCTGGCACACCTTTACCTGTGTGCACCTAACATGCACAAAGAATAGCCCATCCCCTGCAGAGTTATTGGAGTTTACCAGTCAGTCTTCATATAAGACTGTCTTAGTCTTTCTGGGCTGCTATAAGAGAATACCATACATTGGGTGGCTCATAAAGAACACACATTTATTTCTCACAGTTCTAGAGGCTGAGAAGGCTAAGATCCAGGCCCGGGAGATTTGGTGTCTGGTGCAGGTCTCCTTCCGGGTTCACAGATGGCCATTTTTTCCCTGTGACCCCACCCGGCAGAAGGGGGAGGGAGCCCTCTAGGACCTATGTTATAAAGGCACTAATCCTATTCATGAGGGTTCTATCTTGATGACCTAATCACCTCCCAGAGGTCCCACCTCCAAATACCATCACATTGAGGTTTAGGTTTCAACATATGAATTTGGGGAGAGGGGGAGGGCAAAAAACATTCCAAACATTCTGTGTATAGTTAAGAGCAAAAAGAGGGTTATATGCTGTCTATGTTTTCCTCCACAAGTAACAGGAAATTACATACTCGTATGCTATATGCACGTATACGTCGCATTCCTGTCTTAGTTGGGGCTGCTACAACAAATTACCATAGTCCGGGTGGCTTAAACACCGAGCATTTCTTTTTCATTGTCCTAGAGGCTGGAAGCGCAAGATCAGGATCCCAGCTTGGTCAGATTCCTGGGGAGGGTCCTCTTCTGGGTTCTGTGCTCCCGTGGCCTTTCTTCCTGGACAAGAGAGGACAAGAGAGTGATCTCTGTCTCTTCCTTTTATAAGGGCACTAATCCTTTCGGGCCACTTCATGCTCAGGACTTTATCTAAACCTAATCACTTCCAAAGGCCCCACTTCAGACACCGTGGCAGTGGGGATTAGGGCTTCAACCTGTGAACTTGGGACACAAATGTTCAGCCCATAGCACTTCCCTCACAGCCAAATTAGCATTTGCATTTCAAAAAGAGAAAGTGGCAAAAAGGTAACCAGTCAAGTAACAAGTGAGTTTCTTCTTTAAAATACTTCACCTGCATTGGATTATCTCCATCATGAGGCCATTTGAGAACAGGAAGTGCATTCTTAATGTATTGGTTATAGATTGCAGCGTAGTAAGTTCTCCCCCAAGTAGTGGTATCAAAGGACAGTCAACATCATCTCGGACAGTCTCTGTGGGTGAGGAATGGAGAGTGGCCCCGGGTGGCCTTTCTGGCTCGGGACATCCATCAGGTTGCAGTCGGTCGTCAGCTGAGGCTTCAGTCACTGAGCCTTGACTGAGACTGGAGCAAACACTTGCCAAGGGGGCTCAAGTTGGTTCCTCCCCAGGGGGCCTCTCTGCTGCTCCTGTCCTCACCGCCGAGCATCTGGCTTCCCTCTGAGTGAGCAACACAAGAGAGCATCCCAGAAGCTGTCATGCCCTTCCTAACCTAGTCTTGACTTACCCACCCCACCGCCATTCCTGCCATATTCCCTTGACAGGCCAGCCCTGGTTCAGTGTGGGAAGGGGACCACGCGGGGAGGTGAACCGGGAGGCAAGGACCGCTGGGGGCCAGCAGGGAGGCTGGCTACCACACCTAAGAACCGTCCTGCTGTAGTTTCTCACCTTCTACTGCTTAGCGAGGAGAGGACTTCTTTATGAAATGAAGGTTACTTAGGTACCCTCGTCCTGAGTGTGTCTAAGTCAGATGACTGAGGTGATGTTGAGAGAGGCCAAAGCAGTAGTCACTCTTGGAGAGTCCAAGAAGTGTGAAGGAGCAGAATTTGGTTCCAGAAGGGTAAAGAGGGATGCCCGGTACTAGAAAGAAGGTCGAGAGGCCAGAGGGTTCCAGCCTCTCTGATGATTCAAGGCATCCAGATTTAAGATGGAATAAATTGTAGGTGCAATTCCAAAATTTGTTCCATCCAAAGACACTAAAATTGGACAATAAAAAGAGGTTTTTCATTTCAGTTCTGCAAACATTTGTATATTTCCTCTAGGACAGGAAAATGGGACAGTAAAGGGACAGCAATGGGATAGTAATACAGAGGAGGGGCACAAACTATGAGTATCTAACTGGGGTATGTACACAGTTGTTTTTAATTCCTATAGTATCCCTGGGAGGTAAGTGTTGTTATTCTCATTTAATGGGAGTAAAATTGAACCCAGAGGATTTATGGTCAGCCACATAACCAGTTAGTAGGGGTCAGAATTGCACTTTACTTTAAAATAGGTCTTCCCGGCGTCTAAAAATCAAACCAAATTAGATCAGATACAGGTAACAGCAGCCAAAGGAAAGCTGAAGGTGGATGAGAATTAGCCACTCTCCAACATCATCTCTGCCAAGACGTAATGAAAGCGGAGTCTCAGACCAAATTCCCCACACATGTATTTTTAAACCATATTTACTAGCGAGCAGGCACAAAACACTGTATCAGTCCGTTTTGTAAACTTGAAATCCCAGTCCTCTAACTTTTAAGTTCTCCTCCCACCACACTGCAGAAAAAGTCCTCGAGTCAGACCTGACTGTATTCCAGACACAGTATTCTGTTACTCTTGGAGTCAGCATCCGGCACCGAGAATCAGGTGATCCAGTGTGGGTCACGGGACCAGGAATCTGGCTTCAGGGAACACACCCAAGGGTGTAGACTGCAAGCTTCATTAGACTTCTACTCCCTGTTCACACAGGGCCACCTGCGAACCTCAAACCCCACAGGTAGTGTCTCTTTCTCACATTTAATTTCCTGATTAATAAGCCATGAATTTCACCAATGAAAACCCACTTATGCTATTAACGAATTCATATCTTAATCAGTGGATAGCTGGCGTTGCATTTGGTATAGTCTTCCTGATTAGATACGAGTTGATCACCCCTGGAGTGTAAAATTTTTACTATCCCTAGGGTTTTTTGTTTTTTGGGTTTTTTTAAGATTTTATTTATTCATTTGAGAGAGAGAGAGAGAGCACACAAGCAGGGGGAGAGAAAGAGGGAGAGAAGCAAGCTCCCTGCTGAGCCAGCCAGGAGCCTGATGTGGGGCTCGATCCCAGGACCTAGAGGTCATGACCTGAGCCGAAGGCAGATGCCCAAACAGCGGAGCCACCCAGGTGCCCCCTACCCCTAGGGTTTAATAAACTAAACATTTATATCATACTGTTTACAGTGAAGTAAACTATAAACATCAAAGCAAAAGAGACCTGTAAATTCTTAGCCAGAGAGTGGCTGCAGACCGAGCTGAGTTGAGGACTGACCCCTCCTATCACGCTGGTATCCAGGACCGTATTTGATGTACAATTACCGTCATATTGCTTCATGTGTTGGATTTGGTTTCTTAATCACATTATGAAATTCTTGGAAAGAGTGGGTCATACATACACTTTTTTATTTTTCCACAATGGCTATCACAGTGCTAGATACATATAGGTACATGTGGGTGTAGAATAAATACTTTTTAATGATTAAAATCTACAGCAGTATCTTATAAAATATTTGGGCCTGAGATGTCTGTATTTGCTTTGAAATTCTAAAGTGCCTCAGTGGACTAAAAACCTAATGACATTTAAAACACTGCCTGGCTCACTTCAAATCATTCCATGCCATTTAGGATTGCAATGAGTAATGGAAATGTTATATATATTTTGTATGGTTTTCTTTTTAGGTCAATTCGCAGCCTGGGTTCCAAGATATGTTAAGCTTCATCAGGCGATAGGCTGAAACATAGTATCTAAATATAAATGGTAATATTTGGTTTCGCTTCAGAATTTTTTAATTGAGTTTGTCCTTTTCCACCAAATTTAATCACATCGATCATTGATCCCTGGGAGACAGAAGTTAGGGCTTGGTTTGTCTTTATTCCAGGTACTGGAATGCTAACAGTTGAAAAGCACTGTAATGTTTGACCCCAAAGAGCATCTATTAAAGGGATTTCATGGGAGGTATATAGGTCCTTCTTTTTATATGTAATCCCCACACCTGGCCTCAGGCAGCTCTGCATGTTTGGTTTTGTTAAGCAATAGCCATCAGCCCCGCAGCCGACCTAAAGCCACACCCCAGCCGAGAGGGCTCAGGGCTGGATTTTCCGTTTGGTTTTTAACCATGGCACAACTGTGTGAAGTCCTAAGGACGTGCTGGGATTTTAGCCTTGGGATGTAAGCTTTTGGGGCACCTCTGGCACAAAGAAAGGAGAAGACTCGGCAGCACAGCCCCAGTATAGGTCTGATGAGGTCAGAAGCCCGGTGAGGTAAGAAAATGCTTCAGAAAAAAACACAAAACCGTTTCTTGCAATTGGTCCGAGAGAGGAAGAAGCCCATATTGATTTACTGCAGCGTTCTCCTACGCAGGAATGCAGCCCATTCGTTTGGGGAAGGAAGAGTTTGAAATGGAATTAGAAAGACTGATCCCATAAATGTACTTTGCGTTCCTTCCAAAGTCACATAAAACCATACAGCAGTACGTACTCAAATTTTAAAATACCGTAGTTGAAGGAACTGTTCTCATGCACAGTTTTAGCCTTAGTGTACATTATGTAAACTCCACCAGGAGAGAAAAACTTCCTACTTTGTTTCAGTTTTGGTTTGTACGTAGAAATACACACACACGTACACACATTCATTTTGGTATTATTTCAAAAATTCAGTGTAGGTAATCTGGTTCAGTGCTCATGGTTTGAGATTTTACTTCTAACATATTTGGGTTATCATACTTTGAAAATTTTTTTCCATTTAGAATGTTTTCTACCCAGGAACCTAGCTTGAGTTTTTATGAAATGGGACAATTTAACAGCTCTGGAAATCTGGAACTCTCTGAGTTTGAGTAATGCTAAACTTAACAATATGTCACCTGGAGTCTTTATACCTTAAAATGTTTCTAGGCTAAATTCTCTGATTTCCCCAGCACCCATTATCAAACTGTCTTCAATAACATGCCATGTAAATATATTTATTATAGATAAAGAGTAATCTTTTTAATTTAATTCTTTTTTAATATTTCTAGCTTTGAGACTCACATGTACCCTTCCTGTGTATTTCCTCCCCAACCATATGATCATGTATTATTGGTACCATAAATATATCGGAAGGCAATGCTGACTCTTAGTTGCTCGATTATACCTTCTGTGCTTGAAATGCTTTTGTATTTGCCGAAATTGCCTGTGACTTGTCAATCCTACGTGTCCCTGAAATCCAGAATAAAGAATCAAGCTTATAAATGTAGATAAATAACAGGACAAGTGAGATTTTAGAATCTCTGACTTCCTTGAGATTTGATCTGGTTAATAACTATCCACAAGTGGGGCTGTTCTTTTTATTCTTGGAAGAAAATAACCGTCTTCTAGAGAGGGGGAAAAAAATGGAGCCAATTCAACCTGCTCGCCCAACCATGTAGAAGACAGGAGGAAGCTGGCCTCTTCATAGGTGTTCTGTCTGTGCCCTGCCCCCCAAACCCTGCCCCCCCCCCCCCGTTAATCTTAAATAGATTTTGAAAGGAGGGAAGAGTGCAGTGCGCTGCCATTAGGTGTATTGCTCCCCCACTGCCCAAATGTGCCACATGCATTCCATGCACTAAATCCTTGAGTTCAGGGGCACCTGGGCGGCTCAGTCGTTAAGCGTCTGCCTTCGGCTCGGGTCATGACACCGGGGTCCTGGGATCGAGCCCCACATCGGGCTCCCTGCTCAGGGGGAAGCCTGCTTGTCCCTCTCCCACTCCCCCTGCTTGCGTTCCCTCTCTCGCTATGTCTCTCTCTGTCACATAAATAAAAATCTTTTAAAAAAATAAAAAATAAAAATAAAATAAATCCTTTAGTTCGTTGAATACAACCAACCTGTAAGATAGGTATTATCACCCTGAATCCATATATTTAAAAATGTAAGCCTTATTGTATTTGTACTGTTTCACTTTGCTTTTTAAATGTCTGCTTTAAGGGGAAAAAAACCAAAGAGGTAAAGAAAGGATCTAAAGAAGCTGGAGATAAATGTTCTAGGGCACCATATTTTTCGAAGTACCAAAAACTCTTTAAAAGACTTTATCTTTTATCTAAACAGGATGCTCCCAGACCACTGTCTGTGTTGATTTCACAGGCGACAAAGGAGTCGTCCTAACTTCTAGCCCATGATTCCGACCTAAAATACTGACTGTCAGAAGTTACCCTTTGGGGGCGCCTGGGTGGCTCAGTTGGTTAAGTGTCTGCCTTGTCTGCCTTTGGCTCAGGTCATGATCCCGGGGTCCTGGGATCGAGCCCCGTGTTGGGCTCCCTGCTCGGCGGGGAGCCTGCTTCTCCCTCTCCCTCTGCCCCTCCCTCCTGCTCAGGCTCAGGCTCTTTCCCTCTCTCTCAAATAAATAAAATGTTAAAAAAAAAAAAAAAAAAAGGTTACGCTTTGGGTTCTTTGGGTCCTTGCTAAAATTCTCTGGTTACAAACTTGCCTTCACTTTCTTCGGTATTTCCAGGGAAGCGATGAATGCAGTGATCCTTGGGAGCCAGGTAACAGTCTTCCACAAACTCGAGACATCTGACCATGACTGGGCTTGTTCTCAAGCTCCCTTTTCCCTCAATCACGTTTGAAAATTGCTTCTCTGTTGGAAAGGAAGCAGCTTGCCTGACGGACCCAGGTGTGTTCAGAAAAGGGATCTTTTCTGCCCTCATCTGAACGATCAACACGTAGTCAGTCGGCATCTGCTGTCATTGAAGCAGCGTTCAGGAGCTTCGGGAGCGTTAGCTCCGATCCACAGAACAGCCCTAGGCACAGTGCTGCCCCCATTCCACAGGTGAGGAAACTGAGTACTGTCTCAAAGGCACATCACTTACTTGAAGGCATTTTCTCTCTCACTAAATGTTAATATTCTCCTGGGAACTTAAGCCAGACATCCCCTTCCGGAGACGGATTAACTCATCGCAGGGGAAGTTGGGTCTTGGGGTGACTGTTAATTGGAGGTTAGTGGTGTGTGGCTGAGGGAAAGTTGTCTGAGAAACGCATTTGCCCTTCAGGCCCAGAACCCTGAAACCTTGGGCTGGAGCCAGCCAGGGCTGGCTGTCGGATTTGGGAAGTTCTGTGAGATGGTATTAAAAATTAAATTGTATTAAAGTATAATTAATTTATGTTGAAGACAAAATTAACAAGTACTCAAAACTCATCGCTTCCAAATTATTTTACTGTTTTCTGTGCTGTTGGGGATATTTATTGGGACTTCTCTTGTGTCTGCATGGTAGAAATACTGCAGAATGGTGTGCAGCTTACATCTCTTTCCAGCTCTGTGTTCGCTGACCTAACATGGTGTCTTGACATCAGCCACTGGAGCTTCTACGCCGTGGAGAGGAGCAAATACTCTAAATCAGGGCTCAACATAATGTTCTGTTGCTTGACTACACTTAAGAATATGATAGGGCGCCTGGGTGGCTCAGTTGGTTAAGCGACTGCCTTCGGCTCAGGTCATGATCCTGGAGTCCCTGGATCGAGTCCCGCATCGGGCTCCCTGCTCGGCGGGGAGCCTGCTTCTCCCTCTGACCTTCCCCCGTCTCATGTGCTCTCTCTCTCTCATTCTCTCTGTCTCAAATAAATAAATAAAATCTTTAAAAAAAAAATTAAAATTAAAAAAAAAAAGAATATGATAAAGAAAATGTTAACTCAAATGAAATGTGGAACTTTGCTGAGTCTGTAGCTGCGACTTGGGAAAAACACAAAAAATCCTGAAGACATTTTTTGTCCGATATTCAAAAACTATCCAATTCAGAAAAGAATTTGCTCGTGTCATGAACAACCCAGTGACATTCCCACACATGTGTTCCTTGTTTCACGTTTGTCTTAACTTGTCAACTTAAATCATTCTATCAACTAACATTCATATTAGAACTATAATTGTCAGTTGCAACCCTAGTTTAACTCCTGATAGAAGAGTCTGGCAAAATTCCGTTAAAGCATTCTGTGAAAGCCAATGGCCTACAGAGAATTTATAATAGAGAGGATTGCTTTATTGTTATTTACAAACTGTGTTGTACACATCCTTTTTTTTTTTTTTTTTTTTTAATGATAAACATGTTTCTCTATGGAACCAGTCGCTAACTACTTGCCAGCATACCACTGCCTGGGGGGGATCACTGGTCTGCGAACTTGCCACTGCCAGAACCAGAGAGTAAAATTCATGCCTTACCCTGGGGCACTGACACCCTGTTGGACATCACTGAAATAGTTACACAGCTTTTTATACTGCTGTTAAAAAAGAGACGCTAACAAGCATGCCGACTCCTGTTATTGAATGTTCTGCATCTGTCTACCAACAAAAGAGAAGACTGTCAGGAATTCTTTAAACTATACCCCAAACCAGGGCACCGATGAGTGTCTCCTGAAATGTCATGCATTTTGTTGCTGAGTGGACACGTACCTTTTTTTGTCTAATGAAGGTTAATAATAGGATCCGTTTCCAGCTATCTCTGGCTGAAGCAGTAGGATTTTTACCCCCAAAGAGGATAAGCTACTGTACATTGCATGTTAGCGTATCACGCTAAGGAAACACTAAGGATGGGGAAAAAATGAGAATTTAAGGCGGTCTCATATTTACATAGTTGAGTGAATTAAAAGTAGGTTAAGAGCTTATCAATTTCTGGTTTTGTTTTACTTCTACCCTGTACCACTCTCTAGAAATACTCTAGAGATCTGTGGATTGTCACACATATTTTTATATTCTCGTTACTTAAATCTACTTTAATTGGCTTTGGACTGTTTCCACAAACTGGGTTTCTGCATTACATTCCACGCTATAGAAGGTGGGGCTGTCCTGCCTATTTTAGCTTATAAATAAGCAATTTTTCTTTGACCAAACCATATTTTCTTTGAGCAAACTGTAATATGCAAAATTTTGAGAATTGTCATCCTTTTCACCTTACTATTACGAACATCTAATGTTAATGAAAAAAAATGAACGATGGAAGGTAGGTAGGTAGAAAGGAGAGGAAGGAAGGAAATAAAAAACAACTAGGGACCCTTCCAATATTTCGTGGAAATTTTCTTATATAGGATTAGGAATGCTGGAGTAGAAGGGATAAAAATAACTGGGCAATATAAATACAACTTAGGTTTGAACAGTCATCTTAATGGAGACAGATCCTGTCTGCAGAGTTCTTGGTTTCCTTAGAAAAGTAGGCGATTGCCAAGTAATGGTGGGAAATACTTACAGTGCACATTTTGCTGATGATCATTAGGCAGGATTTTTTTTTTCTGGTTTTATTAAGAATACATCAGGTTCTTTTATTTTCCTGGGATGTCTGTTTTATCTAATTCATCAGAAATGATGCTGAAAAGAAACCCTGACAAAGTTCTCTTGGGATTTTGTTGGTTGTCTCTTGGGATTTTGTTGGTTGAGAGCTTGGATGTTTGTTTGTTTGTTTTGGTGACATTGAAGAAAGCAAGATGAATAAAGTAGTCCATACAGAAGTAACAATCTTTTTTTTTTTTTAAACTTTTGAATCTCACTGGTCCGAGAAACATACAATTGAAATCCAAGGTCATTGGCTGCAGTCTAGATAGATAGATACAACTAGATATTTGTAATAGATAGATAATAGATAGGTACCTACATACATCCATACATACATAATCGATAATACTCGTCCTAGAGGATGAATGAACCCCACTGCTTCATTCATGACATCATGAAGAATTTAAGTCACAAGAGCCCATGTCCAGGAAGATTCTGCGCATCTGTTGAGTGTGGCCACAGTAGGGGCCTTGACCAGAGACAGGTGTCTTCTTAGCCTTGAAACCCTTCTCTGAACTCCACTTTCTTTCATCTGACCATACTATCCTGAATCTAATAGGATGAGGCTAGATTTTTGGGGTCAGTCACTTAACAAATATTTATTGAGTACCTTCTACCTCTTGGAATTTGCATTCTAGCAAAGAACGGCCATGAAGCTGGTGAGAATCCGTTCCTTTATTCACCTAAAATCAATCGAATGCCTGTTGTATGTCAGGCCCTTTTGCACATACTGAGGATTCAACTGTGAAAAATTCAGAGTCTTGTGTGAGAGGCGCAGAGCCTGCAGTGAGAGTTAAAAACCAGAGCATCTAATCCAGCCCGGAGGGATCCAGGACACTTTCCTTTCTGGAAGAGGCCGAGATGGAGTGAGAAGTCGGAGTCAGTCAGGTAATATAAGGAGGGCTTTCCAGGAAAGAAAGAGCTCATATGGAGTCTTAGTAAAAACTCCCACAGTGGACAGGACACCTGGGTGGCTCAGTCGGTTAGAGGGTCCTGGGATCGAGTCCTGCATGGGGGTGGGGTGTCTCTGCTCAGTGGGGAGCCTGCCACTCCCCCTGCTTGTGCACTCATTCTCTCCCTCTCTGACAAATAAATAAATAAAATCTTAAAAAAAAAAAAAAAACCAACTGCCACAGTATAAAAGTATGAGATTTTTTTAAGTAATTGAGGATTTCTTCTCATTGATCTGGGAGCCACCATTGTTTAGGGGATTTCTGCAGATGGGGTGGGGAGCCGCAGTGATACCAAGAGCAGAACAGGGAAGAACAGGTAGTGGAAAAGGGGTAGGAAATGGATTTCAGTGTCCCTTTTCCCTTCCCTCAGGCTCTTTCCTTAAATACCCTCTCACCTCTGTCCACCGCTGCTTGTTTTCCTGATCTTCTCTCAGGTCTGCCACAGCCAAGGGGTGTTTGGTCAAAAGATCAGTAAATCACTTTGTTTTGATTCCATGTTTACCGTGAACTGAAAATCATTATTTTAGGACAGGTGCTTTTCCTCACAATAGCCTTGAGAAATAGGAAAGGTGCATCATCATCATCATCACTGTCAGTGCTTTATGGGTGAGGAAATCGGTTTCCTCTCCATGAGCGACTTTGCCGAGTCCACAGTTAAACATGGTGGTGCTAAGACGGGAGCCACGTATCCTGGGACTCTGGGTCCCAGGCGGTCGATCTGTCAGAGCTCGAATCCTGGTGCTGCCACTTACTGTCCGGATACTGTAAGGCAAGTTCCTTAACCTCTTTAACTTGCTTTTTCCCTTATTATTAAATGGGCCTTAAAATAGTACTACCTCGGGGCGCCTGAGTGGCTCAGTCGTTAAGCGACTTCCTTCCGTTCAGGTCAAGATCCCAGAGTCCTGGGATCGAGCCCCACATCGGGCTCCCTGCTCGGCAGGAAGCCTGCTTCTCCCTCTCCCACTCCCCCTGCTTGTTTCCTCTCTCACTGTGTCTCTCTGTCAAAAAAAATAAATAAAATCTTAAAAAAAAAATAGTACTACCTCCTAGGATCCTTATAAGGGTAAAATGAGATAATGTACATAAAGTGCTTGACAGATAGTAAGCACTCAATAAATATGTATTATTATTATTCTATTCTAATTACTAGGCACTAATCAGATTCTGACCACATGGTATGGGATAGACTTGGAGTGAGTAGTTGGCACAGTACATTGATGTGGTTCCATTTGGAGTTGGGGACAGAGGGTCCAAAAGTCCCCACAGAGCAGATCATGATGAGACTTTGACCTTGGAGATAGAATTTCACTCACCTTGAAAGGGGTGAGCCCAACCAAGAAGATGCAATTGTATTAGTTATCTATTGCTGTGTAACAGATTGCCCCAAAACTAGCACCTTAAAACAAGAAACATTTGGTATCTCACAGTCTTTGTGGGTTGGGAACCCAGGCACCGCTTAACGGGGCATCTCTGGCTCAAGGTCTGTCATGAGGTTGTAGGCAAGCTGTCAGACAGAGCTGTGGTCATCTCCGGGCCGGACTGGAGCTGGAGAATCTGTTTCCAAGCTCCTCAGGTGCCTGTTGGCAGGCCTCCAAAGATCCACGTCCAAGTTCACTCACATGGTTGCTGGCATCCTTTGGTTCCGCCTCACGGACTTTGTTTACCTGTAGGCTAGAGTCAGCACTTTTTCTGGAGAGGGCCAGATAATAAATACGTTAGTCCTTGCAGGTCAAACAACGTCTGTGGCAAATATCAGCTCTCTGCTGTGTAGCACAAGGCAGCCCCAGACATCTCGTAAATGAATGAGCGTAGCTGTATTCCAATAAAATTCTATTTACCGACAAGAGGTGGCCTAATCCCTGCTCCAGATCTGTACAAGGACAGCAGCATGGTTTAGCAAAACTAGTCCTGGTGGCCACTTAGCTTCTCGGGGCTTCAGCTCCCAATCTGTAACACATGTGGGTTAGATTAATATTTTCTCAGGGGCTTCTCACCCCACAAATGCTGTGATTTTAACTTTCATCTTTATTCATAGCCATTTGTTCTCTCTCTCTCTCTCTCTCTGTCTCTGCTAACACTAATTAGTTTAACCAGAGTGTCAAAATCCTTTACAAATCTCGCTCTAGAATGGAAGACATTTAAGGGACGACTTAACGGACATGCTCAAGTTCCTCCTATTAAAGCATGTAGTCTCAGGGACTCATGGTATGACAGGACAGCTCTGCAGAGAGTGATGGATTCTGGGCAGCAGGGTTCTTGCCTGCCTACACGAGAAAGAAAAGGCCCAGAAGCTGGAGGACCAGTGGCATCATAATAGCTACTGTGATTGATTGCTTACCTGCGTCCATTTAAAGTGTGTCATCCATAAGATATCAGCTCTTAAGATTTCTTAAAATACAGATACTTAAGGAATCACAAATAGTGGAGTCTCTACAAGAGGTGAGAGGTGATCCCCACCCCCAAGAATGTCCCTTAATATAACTGCTCAGAAATCTGTCCCTGATATTTACTTTTGCATTATACTTAATGGTGAACATACAACCTGGTTTTTCTAGAACTATAGGATCAGATCAAGGTCTCTCAGACATTGAAAGAAGCCTGGATTACTTTTTTGTTATTTTGGAGGCTCTCAATATATTAAAGTACTAAAATAATGACAAAACAGGGTTAGAAAAATTAATATTTTAAATGCTTACATGTACAAATGTGCGATATTATACACATGCATAGAGGTGATAGAATTTTCCTATTAAGATAAAGTATTAGTTCGTAAGGAGCTACAGGTGATCTGTTGTGGAAAAATGAGACTGAAGTTCAAAGCTGTGTGATGAATATTGTCTTCTTTCAATCCTGTCAGTGTAGATCGGGGCATGTACTTGGAGATACTTGTCAAGAGTCTGTATCTGAGGCCCTTCATGAATGGGAAGCCCAAGTAAGTTGCCCTCCTATATCCCATATTTCCTGCCTATGTCCACAATACTAGGCTTGGTTGCGTTCATCCCGTCATGTGAAAGACTCCAAGGTGTCAATGAAAACAGCTTAAACTCTAAATCTTTGCCTCACCATGTGCCGGTTGTGAAACCTTATGTGAGTTGGTTAAGTTTGCTATTCATTAAATGGAGCTCGTAATACCTATTTCGCAGACTTGCTGGGAAGAAAATGAGGTAGTGGGTGTATCGTATCAAACACGTAATGGGGGGCGCCTGGGTGGCTCAGTTGGTTAAGCGACTGCCTTCGGCTCAGGTCATGATCCTGGAGTCCCGGGATCGAGTCCCGCGTCGGGCTCCCTGCTCGGCAGGGAGTCTGCTTCTCCCTCTGACCCTCCTCCCTCTCATGCTCTCTGTCTCTCATTCTCTCTGTCTCAAAAAAAAAAAAAAAAAAGTAATGGATGCTCAAGTGTCGGCATCATTACATTACCTCCGCGTGCACGTGCGCACAGACACACACTTGCACGCATCAGATCCATCCTGAGCCCCAAGTCTGGGTTTTGAAAATCCGTTGATTTCAAACGCTGCCTGCCAGGGCCCAGGGAAGAGTGTTGTGGCCACCACTGCCCTGGGCTCCCATTCACGCAGGAACTGACAGCACTAGGCTGAGGTGACGTGGCCCCAGGGCTCTGCCTCCCTCCAGCCTCCCCTGCTCCCTTCACCTGCCCTTCGTAAATGAACACGTGTGAGACGGTTTGCACATCTGAGACAAATCTCTTATGCCACAAATGTGAGACAATTGAGACGGAATAGGACTTTATAAATAGCAAACATAGTCTCCAAAGGGCATTGGCGCACCCACCTACAGATTTGCAGGAGGACTGTGAGCCATTCCGGGGCCCCTGCGGCTAGGAGAGCCATACCTTCCTGCCTCCCTGGGGGAGAGCTTGTGTGCAGAGAAGCAAGAGATTAACTTAGTAGGAGTCAGACTCCTGGGGTGTGTTGTGTGCAGCGTCTTTAACTGTTGGGGAAAGGAGGATTTCTGCCTGGGACAGGTCATTGCTGGGCTGCTTTTTCTTGCTCTTTTCCTGGACTTCTGAATCTGAATAGTAGTGATGCCTTGTGGAGCCAGCATTTCCTGGTTCTGGACGGAGACACAGTTTCCTGGCTGGCCTCTAACCGCTGGGTCCTATGGGGTCATCTTTGCCTCAGATCAGAAGACAGTTTTAAAAAGGAAAGGCAAGGAAAATCAAAATCATCTCACACATTATAATTATGTCATGCTTATAGTCAGCACTGTAGACTTTAAACTTGGAAACTGCAAGGAGGGTGACTTTACCAAAAATGGGAAGTTCCAGAAATGTTAAGTGTTGGAGAAGAATGTTTAATTAACTGGCTGAGGGTCGCTCTCGGAATGATTTGCACCATTTAAAACAATCATTATGGACGTTATGTGTTGTCATGAGAAAGGCTAGAAACAAAATGTTCAGTGAAAACAGGGCGTGAAGTTATTTATATATTGTGTAAAATCAGTCTGTAAATGGACATAAACTAAAATCCTGGGGGAGAAAATGAACACGTAACACAGGGTTAGGTTGCTATGATTATTGCTGACATTTTTTTGCACTCTTCCCAAATTTTGTGTGCTTATATGTCTGTGTCATTATATCTATTTTTATATATGTACATTATATGAATATGTATAAATACAAAAGTACATCTCATTTTTTAATGAAAAACTTCTTAAAGCATTTGGAAGGATTGGAGATATTTGTGAGCAGAACAGATGCAAAAGAAAAAAAAAGTTTTTATACTTAAAAATAGTACCTAGAATTTGTACCAAGGACTAAGCTTTAAAATCCATCAATAGATGAGTTAATTTTACACTCTATACGTAGATGATTGTGCTTTACTGAGGTAACTCGGGTCTTTTTTCTGTAGAGATTCTAGATATAAATCATGGTTTTGGTGTGGGGTGTTTTGTTTTTTTTTTTTTTTTGCTTTTTTGTTTTGGGGTGGTTTTTTGTTGTTTTTGTTTTCTTTTCAGTTTTTGGTTTAAATGACATTCCTCTTTGATCACTGCTTCACACAAGGAAAAGATATTTCCTTGTGCGAAGTCCTGGTTAACTTCTCATAACCTCAGACAACAAAGGGCCCCTGTGTGAGGACGCAGAAATTCCTCTGGAACACAGGGAAGGCCCCAGCTGAATTGCATCCAAGGAAGATGTTGCAAAGCTTGTTCGAAGAAAGGAGCCCAGCTGGAGATCTTTTCTTTCTATTCCCATATTGGCCCTGCCTGGGGGTGGGGGTAGGGAAAACCCTTAAAAGAAAACCCGAAAACAGACCTGAATGCACTTACAAATTACCAGGAAAAGTTAATTCTTGCAGCCGGTGTTGGTGCCAACTCAGGCTTATCATATTTAGAGTTTAACTCCACTTGGAAAGCAACTTTGTTTTTCTCCTCATGGAAGTTAAAGAAGATAACAGGGATGGACGGTCCACCACGTAGTAAAAACTCTGAGCAAAGACCCGTCTGCGGCTAAGAGACGGGCTGGCTTGGCTCACCTCAGCTACCTCTACTTGCCACCTCTGCTCTGGGCCCACCAGTGAGTCCAACATGCTGCCCCCGCTTGTTACTATGAACTGAAGGTCTCATCAGGTGGGGCCCTTACCATGGCAGTCAGTCCCTCCCCACGGAACTGCGGCCCATCCCTGGTCGGTTTATGTCCCACCATGCTGTCTTTCCAACACCCTCAAGCCTTCGCTTCCAGCCCCCTTCCTCACTTCCTTCCACTCTCCTAGACCTCGAGAGGATTTTTAGAAGGACATAGAATACGTGCCACTGGGTCTGGTATGTCCTGGGCTTTTGATAAATGTCAGTGCCCTTCCTCCTCCTCCTCCTCTTTGTCCTGCTTCGAACAGAAATTCCCCTTCCTGTTATAGGTACTTCCTTCCTGGTCAATGATCGATCCTTTAACAAAAGCCAGGGAACGGGGCAGTTGATGCGATGAAATGAGGAGAGCCAGCCCTCTTCTCCAATGTGGGGCCCTCCTCAGCAGCCTGCTTAGTGCCTGTTGGAGATTAAGGACAGTGAGAAGAATGGAGGCTGCCATCTTTGGGTTCCTGCCGCCTGCTTATCCTGATCCATGCTTCCTTTATGCTCCTCGCATCTAAAAAAGCAAAGGCCCAGAGGGGTTGAGAGATGTGCTCGAGGCCACCAATCTAACAAGTAGGGTGCCAAAATTCAAACTCGGGAGTTTCTGCGTTCTCCAGAACTTTCCCCTCCTTCTGCCAAGCAAAAGTGTTTTCCCAAAGACTCAGTCTGGTCACCAGCAGCATTTGCTCCCAACATCTGTGCGTGGTCAAACAGGATCAGGACATGTAAGAAATAACCTTTACTAGCTCCCCAAGTGGCTCCAGTTGAAAACTAAACTTCTAACAGAGTAAAAATTCCTTTCCGTGTTCAGATAACTTAGCTGGTTAAATATCAAGCTCTGCAAAGCTTTATTTACTAATAGACCCATGGAATGTGATCCCTTCAGGGGTTTAATGTACTTGAACCATTTAAGAACCTCTAGATCAGCACCATCCAATAGAACTTTCTGCCATGAAGAACATGTTTTATGTCTACATTGCCCAATATAGTAGCTTTTGAGCACTTGAAACCTGGCTGGCTGGTGTAACCAAGGAGTTGAACTTTTATTTAATGTATTTAATTTTAAGTAATTTAAGTAGCCACACGTGGCCAGTAGTTACCAGATTGGACACACAGTTCTAGAATATTCTGAAACGTTGATTGCTGGTCCCTACATTTTCATTATCCTTTGCCTATAATAAGCTCTAGCATATCACTGGGTCATAATTACTTAGGTTTTGCCCACCTCACTAGGTTATAAGCTTTATGTCTTACTCAGTTTGCTGTGATCATCTGCTAGCACATGGCCTGGCCCACAGTACCAGATGTTAAATAATTAGTATAGGTTAAGTAAATGGATATGCCTCGACTTTCTCAAAAGCATCGTTTTTACTGCTTGCGACCAGTTTACCCTCTCTTGAGATTTTGCTCTTATGACTAGACTGATTCCCCCATCTTCAAATGAAGCCCCGACTGCCCACTTGTGAGCGCACTTTTCTTTCTTCCAAGGAAAACCCTCTTTTTTCTGAAAATCACTTTTTTAGCTGATTATTTGGGTTATTTGCCTCTGTTTCTCTAAATGAATGCTTCTCTTACCATGTCTTGGTTTTCTTTTCAGGTTTAGACGTTATCTTCCATTATGGAAGTTGATTCAGCTTCCATCCCCTACCCCACATAAGACATGTTCCCAATCCCCACTGTGTACCTCCTCTAGTTTTAGTTTGGTGTGAATATCTAGTATCTGTTAGAACTCTGTAAATGCTGGTCACAGCCAGTCCAGGTAGAGAATTATAATTCCCTTCCCACCTAGCTTTTTCTCTGGGGTCACAAATGGCTCATTTTTTCATTTGTTCAGTATTCTGCATACTTCACTGATTCAACCCCCAAATTCTTTTCTTATTGTATGTAAGGGGATCCTTAAGTGATTCTATTGATTTCCTCTCTTAAAAGAAAACTGCCCGGAGCCTTCTTGCCTTGTCCAGTCTGAACAAGCTGTCCTTGTGGCTGTGTCCATTGCTGGCATTCTGGGATCTCAGCCACCATCATCCTTGGGGACACGTTTGTCCCTCTCCTGTGTATAATGTCCTGTTTCCTATATCCCTTACTTTCCCCTCTTGGTTTACTCCTTCATTTGTTTGTTACGTTTTCCAATAGTTTCATTCACAGAAGGGGAAAGAGTGTGAATGGTAAATTTTTTGAGAGCTTTCATATCTGAAAATGTCTTTATCCGACCCTCTCACTTAATTGGTCATTTGGCCTGGTTTAGAATGGGTGTGTGTGTGTGTGTGTGTGTGCATGTTTAAGGAGCCTAAGACCATTCTGATCCCCAACTCTTTGAATATGATCTGGTTTTCTCTTTCTTAGAAGCCTGTATAGGATTCCAGTTCTGAAATATCACAATGGTGTGTCTTGGTGTTGAGTCTGTGTTTATTGATTGCGGTGGGCACTTGGTGAGTGCTTTCATCTAGAAACTCCTTCAGTTATGTGACATTTTCTCAGATTACTTTGTTGATGAATTCCTCCCCTCCTTTTATTTGTTCTTTCTTTTTGGAGCTCTTATTACTTGGATGTTGGCCCTCCTGGACTGGTCCTCTAATTTTCTTTCATCTTTTCTATTTGATTTTCTGTGTCTTTATCTGTTTTGCTACTTTATATGAGATTTCCTCATCTTTTTCTTCCAGATTCTTTATTGAAATATTCATCTTTGTTCTTAATTTTTCATAATATTTATTTATTTGAGAGAGAGAAAGAGAGTCAGGTGGTGGGGGGGGGAGTGGTACAGGGAAAGGGAGAGAGAGAATCTCAAGCAGACTCCCTGCTGAGTGCGGAGCCCGATGTCGAGGGGCTCGATCTCACCACCTTGAGATCATGACCTGAGCCAAAATCAAGAGTCGGACGCTTAACCGACTGAGCCACCCAGGCACCCCCGTTGTCTTGTTTTAATTTCCAATTTAGTTTTCTTCTCCCTACTTTTCATTTCAAGTGCTTTTTTGTTGGTTCGTTGGTTGGTTGGGTGCTTTCCGTCTGTCTTTCCTGTTCGAGACTTTCCTCAGATGTCTGGAGGACAGCTGGAGGGTGAGTGCCAACATTCCCAGAGCCAAGGAGAGGAGCATGCTGAGGCTGTCAGAGCTGCATGTGCGTATGTTCACTTAACCCCCAGTTTTGGATTCAGCACCCCTGCCCGCTGCTGTGTGTTCTCTACTATGTTCCTAGTCCAGAAACCCTGCCTTACCCTTTGCAGACACTAAACTAACATTCTTTGGGGCACCTGGGTGACTCAGTTGGTTAGGCGTCTGCCTTCGGCTCAGGTCATGATCCTGGGGTCCTGGGATTGAGCCCCGCATCGGGCTCCCTGCTTAGCAAGGAGCCTGCTTCTTCCTCTCCCTCTGCTTGCTGCTCCCCCCTGCTTGTGCTCACTCTCTCTGTCAAATAAATAAATAAAATCTTTAAAAAAAATTTTTTTAAATAAAAATAAACAAACAAACAAACTAGCTTACATTCTTTGGATGAGATAAAGAGTGGCACCCACCCCAAAAGCTGGGCGGGCAGAAAGAGATTTAGGAACCTAACTGCTTCTTAACACGCCTTCCAAATCATCCTGATTCTAGCCCTCCCCTCTTTGTCCCTACAACCTACTGCCACATCCCGTTGGCTTCCTACGATGCACTTGGCACATGGCAAGTCTACCAACCACATGGCAAGTTCCAAATTCTTTAAACACCAAGCAATCCAGAATATTCCCTGTCTTGCACATAGGGCTGTCATTTTATAGGGCACACAACACGGTGTCCCATTCACTGCAGTTTCCTGGTGCCTGGCACACAGTAGGAATTCAATGATTTGTTCACTAAATAATACTCCACCCTTTCCGGTCTCCTCTTTGTCATGTTCCCTCTATCTGAAAGGCCCTCCCACCTCATCTCACCGTCGTTATGTTTCCATTTACCACGGTTTCTCTCAAATTTCAGTGAATGCCTACTTCAGTGCTGCTGGCCCCAGCTATCCAACCCCCCCCCCGCAGGCCTTTTGTTTGCGCACCTCTGATGGTGTTATTTGTACCCGGCATAACATTTTAGTGATTTGTAACCTCTTCTGGTCTCCTTGCCCTCCACAACCAGATGGCTAGCTCCCTGAGAGCTTGCCTTTCTCGTGTCTTCCTTACCAAGTGATATTTGAGTTGAATTATGAACACTGTGGTAAAAACTAAGAATAACAGAATCATGGGGCACCTGGGTGGCTCAGCCATTAAGCATCTGCCTTTGGCTCAGGTCATGATCCCACGGTCCTGGGATCGAGTCCCGCATCGGGCTCCCTGCTCAGTGGGGAGCCTGCTTCTCCCTCTGACCCTCCTCCTGGTCGTGTTCTCTCTCTCTCAGAAAAATAAAATCTTAAAAAAAAAGAATAATAGAATCATGTGACATTTGGGCAATGTATTCCATTTTAACAAATTATTAAACAATAAGAAATAATGCTGAGTGAAAACACATTGCTGACAAGAAAATGAAAATGAATTACCAAAAGTATATAACCATTCCGATATTGCATGACAAATTTGAGGCAGAATTAATGATTTCAAGAAGTGATTTACTTAGAAATGGGCTAAGAGCATTTCTTGAAAAAGTTGTATCTATATATAAGTGAATTCTAATAATCACAGAAGTTGGTAAAAATCTGAAGATTAGCTGTACTTTCTCAAATCTTACATATTATTAGTTTCACTAAGCAAAGCTATTTTCTAAATTATGTATTTTATTAAAATATTGTACATGTATTCATTGAAACTTTGATATGTCTCCAGGAAGCAAATTCCTTGAATTATTTTTCTGTTTAGTTGAAACTTCACCCAGGAGAGAAGAGGTGTGTTGTCATGTGATGTTTATTAAATAACAACTATAGTTTTCCATTATTGAACGATTCCAGTATGCCCAGCACGTGATAGACTGCTTACATGTTGCGCCATTTAAATTTCACTACAACGTTATTTTATAAAAGAAAACACTGAAGTTTGGGTGGATTGTTCATTGATTGCTGGTTGTCAGCAGCTAGGGCTGCAGACCCAGACCTGGCAGGTTTCAAGACACTTGTCTTTCTGGGCCAGGAACTCCTTTCCCCCACATCGCTGCCTAGCAACCCCTCAGGACATGCTGCCTGCTGTCACTGTCAAGATGCAACTCGGCTGGGAACAGGAGGCAACTTGGAGACTCAATTTGCAACTTTTTTGTTGTTGCAGGAAGAGAAGTTAAACTTCGAGAGAAACCTAATGGACAATCTCCACAGCAGGTAAGCAATTTTCTTCTTTATGCTTTGGGAAAAGCAATCTTTCCATTTTCCATTAAATTTTCTATTACTCGGTCTTTCACTACAGTTTTTATTGGCCGAAACATTAAAGCCAGTAAACCGAGCAATCCCTGAGGTATGTCTCTTTCTGGCTTCATTCAGGTTTGAGTAGAATTTCGTTATTTCCTTTTTACTTGTGTTGTTTCGGGATACAATTCTAGAACATGTGAGATGAGCATGACCCAACTAAGTCTTCACACTGAAAGATTTACACTATGAGGAACTGAAACAAGATGGCGGAACATCCTCGCCTTGTTTGAGCTTAGCTAGAAATGTGCACGTCAGACAACTCAGACGTTTTGCCACTCGGCCCATGTCCACAAGTGGCTGCAGAGGCACAGTGAGTATTCATTTGGGGATTGCGAATAAATTTTAGCAGGTTAGATGAATTAGAATATGGAATCCACAAATAATGGGGATCAATTAGACCCATAAAGCAAGTAGATTAACACCAGGTACCTAGGAAGCTGTATGTAAGTTTGATATTTTTATCATCATCATCATCATTATTAAATGTTATTAAATATCCTGAGGGCATTGGGCAACTTTGAAAAGTTTTATGGGCAGGGAGAGTGATACGGTTAAGATTTGTGTCCTAGGGCGCCTGGGTGGCTCAGTTGGTTAAGCGACTGCCTTCGGCTCAGGTCATGATCCTGGAGTCCCGGGATCGAGTCCCGCATCGGGCTCCCTGCTCGGCAGGGAGTCTGCTTCTCCCTCTGGCCCTCCCCCCTCTCATGTACTCGCTCTCTCTCATTCTCTCTCTCTCAAGTAAATAAATGACATCTTTAAAAAAAAAAAGATTTGTGTCCTAAAAAGACCACGTGACTTCTATATGGCCAGTGTATTGGGTGGATGCAGGTGACAGGAGGATAATGTTACGGGCAGAGCAGTAGCCATGCACACGGAGAGAAGAGGGTGGGTCCAAGAGAGACAGTGTAAGAGGCAGCATTCCTGCCTTCATGTTGCTTTCCCCCTGGAATGTGGTTCAGAACTCCACCAGCACCATTATCTGCTCACCTTTGCCCACAAGCCTTTCTTAATCTTCCCAAGATTACTCAGGTGCTCCTTATGTAAGACTGGGTGACGCATTTCAGTCGTGTTAACACTAGACTAGTCATCTGCTTGTATGTTAAAGATTTTATTTATTTATTTGACAGAGGGAGATAACGAGAGCAGGAACACAAGCAGGGGGAGTGGGAGAGGGAGAAGCAGGCTTCCTGCTGAGCAGGGAGCCCGATGCGGGGCTCCATCCCAGGACCCTGGGATCATGACCTGAGCCGAAGGCAGATGCTCAGCCGACTGAGCCACTCAGGCGCCCCATGCTTGTATGATACTTACACATTTTTCCTTTGCTAGACTGTAAAATTATTTCCAGATCCCTGAGATTGAATTCAGTACTTGGCATGTAATAGGTGCTCAGAAAATATATGTTGCCTGAGTGGGTGGCAAGCCCTTTAACAAACAGCAGAGATCTTCTCTCTTTGTGTCCTAAGAACTAGCAGAATGTGCTGCCCCCAGTTAGGTGCTGAGGGTTAACTGAGGCCTTAGAACCATGTTCAGTCTCTTCAAGTGCACAAACTATTTTTACTCTACTTCAAAGAAACCTTGAGGATTCAGTTCTGCGTATGGAGAGGTCATCTAAAATACGGGACCATCTGTTTTTTCTTGTCCTCTGACCAGTTCATGCTTCCAGCCTTGAGTCCAGAGCACATTTATAAAATGAGGTGACTGAGTGGCATGTTCTCTAAGATTCTTTGCAGTTTGGGCACTCTAAGATACTGGGACTTACATAAGCTAGTTGATCCAAGCATCTAGCCTTGAGCTATGCTTGCTTTAAAAGCTGTCATTATCTGTACAAGACCGGCCGTACCCTATAAACTTCGGTTCACATCGCCTCCTCTAAGGCTTCCTCGTCATTTCCAGAACTTAGCTTTTTCTAAATGCTTCACGTTTCTTCCAGACTTCTCCCCACTCCCAAATAAAGCTATTTCCCAAATAGGAGGCATACTGTGTGTTGGAGATGCGCCCTGATTCCCATGCAGTTCCAGGGAGGATTCGGTCAGAACATCACTCAGAAATTCTGTTCACAGTGTCTAAACACAAATAGCAGCCCGTAGTTCAAGAATCTTCTCACAGACAATGACCATGAACATGAGAGCAGTCAACATTTAAGAACCTCCTGCTTGCCAGACACACTCCGCCAGGCCCATCACCATGTTTCAATCATGTGATTTTTTTTTTTTTTAAGATTTTATTTACTTGAGAGAGTGCAAGAGAGAGAGTATGAGCAGGGGGAGGGGCAGAAGGAGAGGGAGAGGCAGACTCGGGGGCTTGACCCTGAGATCATGACCTGAGCTGAAGGCAGACGCTTAGCCGACTGAGCCACCCAGGCGCCCCTAAATCACATGATCTTAATAGGGATGCTGTGAGATTACATGTTACTGTGTTCCCCATCCGATGGCTGGCAAACTCAGAAGTTAAATGGCTCACTGGAGATCACCCAGCTTTCAACAGGCCAATCCAGATTTTGACTCCAGAGCCCGTTCCCATAATTGCATCACTAGACTGTCTTCTGCATACTGGATTTTCAGGTTCTTTCTCCTCTTCTCTTAGACCCCCTTTATGATTTTATACATGTTCTTTGACCGGTCCTTCTGGTAATGTGGCCAGGAAAATGAAAGCAACCATGTGCTGATGCCAAGGCCATCTCTTATGTTTCCAAGCAGATACCCTACTAAAGAAGGGTGATGCTGACCTTCCTATGCAGCTTGAACCAAAGTCAGTAGATGAGCCCAGCAAACTGAGTCGAGATGAGTTTTGTCCGATGATACCATTACCATGGTGGTCAAGAGTATGCCGGAAGGGGGTCCCCTGATCGCACATGAGAAAGAGAGAGAACTGCACGTGATAAATGAAAACACATCATCTTCATTTCAGATTTTTAAAATCTTCTCGAATAAACTATACTTCTATTATCTGAAGATGTTCCAAAATGCACTTGTTCAGAAGGTCATGGTCTCCCCGCCCCCCATCTTCAGTAGGGTCTGAATCTTGGTGCCGTGGTGGTTATTCCTGAATAGCGCACTTGGTTTGGTTTTCAATGGCATCGTCTGTTGGCTCATCAGCCAACAAGATTCTACCCAAGGAGCAGAATTTGGGAAAAACATCTAATTCCACATGATTGGTGAAAATCTGTTATTTTCAATGAGGTTATGTAGATATTAGTTGAGATCTCTGTATGGTCCCAGTCACTTTCTTCTCAGAGCTGTCTGTGATGATCTGCACTGAGTTCCTCAACGTATACTTCAAAAGCACTTTAATAAGCACGGCGGATATCTGGATTACCACCGCTAAGAGTTTTAGGTATTTGTCTTGAGCTGTTGACTTGGAGCCTCACTGAAGCATCTAGGGGCATATTACAAATCCGCTTCCTGACACTATATTGATGATGCGGAGTGGGTCAATATGGCCCAGTGCCTGTACTAATAATAGGGAACAACTTCCTTATTTTACCAGCCGTAAAGAACATCTATAAGCTTATTTATTAATCACCATCACCCACACCCATCAGTGACGTTGAGTATTTTCGTGAGATTACTAAAAACAGCATGAAAGTCCTTATGCCCCGATTCCTTCTCCAATGGCAGTTTTAGAATACCCCTATGTAGATATAGGAGGGGCTTGAGAGCTTGGGAAGGGAAGATAGGAGGCTTGTAAGGAAGTTACATTGTACAGGAAACAGACTGATTTGTGGTGAGAAAGGGAAGAGAACTTGCTGGAGGTGATGGAGGGGCTTAAGTCCCTTCCCCAGCCACCACTGACATCCCCCATGGCCCGCCCTGTGTCAGGCGCGCAGCAAGCAACAACATGTATGTTCGAGAATACCAGTTTTTGCAGAGTCCAATGCTGTTGCCGTATATTCTTTAGTAGCGTAGCGAGAAGGCCTTTGACCAGGATACTGTTTGTATTAGGCTCAGAAACAGGAACCTCTCCTTTCAAACAGAAGAAAATTAGAGTCAGCGGGCTATGCAGATAATTGCAGAGCTGGAAAACCAACCGGTGGGGCAACACAGAGGTGGTCAAGGCAGGAAGACAGGAGCACCGCAGGGGGAGGTGCAGAACCGGATGCTGGGGCAGCAGCTGGAGCCATGGAGGGCAGTGAGGGAGGTACGGCCAGTGCCAGGATGGGCGGGATACTGTCCGAGCAGCGAGAGAGAGAGAGGGGAGAAATACCCCGGCTCCTCCCATCTTCCGTCTCTGCTCTTCTGCCAGCACCTTCCATTGCTGGGACCCCCCCCAGATGCAGAGGACAGGGGCCCCTCCCCGTCGCGCTGCCCAGGACACAGAGCCAGCAGGACGAGACAGGCAGTGCGCCAGCCCCGTGTCGTCGATTTGTTCCAGTTATTGCCCAACTAGTGAACATTAGGAGGTTCAAGTTGATCCCATATTTCTAGACACTTGGTTATTTTAAGTTGTCCCTGTTACAGCCCCCATAGAGATGGATAATAGACCGAATATAATTTAGAAAGTGTTTAAACGCAAATTCTGAAAAACGAAGTTTTTAGAAACTTGAGAAGATTGGAAAACTGCCCCAGTTGGGGATGGGATTGGGAACAGTGATGACGGGGATGAGTTTCTGACCAAAATGAAGAGGCCTGGCCTGCCTTGGTATCCGTACAGCAGTAAAGCACCAGTTCTCCAAGTGGGGGCCTCAGAAAGCAGCGTCAGGCGCTTGTTAGAAAATGCGGGTTATTGGGCGCCTGGGTGGCTCAGTCGGTTGGGCGACTGCCTTCGGCTCAGGTCATGATCCTGGAGTCCCGGGATCGAGTCCCGCATCGGGCTCCCTGCTCGGCGGGGAGCCTGCTTCTCCCTCTGACCCTCCCCCCTCTCATGTGCTCTCTCTCATTCTCGCTCTCTCAAATAAATAAATAAATAAATAAATAAAAGAAAATGCGGGTTATGGGCCCCACCCAGACCCAGGTGGAGCATGCCTCTGCTGCTGAGTGCCACCAGGATCCCCACGCACACCCCGGCCTTGATGCAGTAATGAATTAACGTCACATCTCCAAAGAGAAGCCCACTCTTAGGAACGTGCACTCCAGAGAATAAAGGCTGAGCTACTCAAACTTCTCCCCTACAACAGTTCCCACCAAGGGTACGGCTGACCCCAAGCTACTAACAGACTTGAAATTCCTGTATGCCTTCTGTTTAATTCCAAAAATTCATGCAAATTTTTGCCTTTTCAAACACACAATATTTTGAATTTATTTTTAAGCAAAAATAATGAGCTTCTTCCCCCCAAACGTTCAAATTGATCCATGTGTTATTTTGTGGCTTATCTTCACTTCCTAGTTCGTGGCCACATACCCTCATCCAAAAGATGGGCCCCCAAAACCAGCTCACGCATGGGCTAGCCCGCAGGGTCTGGGGGGAGCACAGGGATGGCCACGGGGAGGGACAGCCACATAGACAGCCCAGCAGCATCATATCTAACCTGGGGGGGAGGAACTGTAACTCTATACTCCACAGGTTCCTTCCTCCCCAGCCACTGCCACAGAATCATTGTCCAGACGTACTACAGGTGGGAGGGAGCAACCCAGACTCTCCGATCTGGGGATCTGACGAGCAGTCACTGCGTCAACAGTGGTCTCTATAGGATTGCGGAAGCCTTTTGACCCCACCATGATGTGGCCAGATTACGGAATAAACCTCCTCGTGCAGGGCCAGAGCTGGAGGAGGCCCTGCCATGTGGTGGTGCCACGGCCACCGGGACTTAAAGGTGACAGTCCGCTATCTGAAATATTCACCACATCACCTACTCCCTAACTTTGCCACACGGCAAAGCACCTACACTATTTATGCCCTAAACCTTGTCTCCAAGGCCTTTCCCATCCCCAGTCCCTCCCTCCAGTGTAGATTAAACAACCGCCATGTACTGCCATCTGGTGGTCACAGAAGCAAGCACACCTGTAAAATTCTGTCCGAGCCTAAATTAAGAGGATCCAGTTCCCTTTTGCAGAAGCTGCTGGATCCCCAACTGCTGTTTGTTGTGTAACCCAATGGACTCAGAAACCAACAGAACCTACCAAGACAGACGCCGGGAAATGTTAATAATAATGAAAATTAGAACAACAGCATTAATAATAGCTATACTGTATCACTGTCTAACTTATATCCACTTATCTATAAAACAGTGGTTCACGCCTTAAAGGATTGTTGCAAAGTTAAAAAATGAATGAGTACATGAAAGTTCCTAGAACAGGGGCGCCCGGGTGGCTCAGTCAGTTGGGTGTCTGCCTTCGGCTCGGGTCATGATCCCAGGGTCCTGGAATCGAGCCCACATCGGGCTCCCGGCTCAGCTGGGAGTCTGCTTCTCCCTTTCCCTCTGCCCCTCTCCCTTCTCATGCACGCTCTCTCTCTCTCTGAAATAAATAAATAAAATCTAAAAAAAAAAAAAGTTCCTAAAACATTACTTGACGCATAGTAAACCCTGAAACGTTAACGACCTGTTGTAAGTATTAATAAGTGCTGGCAGTATGCCAGACACTATAGTAAATGCCTTACAAACTTCTGACTCATTTAATTTTCAAAACGATCCCGGCAAGCTGGCACACTTTCATTCCCATGTTGCAGATTTGTCCGCTGAAGCTTGAAGAAGCTGAGAAATTTGCCTCGAGGTCACAAAGCTGGTAAGTGTCGGAGGGAGAATTGAAACGGGCACCTCGGAGCCTGGATTGCTCCTTTACCCACCAGGCTGAAATGCCCGTGTGCTGTGCTGAGTCTTCCCAAACGTTCGTCTCAATCCCATCCCACCCCACACATATACCCCACCACCACCACCACACATTCAAGACGAGAAGTGCTCTCAGGGAGCGCCCGGAGACCCTGGTCCAGTGCCTGGTACACGCTAGGGGTTCTTTGGAGAGCCGTGGAATCAGCGGGGACACCGTGTAATGGCCGTGACCATTCACGAAACATCTGTCTTAAGGACAGCTCACCAGCGACCACATCAGAAAAGAAAAAATGGTGTCAGATTTTGAGTAGGAGGAAGGGCCATAGAAATGTTTTTAAGATCCATCAGAGAGATTGCGATTTGCCAGTCTCGGAACCACAAGGAGAGAAAATTGGAGTGACATCCTCGCAGTTGGAAAAGTCTTGTTTTTCTGCATTTAACACAGACAGCAAGGATCCTGTGGCCCCAGCCGTGGTGAAGTTACGGGGCCAGGACCTGGCTTGTTCCTCCGAGTTCATGCAATGGAGGCACTGCGGGAGCAGTGTAGACACCCTCCTTGGGTGAACGCCCTGGCAAGGACAGCCTTGGGAAAGACCAAGGAGGCAGCCCTTTAAATAATATGATTTGAGTGGGCCCCAGCGCAGCCCTTCATCAAGAAATACCCATTTCAACCCTGACATTTCATCCTCAGAGACTGACTGATTCCTTGGCTCCTGAGAACTCAACCTCCAGCCCAATAGCCCGCGCCTCCCCCATTCTCGCAGGGTGGTCCCCGAGATCTGAGTCCTCACCCCTCCTAGGGGCTTTGCTGTTACATGCCCTCTCTCCCCCGGGGACTCCCTGGAAAGAGGCTGAGGAGACTTCTGCCAAAGAGCCTCACGCATGAGGGAATGAGCCAGAAAACTCGGGGCTTGAGGGAGGACAAGGAGGGGAAGCTTTTTGTATTTGGTCAGGATCTTGGGCTAGGGCGAGTGTGGACCCGGGACCCAAACACACCTCAGCGGTGTA
Source organism: Mirounga leonina (assembly GCF_011800145.1). NCBI lineage: Eukaryota > Metazoa > Chordata > Mammalia > Carnivora > Phocidae > Mirounga > Mirounga leonina. The sequence continues at coordinate 50,580,228 of NW_023270323.1, read as the reverse complement.
TTGGCCATGGTGTAGTTTACAAGCCATTGCGAGAAACCGCGCCCGCACCAGCGTCCTACTGGTGCCTGCCCAGCCTCAGTATTCAAGGGGACAACCGTGTGGAAACGAGGTGGAGGAGGGGGTCATGAGGGAAGTCCCCTTTCTTCACTGAGGCACCTTTTTAGGTTATCAGATTTGGAGGAGAGCTTTGAGGTCAGGGACTCCTTTTGCAGATAAAGAAACTGAGGAATCAGAGACCACAGAGTTTCCCATGTCTGCACTTGGTGAGCGAGCTATTGCTAACAGGTAACTTGGCCGGGCTGGTTCCCCCCAGACACGGTATAACACTTCGAGTTTGAGGCACAAAACTCCCCCCTGATAGTTAGGACTGTCATTTCAACCGTTGTTCTTCCCAAAATATTTCACAAAACACAAGTTTTGTTGGTTGTTAATAAGTCTTTTATGGGGGAAAAATTCTGTGGTCAAATAATTTGGGTAAATACTGATGTCAGCAAAGTGAAATAGTTCTTTTTATAATCACGAATGTGTTCATCTTTAATCTTTTTTTTTTAAGATTTTATTTATTTATTTATTTATTTTTTAAAGATTTTATTTATTTATTTCAGAGAGAGAATGAGAGAGAGCACATGAGAGGGGGGAGGGGCAGAGGGAGAAGCAGACTCCCCGCCGAGCAGGGAGCCCGATGCGGGATTCGATCCTGGGACTCCAGGATCATGACCTGAGCCGAAGGCAGTCGCTTAACCAACTGAGCCACCCAGGCGCCCTAAGATTTTATTTATTTGAGAGAGAGAGAGAGAGAATGAGCAGGGAAAGAGAAAGAGGGAGAGGGAGAAGCAGGCTCCCCGCTGAGCAGGGAGCCCGACGTGGGGCTCGATCCCAGGACCCCGGGATCATGACCTGAGCCGAAGGCAGACGCTTAACAACTGAGCCACCCAGGTGCCCTCATCTTTAACCTTTAATCTCTACTGTTCCCAAACCTATCTGACGAGGGACCGCTTTCTGAGAGGAAAAACCTACAAACACCTCTCTGCACATAAATATCCCATCAAACCCAGTTCTGGGTGATGCTAACACATACCGTAGCACATCAACTATTGAAGATTTTATTTATTTATTTATTTGAGAGAGAGAGGGAGAGAGAATCTCAAGCAGACTCCACACTGCAGGCAGAGCCCAACTCAAGGTTTGATCTCACAACCCTGAGATCATGACCTGATCCGAAACCAAGAGCCGGACGCTTAACGGACTCAGCGGCCCAGGCGCCCCGCACATCAACTATTGAGAATGCATAAAATAGACGCTGATAATAAAGGTCCTCATATAGTCTTTCAGGTTCTCCAAAATCACCCAAGCTTAGCCTCTTCAGGAGAAAAGAAACACACCAAGAGTTTTCAAAGGCTGTCCAGAAAGGAGGAAATGGATTAAGTGGTCTTAGAATTTAGCTTCTTGTCCCTTTTCTGTTGTGAATTCAGCACAGTCAGTGAAGCTGGGCAGGCCATCTCATATCTATCCTATAAAGCACCTAGCAATTTCTTCAGCACCTGGCAATTATCATCCTTCATTCCTCTTGAGCCCAGGAGCTCAGTACCCAGAAACCACTCACTAAATATTTGTCAACTTCACTTGCTGCCCAGGTTACATGAAATCCCAGCTGTTTTGTAAACACTGGCGAGTTGGTTTTTCAAAACGGAGCTGGAAATTTAAGCGTTTTATTTTGTGTCTCTCTCCCAAGCATTCCAGCTTCAATCAACTCAGACCACTTCCCCGCTGCATCCTCTACGGCTCAAGGGCTAGAACGCTCGGCGCCGAATGCCCTTGACCTGGGGAATGGCCCAAGGGAGGGTGTGCCCACCCATCTCTCTCAGCTCCTGTGCTTGGCTCTTTGTTTTGGGCCACTGGGTAGTCCGATCACGGGAAGAGGCAGGCCCTCTGTCGGAATAACCTAGAAAATCTCCTCCTCATCCTTAATTCACTCACAGCTCTCACTCACCCGGCATGCCTTCGTTTGAATAGCAAGTGCGAAGGGCCACGTGTGAGCTGGATGCTGCCGTGAGTTAGGCGTTGCCTGCGAGGAGCTGGGGATGGAAGGGGAAGCAGACCGCAGAGGACACCAAAGCACTCGTCCCCTCGAAGATGGCAGTGGAGGACAGGAGCCAGACCTTCTTGGCCTGTGGCGCTGCGGTGCCTGGGACTGGCTATTGAGGAAAGGTCTTCAGGACGTACTCAGGATAACTAAATCCAGAAAAAATCGGTGGGCTTGGGGAGCTCCCTTCCAAAACCTTATCCCCTGTGCTTCCTTAGCGGGAGTATCTTAATATCAGCAGTTTCCCGTCGGTGGTCCCTCCTAGTCCAGGGATACGCAGAACAAGAGCTGACATTAGGTTGGTGCCTTTTTTTTTAATTTCCCACTTTTTTTTTCTTTTAACTTTTCATTTTGACATTACATCAGGTTTACTGAAAAGCTGTCAGAAAAGTACAAAAATCTTCATATACCCTCCACTCACAGTCCCCCAAAGTTAACATTTACCACATTTGCTTTATCCTCTCTTTCTACACATGCACACACGCACACAAATTTTTTTCTAAATCATTTTAATAAATTACAGATACCATGCCCTTTCCTCCGTAATACTTCCCTGTGTATTTCCTAAGAACAAGGACGTTCTCTTATATACCCCAGTGCATTGATCAAAATCAGGCAATTAACATTGACTTAATACGGTTACCTAATCAATAGGCCTTACTCAGATTTCAACAATTGTGTCAATAATGACCTTTGAGCAAAAAGCGCATGCATTTCATTTGGCCATCATAGCTCCTTAGTCTTCTTTAATCTGGAATGGCTCCTCGCTCTTTGTTTTTCGCACTAGTACGTTTTTTTTCAAGGGTACAGGCCATCTGTTTTGCAGGATACCCCTCCATTTGGGCTTCACAGACGTTGCTTCACTCTTCCACCCAGGTTACGTTGTTTTGGCAGGAAAACCAGAGAAGTGAGGCTGAGTTCTCTGGGCGTCCCATCGGGGGCACCTGGAGCTGGTTAGTCTTGCCGAGTGCGGGCAGTGTTCCCTTTGGTAATCGGATGCAGGTGCCCTGTGTCCGGTGTCTCCACTGCCCAGATACTGTTGGAACCTTAAGCGTGTGCTGGGGAGATGCTTGGAGACTAACCATTCTGTTCTCCTCAGACCCTTGCCCACTAGTCTCAGCATCCACTGATGATTCTTGCTTGAATCAGTTCCTGTTATGATGGTGATCCTTCTGGTCCCGTGATTCCTCATGTGTGTGTGTGTGTGTGTGTGTGTGTGTGTGTGTGTGTGTGAGCTGGCTTCCTACCTGTAAGGCAGAACTTTCCCTTTTTAAATTTCCATCAGGGTGGATTCACAGGTCCTCGTTTTATGCAGTGGGTTATAATCCTTTGTATCAGTAGTATATCTATTTTGATGCTCTAATTGTCCCAGATTTGGCCAGTAGAAACTTCACGAGCTGGCTGGTTCCTGTCCTTTGCGTCTGTCACTCTTTAGGACCGTCACTATTCAAAGGCAGCCCTTGGCAACTGGGTTGAGCCTTTTCCTGTATCTCTTGACTTGCAGATGAATACTCAGCGTCTCTGCCTGGTTAGAAAACTGACTCTCCGTGGTCTTCCCGTCTCCCCACTCCCCCCAACCCCCCCTCCCCCCCCTCTGTGGAACAGGATTTTCCAGCAAGGAGACTTGACTAGTAACTGACGGAGTGTTAGCATGTCCATCCTCAAACACAGGACTGTTTAACTTCAACACAAAACACGGGGCAGAGTCAACCCCCAACATAGGACTCCAGGAGTGGCCAGTCACCTGTGGTGGATGGACATCCCATCCTAATGGTATTTGCTTTTCCCCTGTGCAAACCAGCTGAAGGTTGCAAAGGATTTGCCCTTTGCTTCTCTGTTGCTTTTTTATATTCCAAAGAGAAAGCAAATTCCGATTCTGCTAAGTAATGAAAGGCCCCTGACAGCTGAGTTCTCGCCTTCAAGCTAGCCCTTGTCAAGGGGGGCTGGGGGGGCGCTGAGAGAAAGCAGGTAGACTGCCCATTTTGAACTCAGTCTTATTTCAGACGAGCATGTATTCTGCCCCCCGCCCCGCCCCTCGCCCCCCATTTCCATGTGTCACACCAGGCAAGGAATATTCCCTTTTCGATCCTGGACATGGGAGAGCTCCTCGCTCAAAGCAAGATGTGGGTGTGGCAAGGACATAGGAAAAGAGAAATCAATTGGATTTGTTACTAGGAATCTTAACAGAAGGAAGACAGTTGTAGATAGGGGCAAGCAGGGGTTGGGTGTAAATACACTAGTCCCCACCCTTTCCGTCAGCGGTCACACAGCCTTGGACGCGGGAGTTGCCTCAGTGAGGGAAGGAATGCTGCCGGGGAGGGAGAGCCCTGGGCAGGTGAGAGAAGGCTGAGCCCTGACCAGGAAGAGGCTGTGTCCGCGGGCCGGAGAGGCTCGGAGCATGGCCCTCAGGTAGGAAACCAGGTCCGGAGGAAACCCATGTGGTGTGCCCCCAAAGGCCAGCCGTCGGGGGAGAAGCCAAGCTAGAAACCTGTTCTTGAAAGGGGAAAGCCATCAAAACATCCTTCACATTCTGTGGCTTTGGAAGAAAAATAGATCCTGTGGTTTTCCTGGGGGAGGAGGAAGGGCACCTCAAAGCCCCAGGTGGCTTGTAAATTCTTAAGAAACAAGGACGAGGTGGCTCTCGAGCTGGCCTCTTCAATCTCAGCGGTGTTGCATTTCGGTGCCCGTGGCCCCCAGGCCCCAGCCCCAGAGGATGGGGCCGGCAGCCGGGCCAGGCTTCCCCACGGTTGACCTTGGTCAGCCTGAGACCTGATCACCCAAGGTGTGGCTCAAGGCCTGCCCCTTGCTCACCTCCTCCCTTCTTTCCTCTCTCTCCCTTCCCTCCTTCCTTCCTGAAAACCTTCCCCTCCTACACCTCTTGAACTCCCCATCCCCAAATTGACCTTCCTGATATTTTTACAACGATTAATATTTTATGATGGTTTCAATGACGTGATGATGACCCACAGTCTGCCCTCTCTCAAAAACTTCTAAGACTGGTTTCTCCTTTTTTTTTTTGACTTTTTTTTTTTTCTTTTTTGCCACCTATCCTCCTGACTGATTGTGTTTTTAAACGGAGTCCAAGATAAATAAAAGTACTGCAAGTAGGCAGAGGGGGGCAGAGTTTTAGAGCAGGGTGGGGGAGGGGGGAGAAAGGGGGAGCAGGACTGATGGAGGGGAGGAGGTGCACGTGGTATTTGTTATCTATCCTGTTTGTCCAGCTGATTTGTGAATTATTAGCAGAAAATAGGCATAAGTGGAAGCAGAGGCTGGGAACAAAATTCCAGGTTCTGGAAGCGGGGTCATTTAATTGAGAGGGCTTTGAAGAAGGAAATGCTTGTACACACAAATTACTGGCTGAGCTCCCAATGATCTCTCCCTCCGAGGAACTTCTGTGGCACTTGGGGCTTCTATCTTTAAATCGGTGCCACAGTTGATAGAAGTATACCATTTGGCCCTTATTCCAGAAAGCAAGTATTACTTGGTGTTGTAAATGCGTTTGTTCCTGTGTGTGTGGTGGCAACTAGATTTTATCTTTCTTCGGTGCAAGGCCTCCATCCCTTTTTTTTTTTTTTAACATGCTGTGTCCAAACAGGTCCAAGTAATAAGTATGTGCTTCTTATGAATATTAACTCATATAATCGCCAACAATTCCTTATGGTAGACATATGATTAGTCCCATTTACAGATGGAATAGCTGAGGCCTAAAGTCATACAGCCAGTCAGAAGCTGGGCTTCGAACCATGTAATCCAAGTAAATCTCCCCAACTCCCAATCTACGATCACATCTGCAAAGACTTCGGTGGTTTTTTTTTTTTAAAGATTTTATTTATTTATTTGACAGAGAGAGACACAGTGAGAGAGGGAACACAAGCAGGGGGAGTGGGAGAGGGAGAAGCAGGCTCCCCGCCGAGCAGGGAGCCCAACGTGGGGCTCGAACCCAGGATCCTGGGATCATGACCTGAGCCGAAGGCAGACACTTAACAACTGAGCCACCCAGGCACCCCAAGACTTTGGGGTTTTTGTGTGTTGTTGTTGTTTGTTTGTTTTTTGGTCATAAGCAGTAACATTCACAAGTTCCAGAGATTGGGATGGGGATATCTTTGGGGGGCCATTTTTCAGCACTCCATAAGAGGTTATTTGTGGATTACATAGGCTCCGTAACCTACCCGTCTATAACCTTTTAAAGAGCACCAGTCATGGGGCGCCTGGCTGGTTCAGTCGAAGAGCATGTAACTCTAGATCTTGGGGTTGTGAGTTTGAGCCCCACATTGGGGGGTAGAGATTACTAAAAAAAAAAAAAAAAAAAAAAAAAACTTAAAAAAAAAATGAGAGAGCACTGGTCATTTTTCGTGTGAGTAAAGGCTTGTGAAGCAGTTGTGAAGGGCATCCTGGGAATTCAGCCACAACTGAACGAAGACAGAAGAGAGGCCAGGGGAGGCAGCGACACGGCCAATGATGAATGATCTCTCCCTCTTCTAGCGTGCACATCTTACAGGGACGGAGAGACCGGGGCTGTGGATTCTGTTATTGGCCTGTCTTTTTAAAGGGTGTAGATTTTAGAAATGGGAAGTGATTTAGAGGTTCTTCCACGCCAGCATTTCAGCTCTTCAGAGGAAAGATCCGAACAACATGATCAGTTCTACATGGAGGGAAGATTTGAGTCAGAGGAAACACGAAACTTGGAAAGGGGCAGGTGGGAGATAAAAGCAGCACAGAGCTGAACCCACCCGCTGCCAGGAGGCCCCAGGGGCCCGTCCTTGAGCTGGAAGAGCGTGGAGCCCTTGGCCCAGAGCCAGGTGTGGCCCAGTCATGGGAAAGGCAGAACAGGTGCAGTTTAGTCCCGGGTAAGCGTGGCATGATGACTGCAGCTGTAACCTCCTTGGGTGTCTACTGTGGAACACGCAGGTCAGCCACCGTAGCCAGATGTCCTTTAACACTTGAGTAGCTAATCCCCTGGTAAGGAGTCCTCTCTTCTCTCCTACACCTCCCGCTGCGGCACGGTGGCTGCACCCTGGTTGGGTTCCCGCGGCCCCAGCACAAGGCGATGAGCTAGGAAATGGCACAGATCCTTTTCAATCCCACCTTTCTCCCCCTTGCATTCTTCAGCCTGTGTTAACTCTTTTGCCGAATGGAGATGACACAGGTACCTCCCAGGGTGGGCGAAAGGGCCTGGCAGAGACCGGTGTGAGTGGATGTTTGAGAGCTCTGAATTCGCGATTTGGTATAAAGGAAGGGGTTCCCAGGAACCATGGCCTCCCTGACGCGCGTGTTGTCCTTTTGCCAAAAATTGTGACTCGATGAACTTGGAGTATCTAAGGAAGAGAAAGCAAACGTAATTTCTATTCACGTGTCATTCACTGTGTTCTCTCCTTTTTAACTTTCTTTTCCAGATGGTAACAAAAAACAATCCAGATGGGGTGCAGGTGCTGTAAAATGATACAAAGGTAATGTTGAAAAAATAACCTCTGAGTGGAGGAATCTGGGATTCCCGTGGGGGCCCTTCTAAAGACCATGCATGGATTTCGTGCATTTATCCCTCTTGGGGCATGACCACCATTGCTAAGAAATTATGAGTTTGGAACTGCTTTGATATCATTTAAGAGGACATGTGGCCTAGATTTTTTAACTTGTTTTGCTCACCGCTCAGAGCACGTTGGGAACGACATAATGCTCTGAGAGCAGATTTGGTTTAGTTGACTCTCCAGTTCCCCAGAGAGCTTCAGCACAAAGAAAAGCTTGGGTTTCAGAGATGATGCCTGACAGGGCGTCGCTGAAAATAAACCACGCCCATCACATACGTGTTTTTAATTTTGTCCAGATTCTATTTCAGAATAATTTGGATCCCATGAATAGAATTCTACACAAACTAAAACCTGACTAATTTGCTTCCTTCGCAAATAACACTTTTTATTATTCTAGTTCTACATCTGTAGCTATATGGCTGTATCCATTTAGTCATATGTATGTGTGTATCAGTTCTATTCCATTGTAATCACAATGTGATGGTAGGCTTTATTCAAAAAACATTTATCATAATAAATATTAGAAGTATCATTCATGTTAGTCCAGACTTCATATTTATTGTTTTAACGACTGCACGATATTCCATTAAGGGGATGTGCTTAACCACTTAGTCCCCTGTTATTGGACATTTGTTTTATTTCCCTGTTTGGTTGCTTTTAAACTCCATGAATCACTTTGTACTTTACTTTGTTTCTCTCTTGGATCTCTTCTTAGGCTCTATTCCTTTACCCCAACTCTATCTAATTGGTTTAGACACACATATAGGCTTAACGGAGTAATCGCAGAAATTAACAGGAATAGTAGAAGGAGGCAGAGCCTGCAGGAGAAAATATTAGTGATGGAAGCTAGTTATTCATAAAGGTAGTAACGAATAAAGTGAATTCGTGTTTAGCCTGACCCTCATCCTTGTCACCCCCAGCTATCTCTTTGATCCGGTTCAAGTGCCCTCCCCTGGCTATGTCAACGAGGTGAACAGCTACAAGGTGGATGAAGGTGACGCGGGTAAACTGAAAGGCAAACAGAGCGGCCAAGTCCTCGTGCACAAAAACGAGCTGCAGAGCGAGGGCCTGAAGAGGACGGCCAGCAGAGGCAGAGCCTGCGGCGGGCAGGAGCCCCACTGGCCTCCCCCAGGACCGCCTCCTCAGGGGGACACGGCGGGGGCATACTGTGCGGACAGGGCTGGCAGTGCCATCAATGGCATTGGCCCCGCCCCCGCCCCCCTGCAGCCCACTGGGGTTCATGGGCCCCACCGGGGAGACAGGGGCTCCTGCGTCAGGACCGCGCACTGCGTCGCCCCAACTCAACCCTTCCCGGAAGGACAACAGGACAGTGTGCTGCCGGCCTCGCAAGAGACCCAGCTCGTCCGAAATGGGGACCCCAGAGCTTCTTCCAGGGCAGAAGGTCCTGCCTTGCGAGTACAAGACCATGACCTCCAGATACCGGCCCCGGATTACCCTCCCCTTCGGGGCTCCACTGTAGACAAAGCTGATCCGGAAGAAAAGGACTGTCTTTCCAAGAGCCAGACTGACGACGAAGCCCCGGCGGGAGTTTCCCCCAGGGTGGGGGAGCACGGTTCGAACATGCCCTTCCCCTTGAAGAGAAGTTGGGATTCGTTAAGCGAGGCCGCGGCGACAGAAGACCTAAGTGTCTACTTTGAAGCAGAGGATGCTGCTCAGGCCGCGCCCGTGGTCGATTGGAGAACCGGGTGGGAGGATGCACCTGGCTCCGCGGGAGAGCCGGGTAGGGACGCGGAGGACGAGGATGCGGCCGTGGCCGAAGCCCTCGCAGCCTTAGAAGCAGCTACCGCTGGAGAAGACGTGGATGAGGCAGATTAGGGCCTGAGCAGGTGTGGCTGCGCGCACGTGGGGTACGCATGCTCCGTGGTCGGAGCTGGTGCCCCGCAGCCTGCGCCCCCCGCAGCCTTACAGGTGGTTTGCGTCAGCATCCGCGCTGATGATCGCGGGTGCCCGCACCAGGCCGCTTGTTGTTAAGTATGGACAGCACCCCTGTGTCAACGGGCGATCACTCAGGGCGCCAGATTAAAAATCAGAGTGCAGGTGCCCACGGCACATGCGGGAATCAAACAGCCTGCTCGTCGACCCACATCTCCCTCCAGAACATCTGGGACAGATGTGCTCGAGAATGCTCTGAAATCCCAGCGCTTAATCCCCACCCCTCCCACCACCACCAAGGGCACAGAATCACAGAACATTCTGTTTGTAAATTCGTTGTCTTGCTTTTGAGAGCCAGACATTGTACCCAACCTGGAAGAAGTAGCTACCCCCACTGAAAGTGCCTAGTGTGTCCCCAGAGCATGGCTTGCCTTCAGGGACAGTCACCCAGGGAACTAATCACTAACCACTTGTTTGACATGGAGTTAAACTCAGCAGGCTTCAGGATGGAGCAGAAGCCACCAGTAAGCAAATGGTTAGTCATTAGCTGTGATATTAGGACACCTTGACCTTAACTTTTTTACATTATTACTTTTTAATCTCCTTTGGGACTGGGGAGGCCGCCAAAATAATTCTGAAAACTGCTTGTGTTGTATTTGAGTTTTAAGTTCATGAGATTGGGAAGAGCGAAGAGATAGATGTTTTATGCCACTTAATGTCGATTCTGATTAAAATATAACAACATATGTGTCTGTCTGTTGTAACTCAAAGGTGGTTCTCATTTCCCAGACTGAGTGTCAGTAAGCCTTGATGTTTCTTTCCATTTCGAGAGCTGCACTACTGAGTTACAGGAGAACCAGTCCATTTGCTGAGAATGGCTTTGGCTGTTTGTCCCTGCCGTTCAAACTCATGACACCACGTACTCCGATCTTACCTAAGGATGAGCCACAGCCCTCTCTGGATGCCAGCCCTCTGATTTATAAAAGCAAGAACTGCCATTCTGACGTGACTCAGTGGAGAATTTAGAGGATGGTCAAGTCTCTCTGGAAAAATAAGAACATGGGAGATGCTCTCATATGGCATTTCATAACACAGGCTCTGAAACCTGGCTGACCTTGGTTTGATATCCAGCTTTGCCACACGACCTCGGGTAAATAATTTTTCCCTTCTATTTGCCCATCCATTAAGTGAGAATAATAGTATGTATTTATAAAGATTGAATGAGATTATGCAAGTATTTATCATAGTGCCTGGCACACAGTAGGCACACAATAAAAGGCTAAGTCTTACCAGTTAACAACAAATCCTTGAAGAATGGCTTTATGTCCTCACAACTGAAAACTCTAACATTGTCAATGTCATCGCTGCACTTTGGTGATCATTTAAATAAAAAGGTGATTTCTGAGCTTCCCAGCATCTTTAAGGATGGCACCCTTACAAATGCTTACCAGACATACATTACCCTGGGTTTGTTTGGTGACACGCCAGCTCCACATATAAGGTCACACCGAGCACTGAAAATATAAGCTGTTGTCATTGTTAATTGCATAATCGGAGGATTTGCTATTGTACTTAGTACACGGAATGCTTCCTATTTGAGAGTGGTCCCTTCAAGAGTTTCCCAAAGTATATCTGTTGGGATTAGGTTCAGCTGCATGTGATACATGGCTTATATAAAAATAGAGATGTATTGAGAAGAAGTATTAGAAGAAGTCCAGAGTTAGCAGTCCAGGGTGGTAAGAGTTCCATCCTATCAGGGACCCATGATCCTATCATCTTGGCTTCCTTCTCAAGATTACTGTGTATTCCAGTCATTACATTTGCTTTCCATGCAGGGAAAAGAAGGAAGGAATCTCCCTCCCTTCCATTTATACCTCCTTGGTCAACATCTAGTCACGCGGTCACATTTAGATGCAAGAAAGGCTAAGAAAACTTATTTCTCTGTCTGGATTTTCCAATTGAATTCAGGATTCGCTTACCAAGAAGAGGGAGAATAGACATTGAGTGTTGAGGTGGTCAGCTTGCTGTGTCTGGTACGCCAGGGCCTCAGAACACAAGAGCCTGGGAGAGAGCCAGTTTGCAAGAGGTTGAAAGATTGTACTCACACTTGGTGTAACAGAAAGGGATTGAACTTTTGGTCCAGTGGAAGGAGGACTGGACAGCTACAAGGTATCCTGACTTCCCGTGGCCATCTCTACAACAGAAGGATGAAAGAAGAAAATTCAGACAGAAAAGGGGTAAGGTAAGGTGAGGAGTTAGTGCAGACAGGTCTCTTTGCTTGGCACCTGTACGTAATTTCCCATTTTGAGACCACTGCGGATACTTCACCATGTTAACAGTTCTCCTAAGTTTTAAAGATTTTTTGTGCAAATAACTGCTTCAGAAAGGTTAGCAGATGACCAAGATTTTTGAGCGTCTGTTTGTTTTTTTTAAGCTGTCATGACGCCTTTTGTCTACCCCCATATCCAGGCTCTACCAAAGGATGTCCGAATCTTCAGATTGAAAAGAAATTTCAGATTTTAGCTTTATCCACCAGGTTGTCTAGCAACTGACTAAGCATCCTAATCTGTGGAGTGTCTTTCTATGGCCTAGTGCCACCCCCTATCAGAAAAGTGATGATTGGCAATAGTGAACTTTTAAAATATTCTGGACAACTTGAAAGCACAGATGCACTCTGAATGGAAGTCACTGGCTTGGATTAGGAGGGGACATCCTGGTCTTTCATGATCTAAGCAAATTGTGTCATGTGGCTATTTACCACATTAAATCTTGATTTTGATATAAAATTATTTCTATATTGTATGCGTGTGTGTGCGCGTATGTATACATTTTTTACTGGGGCAAGCTGGACCATCATGTAAATAGAAAAGTAAATGTTTTTCTCTGGTTTCCAAGGCAGAGAGTAGCAAATTGTTGTAACTGTCAAACCAGATGTTTAAAGGCACAAAGAGAATTTGAGGCTGCTTAGCACACGCCCATTTTGTCCATACTTAGTAACTGCTGGCCAGTCACTGTTTCTCCCTTTCTGCTTCACTCTGCCTCTGACCCAAAGGATCAGACTCTCTCTTCCTGAGTCTTCCATCAGTATTTCCAAGGAGGAGGCCCTCGGAAGAATGAAGGGCCACAGAATCCAAGCATGTGAGCAAAGATCTGACGTCCTTCATTTTGTCTCTGTGAGGTCACAGGAGTGAGGCCTCCAGTCTTGGACGTGAACTTTATGATGAAAATGTGGAAATCCTTGCTTTCTGGGGGGTTTTTTGTTTTGTTTTTGTTTTAAACTCCAGAGTAAACCTCAGTTATTTTCAAACCCTCTATTTTGGAACTGGTGATAATTAAACAGAGACAAGCTAACATTTGTTTCTCCCGGTAAGCGCTTTCCCTGTTAATGTGTGGGAAAAATAAGTTGCACACTGATTTACTAAATTGGTAAGTTCCTCCGATGCAGGAGGTTATAGTAGACGGCTATAAGCCATCTGACCTTCAAAGCACCCTCGGCCACTTGAAGAAACAACACTGTAGACACCCCTATCAAATATGCTGATTATGGATGATTCTTACCTGCCACATTAAATCAGTCGGCTGCAGTCGACTACTAGCTGTGGTTTTCAGCTAAAGCAACTGTAACAAACCAGTGCCTTGTGCCTCCATCTAGGATAGCGGAGGGCACGAGGCAGGAACTCAATTTGTTGAGGGAATGAGGAACAGCTCCCCACAGTACAGTTAGGACACCTCCTGCAGCGAAGATTCTGGATGCTCATTGGGAGATTGTGGTATGTGGCCATCAAGGTATAAATGCAGGGCCACAGAAGCACAAGTCTATGTGAATCCAAGAGAAAAGAAATTACATCTATTATTCATGATTTTCACTCCCGGACTGCCCTGCTCTGTTTGAGCAATGGTGCTTTACAGTGGTCCATGGAAAGGGGTCAGAGAGTAGAATTCGAGGACTCGGTGAAGGTTTGGTCTCTAGACTGAGACCACGGGACTCCGAGGAGCTTAATCTCCATTTGAGACAAAACCCTCAAGAAAACCAAAGTTTGGGACCAAGCAATGGGAAACTTGGCTGACCACATTTTTCTCTCATTTTGAACTCAATCTTTAAAATCCTGAGGGAGTAAGAAAGGAAGGATGTGTGTTTGTATAACAAGACTCAGATGTCCCCCGGAGGTTGGCTCTGTAGCCATGCATTCCGAGCTCCAGGTCTCAGGGGTTATGAGGACATGGCACGTGCCAAGCACTCACACACACACACACACACACACACACACACCTCTGTAATCTGAAGAAATGGGGGTGGAATCAGTCTGTGCTTCTTGCTCACTGTGTGACCTTGAGTTTACATTTCTTAACTTTCCTGACCCTCACTTTCCCCACCTGTAAAACGGGGATCCTTCCTACCCCCTAAGCTGAAAGCAGATATTCTCAAATTTCAGGGTGCTTGTTTCCAAACAGCAGATTTCTGGGCCTCACCTCCCAGAGATTCGGGTTCCATAGGTCTTGGGCGGGGACCTGGCATCTGCATGGTTGGTGTGGGTAATTCTCCAGCCACACATGGAGAAACACCAAGATTATAGACTAGGAATTGCCACATCTTCCTGATCTTGCAGCAGTTACCAATAAAAAAAAAGTGTGTGCTCTTATCCCTAATAGAAGCACACTTACAATTACAATTAAACGTACCTCTTGAACTATGTCAATATACCCGACAAAGCAATATTAAGATGGATTAACAATTAAATATCAAAGTTTTAACACTTTCTTCCCATACCCCTTGGTTCTATGAAACCTACTTTGAAAACCACTGATTTAGAAGCTCAAATGAACTATCTATAAAAGCACTTTGTAAATAGACAAAACTGAAGTAGTATTTTTGACAACATATATGTGAGCCATATACACTTAGAATGCACACTTAGCCGTACACAAGCAAATGTGAAAACGTACACCCCAATACCACTCATCCTCATCCTTTGAACCTGATTTTTAGGAAACTTCTGAATTTTCTGCTTTTAAGGATTTTGGAGTAGTTAATATAAAACTGGAGTAAAACATGACCTAGAGACCACAAGGTAAACAGAATTTTACTCATCTCCCTTATCAAAACTATACATTCCCAACCAATCTGCACAAGGCAGTTGGGAGATAGGCCGATGGGAGTGTTTAGTCGGGATCTAGCTATTTTGAAAGCAAAACCATAACATTTTCTCTTGATGTCAGTCACCAACTTTAAAAAAAAAATCACAAAAATAATTTCATTTCCAGATCCTACTCATCCTTTCCAGAATAGTCAAAGCTACAGACAATGGTGCATATAAACCTTGGTACTCATATAAAAAAGGACAATTTCATAGGTCAAAGAGGGCTAATGGTCTCTCCCCATTAACGAACGTTCTTTCCCGGTCTTAAATATCGACACTTAGAAAGGAATCAAAAGTTTTAAATTACCCACTTACAAAGCCATAAGATCATAGGCTCTCAGATTTTCATGACATCAGCCATTAGCCAGGAGACAAGCCAAGGACTGTTACGGTATTTAAAATTTATTATAGAGGGGAAAATTCCTAACCAGAAAAATTTATCAGCAAAGAAACCATTTCATAATAATTTGCCAAACAATACAATTATTGATATAGAAATCTTATTCAGTGATAATTTATGGGAGCCATCAAGTTATGGGTTTGGGTTTCTTATAGGTGCAGATATAGCTTTTTTCAAAACCACCATTTGTTATGTATTTCATACAGTCTAAGTTGTGCATATGCATCATCTAAGTCCCACCATGACCCCATGAGTTGGAGGTATGATTATCCCCATTTCACAGATGGGGAAATGGAGGCTCAAAAAGCTATATAATTCATCCATGGTCACACAGATTGAACAACAAACTGGTCCTTGTTAAGGACTACATAATACAGCTTCCCCATGGAGACAACCATCTTTACACCCAACGTGGAGCTTGAACTTACAGCCCCAACATCAAGAGTTGCATGCTCTACCGCCTGAGCCAGGCAGCTGCCCCAACCACTTCTAATAATTTTAAATCATTTCCAAACTGAGTAAATCCTTTTCTACCTACATCATTAACAATCATCTCAAAAATGCAGTGTGGAGGCACTTCAAATTTAGTGTATTTCTTACTCTTAGGATTATTCTTTATTTTATTTTCCGCATTAGGACACAGTAATTTATGCTTCATTACAAATTTAAGTCATACTGTGTTTGAGGTGAATAGTTATGGCATTAAAACTGACCTATTTTTTTTTTTATCCTTCATCGCCCCAAGTAAGTTTTTATAAAATAAAATGCATTTAAGGCAAGACAGAAACCCTGGGAGGTTTGGTAGGTTCAGTTTGTTATTTCAATAGAGGATTGGTTTGGTTTGGTTTTTGTTTGATTTAGTCAACATTAAGATATTCATTCGTAATAAACCCATAAATTTTGTGATTTGGGTATTGTGTTATGATTCCAAGAACATGTTTTTAAAGATGTATTTATTGATTGATTTGAGAGAGAGAGCACACAGCGGGAGGAGCAGAGGGAGAGTGAGAGACAAAAACCCAAGCAGACTCCACACTGAGCCCGGAGCCCCACTGGGAGCTCAATCCCATGACCCATGAGATGGTGACCTGAGCCAAAACCAAGAGCCAGACCCTTAACCAACTGCGCCACCCAGGCATGCCAATTCTAAGAACATTTAACCCGTGATTTCTCAGCTAGATTCACTTGCAAATAAGAAATCAAGTTCTTTTTTTTTAAGATTTATTTAGTTACTTAGTTATGTTTTCAAGAGAGAGGGCTTGCGCACGCACACATGCAAGCAGGAGGAGGGGCAGATGGAGAGGGAGGGAGAGCAACACTCCCCACTGAGGGCGGAGCCCGATGCAGGGCTGACACCACCACCCTGAGATCATGACCTGAGCCCAGACCAAGAGCTGGATGCTTAGCCAGCTGAGCCACCCAGGCGCCCCGAAATCAAGTTCTTTTTACACTCACTGAGATGACTCTACGACATTCATGTCTTACCGTGAGAGTGATAAGATTAAATGACAACCTGAATAAACACAGAGGGAGCCATTACCTTGTTCGCGTCCTTATCTTGTACCCCCCGCGGCCATTCAGTATCAGCGCAGAGACTGGTATTTAGCTTAAGGTATCTAACCTGGTGCCAAGAGAAGGTCGGGACTAGTAGATATTACAGCTCCCCTCTTCTCCCCGGCCCTCCTACCCCCAATCCCTGCCCCCACCCCCACCCCCACCGCGAGTTCATCTTCAAATGTTAAGCAAAGTGAACGTGACAGAAACATCAAGAACCGACTCTCAAACGGCCACTTGCCTCGTTCTACGGCCTATTTCCCTGAGAAGGACCCGCACCCGGCACGTCCGCGGCAGGGGGCCGAGCGGGCGCTGCCGGTACCCGGCCCGGGGCTAAGCGCGTGAGCCGCGCGCGCGCACGGACCCCTCGCAAGCACCTAAAGGCCCGCTCTCCTCACTCCAGAGTGGGAGGACTGCCGTCCCTAGAAGGCAAGGTCGCAGAAGGCCGCAGGCGCCCGAAGGCCAAATCTGTACTCCGCCGGCAGGTTATCCCAAAGCAAGAGGAGGGGGCGGGCGTGCAAGGGCGCTTCCGGGGAGACGCCGCCGGCCGCCCGGCTCCCAGGCGCCTCTGGGCCCCACGGCCCGCGTGCCCACGTGGCTCCCCTGCGCGGTCTTGCTGTGAACGAGCGCCTTAGCCCCGGGGTTTTGTGGCCGTCCTTGTCGCCACAGAAACTCAACGCAAACGAGGAATGGCCTTGGCCCGTTCCTAAAACTCCGAAGGGCAGCCGGTCCTCAGGGCGCACGGAGCCTGGGGCCTGAAAGCCACCAGGCCTGCCTCTCTCCCCCGCCGCGGGGGTGAACGTGGCGCGGCTGGGAAGCCTCTTCCTTTCCTGGCGCCGGTTTCCACACGGCGGGGAACATGGGCGCCCCCGGCCCCTCAGCCTACAGCTTCGGCCACTTCCTCCAGCGCCCGCGGGCGCACATCGCAAAGGGGCTGCATTTGGCCAGGGCACGGGTAGAGGTGTCCCGGGCCCGCTTCGGTCCAGCCCGGCGGCAGCCAGGGCAGCCAGGCCCACGGCTCGGCTCTCAG
Source organism: Mirounga leonina (assembly GCF_011800145.1). Lineage (NCBI taxonomy): Eukaryota > Metazoa > Chordata > Mammalia > Carnivora > Phocidae > Mirounga > Mirounga leonina. Next base: position 50,562,605 of record NW_023270323.1, on the reverse strand, counting down.
AGGGAGGCGAAGAATTCCCCAGAGGAGGAGGCCCCCTTCCCAGAAGGGCGAGGTGGGGCCTCATCGAGCCTCCGCCGCCCCCTCAGATCTTTTTCCTCCCCCTGCGCTTCCGCCTCCTCAAAACCTGGACCCTCCCCAGCCTGTGGCCCTTCCGGGAGGCGTTGGACTCTGTGGTTCACGTCCGAGCAACGCACTCCCGGGCTCAGCGCCACTCTTGCACAAAGCTGGGTGCCAGGCCACTTCCCGGGCCTCGCCGGCCAGCTGTGGTGCGACACAGGCACGCGGAGCCTTGACCAAGTCACGGCGCGGGGCCGCTGTCCACGGCGGCGCCCTGAGTCGGGGCCGGACGTGCAGACGGCAGCAGGCACCACGACCTTGCGTGCTTTTCGACCCCTTGAATAGCCCTGTGAGAGGTCCTCTTATAAGATGATATAAGCTCAGAAAGGTTAGGTCACTTTCCGAGTGGCGGAGCCGGGATTCAAGCTCAAGAGCAAAGTCACATCACTTCCGTGACGGGACTCGGGGCATGGAACTCGAGTCACTCCCACCAGCACGCAGGCTAACACTCGCGGGGACACGAGCTCCCGGGTACGACACTGGTCTCTGATGAGAAAGAAAAGAAATTGGCAGAGTCAGGAAATGGGTGAGGAAAGACCCAAACTTGCACTTTTATGCCCACAAAAGAGCTAATGATAGTCTTTCGCTTTTAAAGGTAGACTTTTGTTTATTCATTCATTCGGCAGATAATCATGAACGCCTTCTGCCCGCCAGGCCCTGAAAAAAGACCGACAGACGACCCTAGAAGCCACGCTCCCTGCAGTTCTCCCATTCGGCCAGCAGAGGGGGCGAGTGCCAGCTCTGTGCAAGGCAGAAAACCCAGCAGGTCCGGACACCTGCTGATCTGGGTGGCCCAGCTGGGCTGGCCCAGAATGCCAGGGACAGAGCAGTCCCAGGCGTCCTTTCAGGTCTTTGGAGAGACAGTTAGGGGCCCCCGGGAAGATCTAAGACCAGTCCTGAAGAACGGGTCTGGGAAGATGAGGAATGTGCAAAGGAAGCCCTCGGTAGAAACAACCTATTCCACCGACAAAAAAAGGGTCAGAGGATCCAGAAACTGGCAAGGACCTCAGGTGCAAAACAGTCCCCTTTGACCACAGCCAAGCCCTCGCTGACCAGGACTGAATCGTGGGACCCCACTTCCTAGCCTCTATAACATTCTGCTGCCCTCAGTGGGAGAGAAGGAAGGGTTCTTCACCTTTTTGTTATACCAGATTAGGGTGGAAGATGCCTAAGATACCAAGAGTGAGTTGAGAAGGAAGTGCAGGAGCATACAAGGCCATGGACAGTCGGCAAATTCACTCGGGACCTGTCGGGACCGGGAGAGAGCTGAACGAATTATTCAAGCTGACGTTGCAAGGGTGGTGCTCTGCCTCCCTGTAGAACAGAATGGCTGCAGGCACAACACGTCCACTGCTCATTGCTCCCCTAAAAGCTGAGAGAGACATGAAAGCCAAGTGACTCGGCCCCACCCACTCTGCAGGGCACTTGTGCTAGAGGATCAAAAGGCTGCCCAATTAGGGGTGCGTGGGTGGCTCAATCAGTTAAGACTGTGACTCGATTTCGGCTTGGGTCATGGTCTCAAGCTTGTGGGTTTGAGTCCTGCGTCAGGCTCGGCGCTCAGCACAGAATCTGCTTCAGTTTCTCTCTTTCCTTCTGCCTCTCCCCTCACCATGCTCTCTCTCAAATTTTAAAAAAACAACAAAGACTGACCAATTAAGAATAAACCCCATCACGCCAAGTGACCCCTTCTGACTAAAATGAGGAATTTGGGGGGAATTTCTAACATTCTCCCTATTGCATACATTCTGGATTTCTTGGTTTTCACGAACTGAAATGATCAGGTCAGCTTTTCCACTTCCTTAACATAAGCCCTTATTGATCATCTTATTTTCAAGGCAACAACAACAAAATCCCAGGAAAATTTAAAACCCAGATCCAAGGAGGTACCAGAGTGAACTTTGCTGTGTATAAATTTTGAAAATTCTAACCGGGACATAAAGGAAAGATGGCATGCAGACAATGACAAATGACTCCTTGTTAAAACTGAATCACATCACCACGCTGAGGGGTGGGGAACAAAGGAGCTGACCTAAGCCCCGGGCACCCAGAGTTTTTGCTGGCTCTGTATTCAAACTTTATATGTATGCTAGGATTGAACTACGTAAAAATATTTTAGACAGTAAGAACCAGGTTTTCTCCCTGGAGACCAAAGTTATAAACGAGGAACGCAGTAAGTTTAGAATGAGCTCTGTGGAGCTAGACTCCAGTCAGAGTACCAGTCCCAGCTCAGGTTTGTTCTAAAGACAGAGAAAGGAACGAAGTGTGTATACACATGGGGTAGTAGTGTGTGTGTGTGTGTGTGTGTGTGTATGCATAGAAGCCTAGAAGCAGTGAGGTCCCTGCTTCCATGAGCACACCTACTATCCTGAACTTGGTTTCTAAACCCAATTCTACAGTAAAGAGGAACAAAGGCTCCTTGGTTAGTGGTCAGTTCTAGGGCTGAGGCAAGAAAAATGCAAGATGACAAGATGAGCCTGGAGCATCTTGAGTTCCACAAAGTGAGAATGAGCCAAAGGGTAAAAGAAAAAGGAAGAGATGAAGAGAGGAAGGGAGGGAGGGAGGAAGGGAGAATAAAGAGCATGGAGCCCTATCAAAAGGACACAGACCTGAAAGGACACAGACCTGAAAGAGTGCCCCCCACCACCACCACAGTCATAACTGTTGCAGGCAAGATCCACCAGTGGATGGTGTTGTGGGTTCAACTGTGTTCCCTAAAAAGAGGTATTGAAGTCCTGACTCCTGGTTCCTGTGAACGGGATCTTATTTGAAATTGGGGTCTGTGCAAATGTAATGAAGTTAAAATGAAGCATCCTCAGGGGAAGAGCAGACAAAGGCACGCACACAGGAAAGACAACCATGGAAAGACAGGCAGAGATGGGAGCGAAGTGGCCACAAAGCAAGGGACGCCAAGGACGGCCAGCAGCGGCCAGGAGCTCAGAGAGACGCATGGAACACATTCTCCCTCAGGGGCTTCAGAAGGAATCAACCCTGAAGACACCTCAATCGCAGCCTTCTGGCCTCCTAAACCATGGAAGAATACATTTCTGTGGTTGGGGGCCAACCAGTTGGTGGTAATTTGTTACATAAGCCCTAAGAAACTAATACAGATGGTAAAATTAATAAGTGAAAACTTAAGCGGAAACAGGATATTAGCCTAATCTCAAAGGATCTCCTCTCAAATGTTCACCGCAAAGGGAAAGACCAAAGTGAAAGCTGGTGGCCACGGCCTCAACCAAATGATCAAGGCTAATATCACTGGTGACAGGCACGGACATCACGTTCCCCTGTTACGTACGGGAAGGGCACATCGCCTCTGCGGATCCTTTCCATAACACAAATCCCCCATCGAATCAGGAGAAATAGCTGGCAGCCTGAAGCTGATGGGCATTCTACAAAATCACAGAAGGCTACACTGTAAATCATGGGATCACGAACCCCATGAAAAAGAGGAGAGACCATCACAGCTCAGAGACCAGACAACTAACTGCAGCGGGCGATCCTAGGTCATGATCAGCACAACGGGTGGGATCCGAACAAAGAGGCGGCTTGCTTAACTGGTAGTATGGTCCTGGGGCTTCATTTCTTAGTTTCGATCGTTGGTCTGCCATGATGCGAGATGTTAACACGAAGGGAACTGAGGTGAAGGGCACACAAAAACTCTCTGTACCGATTCTGTAACTCTTCTGCACATTCAAAGTGATCTCCAAATTCTAAAAATAATTATCAGGGGGTGGGGAGTGGTGTTACTGGGGGGAGGGGGGAGGAAGTGGGGATTGACATCCAGTGGGGATCACTGGTCAATTCAGACCTAAGAGATGAGGCACGGTAACATGAGGCTCAATATGAATCGTGCCACCACAACCACATTTTCAGTAGACAAGGCACCAACAGGGTGAATCGTTCAAAACACAGCACAGTGTGTTTAACGTTTTTATTTTTAACTCTGCTTTGGTAGTACAAAAGTTGTGAAAGTACAAACCAGACAGTTAAAAATACTATTGACACTCAAAATGGTGAAAAATTTTTTACAAATTTTTACATCAAGGTTGCAGCCAACTCACTCATTCTACCAGAAGACAGACCATCATTAGTGTTTTGTATAGTAAGTTGGTTATGGACCCCCAGTCCTTCCACAGAAGGAAGAAAAACACAAGCCCTGTAAACATCAGCTGCTTTGGGAACATTTAAGAATTCGTATTAGTAAAAAGCTTATGTGTTAAAACACTGAATGCTTAACTTTTGGCATGTTTGAAAGCCAACCAGACAAAAACTGCTCAAGTATTAGAAAATATTTAAAACGTACTCTCTTGGTATAAACACAATTTTAAATATTTTTCAGTATTCTCTTGCCTGTTGTATTACTATAAAAAAGTGCTCTGACCTGAATAAAATTAAAAAATAATTAAAGCTGAAGGAATATCTTACATTTTGTCCCTCACCATTTGAGGGCATTATACTTTTCAAGCCAAAAATGATGCCTTTTTTTTTTTTTAACTAAAACTATTGGTCTAGACTGCACATATAGTATTTACACTAATACACACCCCAAAATTCTTCTATTGCTCCTTTCTGGTCTTTAGCGGAATTTCTCTCCATACCGATTCCCCTAGTCCTGTGTGTAGATGTATGGACACATCACATGTACAGCTCTTATCAGTTGTCAGAAAAAATTCACGTGCAATTGAACCTACCATTCATTTCAAAGGTTGGAAATTTGTGGTTTGATGCCAGAAACAGAACGGAATGAGTAAATTGACAGTAAATACTTGAAATGACATTTTTATGGAAATCCTCTTTGGGGGTGAAATGAGAAAGATGCTCTTTCTCTCTGAGATAACATCAGTGCCCCCAGGCACCACACCCACACTGACATGGGGGCACCTGTAACTGGACGCTCCTGGCTCCCCGCCCCCGCCGGTCAGAAATTCGCCACTATGTCTGCCTCTGATTCTCGCGGGGGTTTCGTACACTGTATAGCTAAACAAATAAATACATAAAAGTGGGGTTTTCCAGGCTTCCAGGGGAAATGCGACCCTCCAGAATCTTTTCAATGAGCCTCGGTTACAGGATATGAAATAGGAAGTGCCCTCGGAAAACATGCCAGAGGAAGGTACAGGCCCATTTTACGTCGGAAGTTGGGTGTATTTGTTTTGTTTTGGCCTTGGGTTGTCAAAACAGGCATTTTGTTGTTTTGATTTTAGTCATTTTAAACTACTGTCCCCCTTTATTCAATGGACAAAGTAAGAACTGCTTAGCGCAAGTTAAAAAAAAACATACTCTCAATATTTTATCAGTGACCAAGGAGTGGCATGGTGGCGGCGAGTTAATGTTGACTTCTTGGTCCAAGATTCAAAAGTCTGGCACCTGGTTCCATCTGACTCCATGACCAATTATTCAGGGCTAGACCAGACTATCTGCAAGGACCTTCCACCCCCACTGAAGTTTCATCTTTATCTTCTGTAACAATTAAATTGCAAGAGGATCTTCTTGCAACCAGTTGCAAAATGAGACCTACGGGTTGGGAGAACAGAGGTGCGTGTGCACACAGATGTGGATGCGTGCACGTGCGTGTGCATGCACGTGCACTCACAGTCACTCACACATCAACATCCCCGAGCATCAGCTCAGAGTGCACATGAATAGTTCCACTGCACAGAGGGATCGTGCTGGAAAAACTGCAAGGTGTACCAAGGCCAGGGAATGGGGATTGGGAGGTACGGTGGTTGGGGAAAATTGAAATAATGAGCTCTTTTCTTCACTGGAAATGTAATAAATTTTCCATCAGACTTTTTAACCCAAAACCTGTTTCCAAGCAAACTGAATTCTGTATCCAGCATAGCACAAATATTCCCTTTTAGCTTTTATCCCCATGTCTGCAGAATCCGCAATAGAAACTGTATAAAAATTTTTAAAAATCCGCCAGGCAACTTCTTATCTTGTAAGTCTTCAGTGTCTTAGAACTCTTCAAATCAAGTCACCCCTGCAAGAGAAAACACAAAGGTAAAGCTTTCCAGAAGGTAAACACCATCGTATCACATATTCACCTGCATGGATATTTAAAAACACAGAGGAATTGTAATCTTTCCTCACCCCATCTCACCCCACCCCCCTGTTTTCCTCCCCCATCCCCCATTTCTTCTAGAATTCAGTCTAAAGAAATGCAAGTACCACAATTTCAAAAGGACCTCATTATCAAGGTTTTATAAACCAAGAAAGAAGAGAATTCGAGAGCCACAGTGGACTAAGGGTATCAGTCCGTTTCAACAGGAGTTTCTAAAGTGACCGACTAGTTGAGCGCTCTGCCCTGAGTCATGTATCCCTTCTTCCCGGGAACGTGTTCTTTAACTCCTCGGCCACATTCTGCCAAGTAAGGAGCAGTAGGGTGAACGTGCTCAGGCACAATGAAAGCTCTATGTGTCAGATGAGGCATCCTTCCCCAGCCACACCAGACAGAGTTAACTCTGGGTCTCTACGGCCTCTTGGCTGGGGCCTCAGGGGCCAATACCAGGAGCGCAGTGACGAGATGCCTGATCTTAGGTGTTCCTTGTAACTCAAGGCGGTGTTGTGGTTTTCAGTTCTAACAGCCGGCCCCTGTCACTGTCTACATTCTCCTTACAAATGAAGGCCCCGGGTAAACTTGGAAAACAGTTTTTTATTTTCCAAAGCTGTTTTCGATTGTTGTTGTTTCTACAAATGTCTCATCTAAGGGACAGACAGCTGTGTACCCGTTTACGGTCCTGTCTGGAAGCCGGGGATCACTCAGGACAGGACTGAGATTCTAGCGCTGCCTCTGTGTGGAAGCATGCACGACACGCAGGCCACCCTGCACCAGGTTAAGGAACGAAGCATTTTCCCGTCTGCCGACAAACGCTAAACAAACCTGCATGAAGCCAACTTGCAGGAATACAAGAGCAGAAAGTCAACACAGATATCTTGATTTACATGTTACTTTGTATTTATTTTACAGCTCCTTCTTCAGGATCTAGAGTGTGATATTATCCTTTTCTGTCATTCTGTCATTTAGAATATTGATCATAGTTAGAGAGACAGAGAGGAAGAGAAAGAAATAGAGTGAGAGAGAGAGAGAGATTACCTAAACTAGGTTTGGGTAAAGGATCCTTAACCCCTTCGCTAAAAAGGAAATAAAACATTGTCCCCTAAAACAGCAAGCAGGCAGTTTTTAATTATGAATGGAGACAATAATTCTCTGCCCTGCCTTGCTACAGCCTAGCGCGGCCGAAGCTCAGATTTGTGCTGTATAGCCGAGCACAAGCAAGTCTGGGAAGAGTTTCATTTGAGAGTTGATGAGTATGAAAGATGCTAGCAGGGGGAAAAGGGAGGAAAGCCAGAGGTGGAGAAATAGAAAAATGGTCCTGAAAGACAAAACAGTAAAAAAAGAAGAGCAAATTTTCAAAGCCAAACTTCAAACTAGGCCATTATCTACAAAAGAGGTGTTCGACTATTTTTATATCTCCTCCTTTTATCATCTGCTCCCTTAGACCTAGATTTTTTTGCATCAAGGAAAACAGGAAGGTCAAGGGCGAGGAATGTCAGGCCTAGAATGTAATGTTCCATCACAGTCAGTTTTTGATCCAACGGAGAACTTCCCATTTAAAGTTCTTTGCACAGATTTAACCGACTTTAAAGAGCGGGCAAGAGAGAGGGCTGGGCTAGGAAAGAATCTGGAGCAAGAGGCCTGGATTCTAATCCAGACCCCATGACTAGCTGTTGAACCTTGGCCCGCTCTGGAGCATTTCCTCAAAGGGGTGTGTTGGTGGTTTTACAAAAGATGATCTATGTACGATGCTTAACACGGGGCTAGCAGTCAGTACGCTCCCAAAGCTGAGTCATTTTGATCGTTCCCCTCATCCAACTGCCCTAAACCATCATGTTGGCTGCATCCGAGGCGGATTAAAACTGCACTGTGTGCAGTCTGAGAGAGGAAGTGAAAAATACAAATTTACAGAATTAAGTTAACCTTTCTAAAAACCCTATTAAAGCCACGCAGCACCGAGGTGCAGTTCTGGGCTCTCCTCCTTCAAAAACAAGTGCTTATCAAAAGGCAGCACTTTACCAGCATAGCTGCTATCCATTTCCAGGTAAATACCTCTTTTATCAGAATGACAATCCAGGGGAAAGAAGACACCACATAGTCTGTAGCTTGTAAATTTCCAGCTGTGACCTTAAGGCTGGGACTGGGTTCACAGGTGCATTTCCACATTGTTAAATTTCTCCTCATCGCGTCCGACAGTTGTGAACATACCCATATTGATAAACAAACACAGACTTTTAAATGGTATTTAACACACCACATTAATATTAAAAGGTGCCTTCCTTAAGGCCTTACAGCAGTCAGAAACCATGTGTGGCCTAGCATAAATGCCAGGGCAGGCCAGCAGCAGTGGGTGGGCTGGGAGAAAATCCTCCACCCACCCCTCATTCTCAGTTCCCATCACTATGGGATCCACCATATCGAACAAGTCGAAACTCTCTCTCTGGGGAAATTTGGTGATTACAGTCTTACACATGAATGCTCAAGCTGAAAGAAATTAAGCAAAACTTCCTTACATTTAAAAGATGATTCAGGGGGCACCTGGGTGGCTCAGTCGTTAAGCCTCTGCCTTCGGCTCAGGTCGTGATCCCAGGGTACTGGGATCGAGCCCCGCATCGGGCTCCCTGCTCAGTGGGAAGCCTGCTTCTCCTTCTCCCACTCCCCCTGCTTGTGTTCCCTCTCTTACTGTGTCTCTCTCTGTCAAATAAATAAATAAAATCTTATTTAAAAAAAAATGATTCAGAAATCCCCAGTGTGACCATTTCCCTCATAAAACAAGACTGATGCAGAGCAATTAAAAGCTTCAGAAAAGGTTTATCTGGAAAGAAGGACGAGGTCATTCTAATGATAAAGATAAAACCATAATGCCATGATTAGATTATGGTTCCACAGAAGCCAGAATACAGTGTAACTTTGCTGAGGACACTTAATGTGCCTTGTTAAAAAGGATTCTCTAGAAAAACTATCAGGTCCCTTTAAAAAGTAGAAACATGTTTCCAAAAACTAGAAGCCTGAGCAGATTAAAAGACACTGAACACTAAGACTACTCCAAGGACAGGGTGTCAAGGAAGGAAAACACTTCTCTGATTAATAACAGTAGCCGACATTTACAGTGTTTCTATGTGACAGGCACCGCCACGCTTAGCATTCCAGATTCGTGAACTCAAGCTTTCCAATGACTCCATGAGTCAAGGACAATTTCCATTTTCGTAGGAAGAAACTGAGGCTTCCAGGTTCAATCACTTGCCCAAGGCCACACACTTAGTAACCGCGAAGCAGCAAGTCCACAGCCCGCAGTCTGACCCGGAAGCCCACCCACTCATCCCCAAACTGCACGGACGCACCAGTCACCCCAGAGACATCCACAGCATCACCGAGATCTTCTGGTTCCTTCACTTCCCTGTCCCCCAGCTGTGTGGGGACAACAGAAGAGAAATGCAGAAATAGAGACCCTGGCAGGACCACTCTCTAGGCAAGTGGTCCTTGTGGCTACACAGGAGCAGAGAAATGATGCTGAAAACCCATATCCTACAAGGGGATCAGGCCCTGAGAAGATCCAAAGTGCACCTTGAATGAAATGGCACGACACTGAATAGATACAAGGCTACAGAATCACAGAGCTGGATTAAGAATTTTCTAGAACACATTTAAAGGAAATAGATGGGGAAAGTTGTTTACAGAAACAGAACTAAGATTAGGACAGTAATATTCCTATTCAAAGGCCTAGAGCAACACATATGTGATCTTTCACCAGTAACCCGTGATCCTTTGAGACTCGAACTTTTTTTTTTTTTTTAAGATTTTATTTATTTATTTGTCAGAGAGAGAGAGAGCACAAGCACAAGCAGGGGGAATGGCATGCAGAGGGAGAAGCAGGCTTCCCGCTGAGCAGGGAGCCCGATGTGGGACTCGATCCCAGGACGCTGGGATCATGACCTGAGCCGAAGACAGACGCTTAACTGACTGAGCCACCCAGGTGTCCGAGACTCAAACTTCTTAATTAAAGGATTATCTCCTACCAGGCTCTAACTGAATGCTCTGTGGTCATGTGCTCGCAGGTTCTAGCTGCTGAAAATGTGGGGACAGAGCTGCCTGCATAGGGTGGCATCTTGGCAGGCATAGATTAATGGGAAGATATCAGAACGTACTTGGTGTTTTGTAGTCCTTCAAATCTTGCTCTGGTCTAAATCGAGCATTAAATTTTATAAATTAATATTAATGCCTTCCTATTTTAATAAAGACTCCATGTTTACTAAAAAGCTAATCTAGGCTAATTGACAGACTCATGCTAATCTAGCTAATCAGTGAGGTCTCTTTAAGTTAGTGTTTCTCAGGATGATGGGTAGCACCTTCTTTGGAAGCAACTCAAATGTTATTAAAAACTGCCAATTCTCTGGGCTGCACCCATAACCTACTAAATCGGAACTGATGGGATTAGAGCCCAGGACGCTGCTTTCTTACAAGATGCCTCTATGCATATATAAGGGTTTAGCCATGAGATAAAACTCAGTACTGTTTGTCAACTGATAATAACTGTAAGAATTAAATTCACCTCCAAAGGGCAAAACAACACTACAAAGTCAGCTGAGGTCAAAAACCAAATGAAAGAAACCGAGGAGGAAACAGACATGACAGAAACATTTAAAGTCAAATATTAATAAAAATCTCAGCAACTCAATCAGAACTGCAAAATTCTGTAGTTCAGCAATATGAGACTGAAATATTAATTTCAAAAATCTTAAGTAACCTGAACTACAAAATTTCTGGATTATAGAATCCTTTCCTAACTTCCTAACTTCCTTTATAATAGTTTGGAACTAGAGTTCATCTCCTCTGCAGAGGTCTACTTTAAAGACCAGATGAGTGAGCTAGCATCACACCTGTTAAGGACTCACTGAGGGCCAACTATGTACAAACGGTCATCTGAAGGCACGACAGAAGGTGAGAAAACATAGTCTAAAACCTCAAAAGAGCGTGGAGCTTACAGAGGAAAGTTTAAGTGATTAACTTCAAAATGAAATGAGATGTGTCGTGTATCATTTCTTCAACAAAACTGGAATATGTTACAACTTGCTTTTTCATCTGATGATACATTAGTAGATGCTCTGCGTCTGTATACTAAAGTAGTGTCCCTCCTGGGGCGTGTGACAACGCCCATCTCCCTCCACCGTCTTCGACACTGAGTGCTAACCAGGGAGACCATGTGAACCAGCTGGCCTGGGAGGTCTCGGTTTATAGATGTTTATTCTATGAATAAATATGAATAATTATTTACAGTGTCCCTTTTACTCTCAGGAGAGTCTCATTTTGAATGTAAGTTATATCGTAATGCTAGTCATCTTTGCCGACAGAAAAGCAAAAAGTGATCTCATTATTTTAGTTTATATTTATGTGATTATTAGTAAGTTTGGGCATTTTCCATGTTTCTTGACCACTGCATCTTTCATGCATTGTAGGGGGTCTGCACCCAATTCCAGTGTATGTGTTGGGGGGGAGGGGCAAGGTTTCTCCTACACCACCAAGTGATGCTCGGACAACTGATGGGTGTCCTACAATTCAACTCAACTCTAACTCTATCTACCTAAGGATAGCATCAGATCCCACAAGTGGACTGCCTTCCACTTCACATGCTGATCACAAGTCCAGATTGTTACCTGTATTTCTGACCAACTGGTTGTAAGTCAGAGGTTCCCATGACCACCCCTGTGGATTCAAGATTGGCTCACAGGGTTCAGAAAACCAATTCATTCACTAGATCGCCAGTTTATTGTAAAGGATATTAAAGGATATAAATCAACAGATACATAGGGCAAGGTCCTGAACAAAGGAGCTTCTGCAGAGTTTGGGTCCTGGACATGCACGGGGCCCAGCAGGATGGCAAGGGGAAGCGTTCTGGTTCACAAACCTGGAGGTCCTCTCCTTTTGAGTTTTTATGGAAATTTCATTACATAAGCACGATGCATTAAATCACTGGCCACTCACTGGTGGTTGTACTCAATCTCCAATCCCTGTCCCCTCTCTGGAGGTGGGGGAAGAATTCCAACCCTCTAAACACATGGCTGGCTCCCTGGCAAACCACCCCATCCTTCAGTTACCTAGGAGCTTTCCAAAGGTCATTTCATTAACATAAAACACGACTTCTATGGTTCTCATCCCTTAAGAAATTCCAATAGTTTTATTAGCTCTGTACAAGAAATGGGGACCAACTATATATTTCTTATTATAAATCATAGTATCACACATTGCCATATTATAGCCCCTAGTTTGGGAGGGGGTTTAATAATCAAAATTTTAGCTTTTTATTATCAATAGTGAACAACTTTTTAATGTATATAGGTCAATGCAGGAAAAATAAAAATATTTGTAGGTATTTTCCATTCAAAAAGCTTTTTTAAGTAGCATAGAGAGAAAATATATATATTCCTACAAACTATATTATCTTCTTTATTGAATAAAGCCAATAAGAAATTTTGCACTCCTTACAGCCTTGAAACTTCTGGCATTAGATCTGGAGGTTGCTCTTTACTAAGTTATTACACTCATAGCAATTTAAATGTGTTCGTATATTTAGCAACAATGGGTTTCCCAAGTGACAATAACTGAAGACTTGTGATTTACCAGCCCCTGGGATGGTGAGATGCAGAGCACTTTATTCCAAGTAAAATGTACTTGACATCAAAAGTTACTCTCTATCTGGAAAAACCAGGGATCCCCTGGGAATTATTTAAATGCAATTTGGCAGTTCCCTATTAGTCTCAATACAGCTATGATTCCACGTCTACACTAAGCTACAGGTAAAAGACCTTAGGACTTTGACTAGTACCACCTCTTTCTAATAAGGAAAGCTAAACAAATTAGGCATTACCTCTAATGTAGGCTTGTGAGCTAGAGGTTCGGCCGCCTGGCTGTCGGTAAGCCTCTACCTGAGAATCAAATGAATAATACAAAACCTATGTCTGACCTGGCCTCACTGCGCTGCAGGAAAATTAAGAAATTTCAAAAACACTTTATTTGCTAAGTAGGGTTTGCCCGATATATAACTAATATCCAGCATTTGCCTATTTAGCACTTACGAAGTGCCAAGCAATAACCCTATGAGGCAGGTGATATTAGGTGATATTATTACCATTATCCCCACTTTACAGATGGAGAAGCTGAGGCATCGGAGGCTACGATGTCCAAGGTGACACAGCTAACAAGTGACAGACCAGGACTTGAGCACAAGGAGCCTGATTCCAGAACCTACACTGTGGAGTTACCTCAGCATCCTGTGTCCTGTTCTTATAGAAAACAGGCACTGTGACTTACTGAGGTGTTCAATGTTAATAGATTCAAAGCCTCAAGTTACAAATTAAGAAAAATTAAAATCCTGCCTATAACTATTGATTCCCTTTTCTTTCTAGTTCTAGGCAAACGTGTCTCTAAAAGCCTTTCATTTTCTGCCTCTGCCAAGGTCCTCCAGAGCCTCCAGAGCCTCCAATGCTACGGAAAGGACAGAGGTCACAGCCCCTGCTTCTTAAGTCCTGTCAAAGGGCGGACAGGCTCCCGAGGAAGAAGAGCTGAGTTAACGAGGGGTCAATGGGTCAACTTCTGGTCAAAAATAGGAGGGGCCTTGGAACCGGTGCGGCCCAGGGAGATGTGTGCAGCGGAAGACGGACTGCTTTGGGGGCAACTGACACCAAACCAACGCCAAAACCTCCGGGCCCCCACACTGTCTGAGTCTCGAGAAGACTGACAAGTGTGTGTGTCTGGTCTGTACCCACGGCAGGGCTGGGGACGAAGAACTTTGAAAGAACATCACAGTTGATGACAGTGAAGTAGGTTTCTAGGCCCACCAACACCTCTCAGATGATCTCCATCCATGTTTTGGAGCTATTCCCAATGACAAACAGGGCATATAACTTTTTAAAAATGTGTCCAGCATTTTCACCCCTCATGGCTCAATTGGCGGGGCATAGTAAAAACTCAGAGTCCACAGAAGCTATTAGTCATTACCTTCAACAAAAAGCAAGGTGTAGACAAGCATCCATGCTCTCATTGGGGGAAGAGCAAACGAGGGAGCTGTACATACATACATATGTGGCATAAGCATGTGTACGCACAGAATAATCCAGAAAGGATACAGAGGATGCCCAGTAACCACGGCTCCCTCCTGGGAGGGAGAAGCGCTGTAGATAGGGTGAAGATTTCTCTTATTCTTCACCCTGTAGGCTTTTATGCTGCTTGAGTATTTTATTGTGTGCATGTCTTTTTCAAATCTTAAAAAAAAAGTAATTCAAGTTCAAACACTTATAATAACCAGTTCACCAGAGACAGTGAGGGGAATGAACCGTCAGGAGTCCAAGCTCTGGAACCCACCAGCGGCATGACCTTGAACAACATACATAACTTCCGAGGGAACACAAGCAGGAGGAGTGGGAGAGGGAGAAGCAGGCTTCCCGCCGAGCAGGGAGCCCGATGCGGGGCTCGATCCCAGGACTCCGGGATCATGACCTGAGCCGAAGGCAGACGCTCAACAACTGAGCCACCCAGGCCCCCCAAAGCACAGTTTCTTCTTATCAATTTCTCTACCATTGCTCTCTAAGGCCAGTGAGTCAAATTAAGGGGCTTCCATCAACCTAAGGTAACTTGCTTTCTAAAAAATGTACATTTTGCCCTGAAAAAAATACATGCTATGGAGAAAAATATTAGCTGATGGGCAGTGCCGTAAGTTTCTCACCATCCTCTCCTTCCCTGGAGAGTTAACAAAAGAACCACAACGCAAAGTTGTGCAAATAATGCAGCCCAACCTCAGGGGAGCCCCCACAGGGACTCTCCACTACACCCCAGTCACCGGAGTTCAAAAAGGAAGAGGAGGAAAGGAAGGTGCCAAAGGTCAGGGAAGCTGACCTTGTGACCGGTCATGACACTCAGGAGGGAGGGAGCAGGATCCATGAAAGAGTCTTGGCAAAAAGAAGACTCTGATGCCAGGACAGAGCTCCAGCACAGCAATTTAGCACAGAAAACTTAGTCCACACTACCTCTTAATTTAACCGGCCCTCTGATGTGTACAGTACAAAGAACTTAGGCCGGCAAACTTTCCAACGGACTTGTTACTATTTCTAATTCCATGGGTATAGGGAATGGGTATGGATGGCGGGGACCTGGTAGGAGGGGAAGGGGTATGGATGGTGAAGGTCTGTTAGCACAGGCAAGAGAATGGTCCAAATTCCTAAGGGACCTGCCAAATATCGATTGTTAAAATGTCATGAGAATCCAAAGCTCTAATATTCTTTTTTTTTTTTTTTAAGATTTTATTTATTTGACAGAGATACAGCGAGAGAAGGAACACAAGCAGGGGGAGTGGGAGAGGGAGAAGCAGGCTCCCCACTGAGCAAGGGGCCCAATGTGGGGCTCGATCCCAGGACCCTGGGACCATGACCTGAGCCAAAGGCAGAACGCTTAACGACTGAGCCACCCAGGCGCCCCCAAAGCTCTAATATTCTTAAGAATAAAAGGGGACTCCCAGAACCTCAAGTCAATGTTTGACGAATGGGCTAATACGTAACTAAGACTACTGAGGATGGGATGAAAATTATTGATAATCGTGCATATTTAGTAAATACTAACTCTGTACCAAGGACAGACTGAAGAATGATATATCTATGCTACATCCCTGAAGTCCACCAGCAACCCCACTGTAAAGATGAAGACCCTCAGGCGCAGAGGGGTGAGGCAAATTGCCTAAAACCACTGGTCATGAGTGATACAGTTACAATGAAACCTAAACAGTTTAAAACTCAGCTTTTAATCACTATAATAAATTGCTAAAGAATTAACAGAATCGGGACGCCTGGGTGGCTCAGCTGGTTAAGCGTCTGCCTTCGGTTCAGGTCACAATTCCAGGGTCCTGGGATCAAGTCCCGCATCGCGCTCCTTGCTCAGGAGGGAGCCTGCTTCTCCCTCTGCCTGCTGCTTCCCCTGCTTGGGCTGTCTCTCTCTCTCTCTCTCTGACAAATAAATAAATAAAATCTTAAAAAAAAACAAAACAGAATCACTTCAGTAATAAAACAGTATAAAATAAAAAGCCACGTCTAATATTATGAATATTTGTTTTGATGTAAAAAATACTGTTACATACACTTCCCAAATCAATGTTTCAGTGAGAACCTACCAGAAGATGCAAAAAAGGAGCACATACTTCAGAACCGTGTGATATCAAATGCTTACCACAGCTTCATTTTGAAAAAGTGAAAGACCAGTGATCATGAAGACAAGGCAGTGGCATTTGGAGGCTGAAAGCAATTTGATTTATTTAACTTCAAAGAACAAAAGCTTATTCTTCTAAGAAGAAATCAAAACACATTTTCTGTGAAAAAAAGAGACCATTTTAACGGCACTGCCAAAATAAATCAGGCAGAGAGCAAGTTAGATCTAACTACAAAAAAGAACACAGGCCAACAAAATGGGGGGAAAAGAATAAGGGGAAGAAGAAATGCCAAACAACAGATTTTGTTTTTTAAAAAGAGAAGGAAAGAGAGAGAAAAAGAAATCCTAAGACTAGTTTCCAGCATCAATCTCTAATTTAAAAAAAAGAAAGAAGCCAAGCCAATGAGTAGATATGATTTTGCATGTGACTATTTAAATCAATTCTACACTAAAAATCCAAAGTTAAAAGCATTTTTCACGAAAAAATAAAACTCTAAGAACTATCTTAGACTGTATGAAAGATGCATAACACTCCTATCTTACTTTATTAGCTATATTCTAGGGCAAATCTTCCAATTCGCTCTAGAACCAGAGATTTGGGGCCCAGATGGAAAAATATAAGGATTTCTCTAGCTGGAAAAATCAAGTCATGTTAAATACCCCAAACATACTCTTTTGGTGGGATAAAAAATGTTAAGACACCTAGCAAGAAAAATTTTGATGAATAAGTTTTTTTTGTTGTTGTTGTTTTTTAAAGATTTTATTTATTTATTTGACAGAGAGATAGACAGAAGAGCACAAGCAGAGGGAGTGGCAGAGGGAGAGGGAGAAGCAAGCTCTGCACTGAGCAGGGAACCCGATGCGGGACTCGATCCCAGGACCCTGAGATCATGACCTGAGCCGAAGGCAGACGCTTAACCATCTGAGCCACCCAGGCGCCCGATGAATAAGTTTTTTAAAGGCCCATGAATATTTCTTTCCCTTCTTTTTCAGAGTCTGTTCTTTGTTGGGGTCATCAGACATGGCCACTCAGCAGGTCTCAACCCCAGCAGGCTCTGGACCGTGGGCTCTGCTTTCCCCAACCCAGATAAGTGGTCAAGCCTGTGACTCTAGAAGCCAGGCTGCCTGGGGTGGGCTCTAAACTCGATCCCTCCTCTTGCCTCTTGTCACTCTGAACACCCACATTACTTACACTCTCTGTGCTTAACACCTCCATTTGCAAAATGGGGTACTAACTAGTACCTACCCATTGCTATTGTGAGGATTAAATCAATACATGGAATGTGCCTTTCAAAGCATGCCAGGTATATAGTAAACACTCAATACACAGCAGGTATTATAATTCAATTACTCTATGCCCATGAGCATTCACAGTACCATTCTCTCCACTTTTGAGTTTGTTTGAAAATTTCCATAAAAAAATTTTTATTTTTAATTCAAAATTAATTACAATCAAAGGCTCAGAAAACACATCCCCCCTCTAAGGTCATTCATGAGCCCGTTGTTGATCTTGGAGGGCACAGCACAATACAGTCACCTTCCACCGAGAGCCAACTACCTGCCACACACTCTGCTGGCACTTGCCTTAAACCAGTAAATTTAATATCCTTATGTCACATTCAAGGAAACCGGGTGTAAGTGGGCTTAACCGGGTGAAGGACAATTTCCAAGTGGTGAAGCAAGCACGTGAGACCACGTCTTCTGATCCAATGCAATATTCTCTTACAAAATCCTGGTGGATGATTGTGCGCTTTGCAGAGAATATCAAATTGTAAATCAGATGTGGCCAGGATTTCAGAGGTTGAATCCAATTCTTAGTGTCAGATACAGAAGGATTTGGATGAAGAAAACCAGCTGAGCAATCCTACTTCTTTTAACCTTCTCAAATCTCAAGTGCTTCTCTCTCTGAGCAGTAGAGGCTAAAAGCTGGTGGGCTGAGCCTAACAGAGGATTGCCCTGCACGTCCTTCCTGAGGGACAGCAGTGTCTTCTTACCCGTGGTTTGCTCCAACTCTCGACACACAGCCGGGCTGATGACTCAGAGGCAGACTGTCATCACGACCCATAACTTTCTCTGCAGCTGAGCGGGCTGGGCCTTTCCCTGTACACCTGGGAGAGCCAGATGTTTCTCTTCTCAGAATTAAAGGCCTCGGGCGCCTGGGTGGCTCAGTTGGTTAAGCGACTGCCTTCGGCTCAGGTCATGATCCTGGAGTCCCGGGATCGAGTCCCGCATCGGGCTCCCTGCTCGGCAGGGAGTCTGCTTCTCCCTCTGACCCTCCTCCCTCTCATGCTCTCTGTCTCTCATTCTCTCTGTCTCAAATAAATAAATAAAATCTTTAAAAAAAAAAAAAAGAATTAAAGGCCTCATGACTTTAATCAGATTGCTCCTCTTATTGACCAAAATCACTCAGGATTCGAATTGGAATCCCTAACTTCTACTAATCCAGAACATCTACTCTGTTCGATAAAACTTTCTGCGATGATGGAAATGTTCTGGATCTGTGCTGTCCAATATAGTGGACCCTAGCCAACTCTGGCTACTGAACACTCGAAATGGGACTAGTGCAACTGCAGAACTACATTTTTAATGTTAATGAATTTAGATTTAAGGAGCCACAGGTGACTAGTGGCTACCATATTAGACCACAAGGTTCCAGATCACTGGTGGAAATGCCCTCCATTCATGGGAGTAGGGCTGCCTCTTCATGAGCATCCTAGGATGGTAGAAGAGTATACTTGGTCTTGTAGTCTGAGACCTAGGTTCAAATCAGCTCCTCTTTTCAGCTAAGTGACCCTTAACATGTAACTTACCCTTCCCATTCATTTGTTCTCTCATCTGTAAAACTGGGATAATAGTATCCACCCCATTAGGAGATGTTGATAATGGTGACATGTGAGATTTATATCAGTACAATGCCCAGAAGACTAGAATACTGAATTGACATCAGTTACTTTTACAATTTTACAATTACTTCATCCTCCTCTTCCTTTTCCTGAATCTCTCTTGGCTCCTTTCCCAAGGCACCAGTAACTGGCTAAGAAGCCAAAGATAAGACTTTTCTGTTCTGTTTCTCTTTTATAAAGAAAGCCCCTAGTTGGTTCCTCATCTCAGGGGAAGGAGCCAGATCTTCCCAGATGCAAGACTGAAAGAACTAACACTGGAAGCTATCAGAACCCCTTTGTCTTACAGATTCCAGCAGCGTGCCAACTCTTCCAGATCATCCTCAACCCCTCTGAGCCTGGGCAGATCATCCCTTGAAAGCCACTCCTCTCGGACCCCTCTGCACCAGCCACACCCTACTTGACTCCAGGGCTCAACTTCAACCTTGCCTCTTGCGGGAACCTTCGAGGACCCAGCCAGTCCACCTCCCCAGGCCCCACCCTTCCCCCCTTTTGCAAGCGTGACCTCTTCTGCCTTCCTGTTTGGGCTCTGAACATTCCGCTGGAGCTTTCTGAGCGTAATCACTCCCAAGTCCTCACCCTCGCCCTCTCATACATAATAAGAAACTTGAAAGGGGCGAATGCTCCTCAAGCCAGAACAGAAAGAAAAGAGCAAGATGAAAGCTAAGCCAATATCAAATTATCACAAGCCTTTTTCCTTTTGCAAGCTCTATCTTCCAAAATGAAAACTGCCCCACCAAGAAGCATTCGCCTTTGCTTTTTAAATCACTTCAAAATATTTGATTGGAAGAGTAATATTCCTAGCAGGGCTATTCTAGAACTGTGGCATATCAAAGAAAACTGGTTTCCAGCTCAATTAAAGGAAAAAGCATTGGTTTGCATGCTCCGGCCTTTTTCAAATCACAGTTTTCCCAGAAATGACGACAAGATTGTATTTCATTTGGCCGGCACGGTTTCGTAAAGCACATTTCATAAGCTGCCAACATTTATTTTATCTTATTTATTTATTTTTTTTAAAGATTTTATTTATTTGACAGAGAGACCACAAGCAGATGGAGAGAGAGGGAGAAGCAGGTTCCCTGCTGAGCAAGGAGCCCGATGTGGGACTCGATCCCAGGACCCTGGGATCACGACCTGGGCCGAAGGCAGCCGCTTAACCGACTGAGCCACCCAGGCGTCCCAAGCTGCCAACATTTAAAAACCTGTGGCGATTTCACATTTCCAAAGTCTAGATTTCCACCCTTTTTTGCATAAGATCTCGCAATGCTTAAGAGCCTTCTGCCCTGTGGTAACGTGGGCTGGGGGATTTCTAGTTTGCCATGATCCCTGCCATTCTGCCTTGTGTCTTAAGCAACCCTCTCTCCTCCATCATCATGCAGGCCAGGCCCCTGGAGGCATCCAAGTTTGTGGCCTCTTTACCAGAAGCTCTAGACGAGTAATCACCTTCAGTCCCCTATAGCCCTACCAGTTCTCGCTTCCCTGCCCAGTCATTCCTACACTCCCATCCACACCCAAGGAGGCTCTCAGCACCTTCTCCCCACCGTGCCCCACCCCACCCCCATGTCACCCAAACTGCGACTCACCTGCTACTGTGTGTCAGTTCGGTCTCTCTTCACAGGTGTCACAGGCACCTCTCCATTGACGCTGTCGGTCCCACTAACTGACATCAAACTTCTCCGCTCCTTCTGATTTGACTTGTGTTCCACTTTAGTCACTCTAAACCTGAGGGGTTAAAGAGCAGATGTGATGGGTTTTGCTTTTCCAGGAAACAAGAATCAAGAGTGAGTCAAAAGTCCAGAGGATCCCAAACGAACTCAGCCAAATGGGACATCAGTGAAAAACGCCCTATTCAATAAGGGGGTGGAGGGGACATTCCCACCCACAAATGCCCCTGTCCCCTGCCAAACTTTCCAGCCGACTTTCCCTCAACACATCACACACTATGCTGGATACTTTATGTAGAGAGCATGAAAAATGCATTAGAAAGCACAGGGACTCAAATTTTAAACAGCCTCAGGGTTATGGTTTCCAACAAGGACATGGGTTGACCATCGGTTGTTTTAACCACAGAAGGCGGGCTAAAGGCACAACTAGTTTGCAGTTAGACTGATGCAACCAAAAGGTTCACTCGAGAACTGTCTTATTCAAGTGCACCCCTCAGACAGTCTTATCTCTGTACACACATGGCCAGAGGAGCCCCAGCTGCGTCTTTTATCAGCATCAGTGGGCGGTACGGTTTCTGTGTGTGTTCTGTTTTTGACTATTTTTTAAGCAAATGTGGGTTAATTTTCATTAAGGATTTAGGAAAAACGTTAAGGGAGTTCAGGAAGAGATTTTCACTAAGAATTCAAAGAGCAGTTAAGGAAATTTACTCAGTTTGACTGAAGTCTTTCATAATAGCTTCTCTCTAGTTCTGGTCTAAAATTCCCTTAAAACTATCTAAAAGAAAATACACTCTCCTTCTTTGCCCAAATGAGCTCACCACAAGGAGGAGGGAGCCTCTGAGGAAGTGAAAGAAGAATCAGGGAAAAGTTGTAACCACAGATCCACTCGGTCAAAATGTAAGTCTCCCTTTAGGCAACACAAGAAGCCTGTTATAATTAAACGCTCACAGTTTCTACATCCAGGAAAGAGAATTGCATCTGGGGCATTTACAAGAGCCATGCTGAATCTCAGTTGAAAATTTCAGCAGATTTTTTTTTTAAAAAGCAAACAAAATATGCTTTGTCTAAACAAGCCCCAGGTTCTCATTACATTCCACATTCACAAATTCCCATGACTCTGCTTCTTAATAAAACAGTGCGGTCATGAGTTGTAGTCTTTTGCTGTAAGTGGGAAATAGCCCTGCACTCTTCTCGTTGCTTGTGCAACACAGGATAAAACTCGACCAGATCAAAATCACAATAATAAGAGTAGCCACCAGCTGAGTGCATAGTAAGTGCCAAAAACTGGCCTAAGACCTTTCCGTGAGTCAACTGATGTGATCTTCCCAACAACCCAGTGAGGTGAGTGTTTACTGTCCTCCTCATGTTAGAGAGGGGGAAACTGAGGCACAGAGAGACATGAGCGAGTTTGGAAGCAGTCGTGCCAGCATGCAAACGAGGGAGATGGCAATGAGTTCAGGCCACTCTCCCGAGTCTGTCCGAAGAGAGAAGGATCTCGTTTGCAGTACTGTTAACTTCTGCCTTTCCAAACGTAGCTTTTGCCGGGCGGTTCCCGCCTGGAACTCAGGATGGATGCAGCAGACACTGCAGAAGGATCCCCTGCACAAATATTCTCCACGCCGTCAAATGGATTCATCCCTGGAAGGGCGAGCACTCGACATCACAGAGGGGCACCAAGGCAACGGTACCGGACACAGGTAACGTGATCGAAAAGAAAGCAGCCGCAGGAATCCACATGGGCGTCACGTGGCAGCCACCGCGGAGCAGTGGACCAGCTCCACCTCCTCTCTTCTGTTCTCTTCGTATGAACAGTCCTCCTGTCTCTTCTCCTTCTACTGGCAGAGCCACAAGATGGAGAGCGCCTGGGCCTCTGGATGGCTACTTGAAGAGCCGCCCACTGATCTTCTGGGCCGCACAAATGAAATACAAACTTCTGCTCCGTGCAGAGCTGAGATTTGGCCTTTATCTATTAGAAGCAGGGTGCTGGCGAATGCTGCATGTCAACCTGACTGGACAAACAGATGCCCAGAGCGCGGGGCCACGTTATTTCTGGGTGTGTCTGTGAGGGTGCTTCCAGGGGACATTCATTAGCTCCTGAGTCCGTAGATTAAGTAAAGAAGATAGCCCTCACCAAGGATGGTGGGTGTCATCAAATCCCTTAAGAGACTGAATAGACAAAAAGGCCCAGGATGGAAGAATTTGGTTTTTTCTTTACCTGCTCTCGAACATCAGCCTCCTGGTTCTCGGGCCTTCAGAATGGGGCTGAATTACACCATCAGCGTTCCTGGTCTCCGGCTTGCAGAGGGCAGTCTGCGGGACCTCTTGGCCTCCATAATCACGCAAGCCAATTCCTATAATAAATCTTGTGTGTGTGTGTGTGTGCATGTGTGTGTGTGTGTATCCCATTAGCTCTGTTTCTCCGGAGAACTCTAATACAGCAAGTAATCGATTTTTTTTTTAACCTTAATTAATACACCTGACCTCTGATCTAGCCTAGCCGCCTCTTCGGATTCTTCTGCTATTGGAAAAATGTAGGACTCAGAGCAGAAGACATCTAAAAAGCCCAGAGATATAACCCGAGCCAGGCTCAGGACATCATACTCTATATTTAACAGGGACGCACAAATCCACACAGCACAGCAAGCATGTCCCACAAACCCAAAGCATCCGCAGGGATCTTACCTGCCAACAGAGAGGACAGTGACCTCTCCTTGACGCCTCGGATGGCCCTGTTTGGACTTGTTGGTGGGTCTGATGAAGTGCCACCGTTTGTGCCTACACCGATGACAGACATCCCTCTCAACAGCACCGCCCACCGTGTGCAGATGGTGGCCGCAGACGTGCTTCCCCGGGGTGCCTCCTGGTGACAAGGGGCCCGGGCTCACAGGCGGGCTCCCGGGAGTGCTGGGGGTCACCGGGCTAAGGGGGGGTGGGGAAGAAAAGGTAGAACTGGTTACTCACAAAAAGTACAAGCTGCGGCAAGCTCTCCCCTGCAAGGCAAGCAGCAGCTTTAAATCACCGCCCAGCGTCTGCCTAGGTCTCTAAGCAAAGAGATCCCCTGAACATATGTACCCTGAAGAACTCAGATGATCAAATGATTTAAAAGAGAAGATCTGATCCAGACTGACTATTGCATCAAAGGAAGAAAGCTTTTAGGTCAAGATCCCAAAATCGCTGCTCAAGAGCTGTTGACGGTGTTGGTAACAGTAACAAAAATAGCTAACACTTCGTATTCTAAGCATTTGATATGTGTTAATTCCGTTAAATCTTTTCAAAACCCTATGAAGTTGGTATTATGAATTTCCTCATTTTAAAAATGAGAAGTTAACGTAACTTGCCCAAGGGCACACAGTTAATAAGTGATGGATCTGAGATCCAAATCTGGAAAGCCTAATTCTAGAAACCGTGATCTTAACCACTGTGCTATAGTGCCTCAGAAAACAAGAGAGACTGCATTCTTTGATAGCCTGGGAAAACATCTAGCCAGACCACCCAAACTTTTATAAAAAGCAGACGTAGATAGGTCAGATGTTGGCCACCTTCAAAAGGCACCCCGAGACTCCGGTCCGCTAGAAAAAGAGGTCTTACAACAGGACAGGGCTGGCCTGACCGGGAATCAGCCCTCTGACGTGCTACAGGCAGGTGGAGGTAGGGCAGCATGTCACCGCGGAGCCCGAGCCCAAGCCCGAGTCCTGAGCCCTGAGCCCGGGCCAACAGCCCCAGGGGCACATGGAAGTCTTATGACCGCATCAACCAGCCCTTCTGCTCCCAGAAACCGGCCCACTTGCACTTTTAAAAAGAACTGTGCACGGCTGAGGAGAGTCTCAAACATCATAGACAGCCAGAAGTTTTCCGGTATTCTTTAGGAAGGCTCTTTAGATCGTTAAAATAAAAACACACAGCAGAGGCTTTCTGAGACAAAAAAAAAAAAAAAAAAGTGAAATTAACACCACATTGTAGGAAGTTGAATTCACAAGTTTAACAACATTCATTCGACAAACGTTTCTCAAGCCCATAAAACCCAGTGACAGGCACTGTCCACTGCCCCACAATAATCGAGGGCAACACGCCAGGAGACAACACGGTCCAAACACCAGGGAGGCGTCTGTGGTCAGGGCTGGAACGTGGGAGAAATCCCAGCTCGCGAGTCTCTGAACCACACCACACCCAGAGCTTCCTAGGCTGACCTACCTGCACTCTGAGTGCCCTCGACAAAGGGCAGATCTCACACGCCAGTCTGACAAACACCCTATAGATTATCTAAGATGTGCCGGGTACTCCACCCGCAGAGTAAACAGGAAAAGGTCCAAACTCCTTGCCCTATTCCTTGGAACAACTTGCCTTCTTGGCCCTTCTTGCTACTGTCCACCACACATTCTCTGGCTGCCACAGGCCGAAATCTCTCGGGTATGCCTCACACTTATGCTCCAGCGTTTGTGCCCTGGGCCTGCTCTGCCTCCAAGCAGTCTCGGCTTGTCACGTGTCCAGCTCAGACGGCACTTCTGTGAACCTTCGCTGACTTCCCTCTGGCCCCATGGAGCCCCCAGAGCATCCAGTGTTTGCTGCTCGCACAGCATGGCCATGCTTCCCATCACAAGGCCACATGCCCAAGGCTCCACTCCCACTAGACTGAGCCCTCTGGGCCAAGCATCTGCGAAAGCCCACCTCCAGCATTGTGCCCAGCACTGAGCAGGCATTCAATAAATGCTCCTTGCTGAAGAAATAAAAAACTCTAGAGAAATACTATAATGTCATCAACTCAACCAGCCTGATTTTTGCTTCATCGTCATTATCCATGGAGGTCTTTCAATGCCCCAGGCCCCTTGTCTTCCTTATAATAACCCAAGGAAGTGGGTACAATGGTTATCTCCATTTATAAATGATGGAACTTGAGCTCAGAGGGGTGAGTTAACTTGCCCACAAAGAGGTGATCAATACGTGGCAGAGGTGAGACTCCACCCAGGTGCCCAACTCCCAGGCTGTTACTTCTTTATCCTATCTCCAAAACCACAATCCTCAGCCAGGGCTGAATTCGCCCCAGGGGACATTGATGATGTGTGGGAACATTCTGGGTTGTCACACAGATTGGGGAAAGAGGACACCAGCATTAGTGAGCAGAGCCCAGGCACACTGATAAATATCCCACAATGTACAGGGCAGTTGCCCACAGCAAAAAATTATCTGGCCCAAATGTCAACCATGCCAAAGCTGGGAAACCTGCTCCAGCAGATAACTGCAGGAAAAAAAAAAAGTGCCACTAAATGGGGCGAGATGTGCTCACCTTTCAGCGTCCCCCAGGGTGTTATCTGCTACCATTGCCTTTAAAACATCAACGTTTGCTAAGGAAAAAAAAGAAAGCAAAGAATTAAAATGGAATGAATCACATGAACAATCACAGAATTATCACAACAGAAAAGCTGTTGGAAGGAAAATAAAGAGAAGAAAAGCTGTAGGGAAAAGATCTGAGGTCCTTCAGTTCACAGGGCCCTGGGGTCCCGGAGAAGGGAGGGTTTTTCCCAAGGTAACCCCTCGAAATGGCACCATCTGCAGATAACTTTCACCATGCAGGAATTCAGTATGAGTGACAGAGAATCTACACAAAGGACAGTGGATCTACCATAGAGCCCAGCTTCCTACACATCATTCCAATAGAACATAGAAAACTACTTTTCTTCCCCCTCCCAAACGAAAGGGAGACTTACATGCTGCTATTCCCCTGCATTCACCTCACTTGGCTAAATAAATAGTGAGACGTAGGTCTTAAGAGACCTGTATTCTAATAACTTGCACGTGCCTAAACGATTAGCCTTAACCTCTGGATACCCACGTATTGTCAAGTCTATCCCACATATAATCAGGGATGTGAGAGGGTTCACTTTCCAGGTGGGCCATTTGGCTTAGCTCAGCTTCAGGACCGTACAAGACCTTAACTCTGGCCAGTTACCTTAAATTTCCAAGAGTTGATCACACATAGAGGTTACCTAATATGGACTGAATTAAATTAGAATTCTAATGTTAATTTAAAAAAAAATCCAAATTTTTAGGTTAGGGGTAGGCTGTCAACCAAAGCAAACCGAATCTAAGCTTCTTGGGTCCCCACTCCCCTCTCTGTCCCCGAAGACACACATGTTCTTTCTGCCTCTTACAGAGTGGCCAAACTCTCAAGGATGAAGGACTGAGTGAGTGTTCAAGTTTCTCTTGGATATTTAATCGGCAAGGCCAAATGTTATTACTGACTCCTAACCTTTTCATTGATTTTTTTAAAGTGCTGTTCTCATGAGGAACCACAAATTCTCCAGAGATGGAAGAATAAAAAATCACTATTTGCCATGTGAGCCAACAGCAACATTTCACATTTAACAGCTCAAATGACATCCCTAGAGGAGGAAAATTAACTCTAGTTTCAACACTACTGCTTTCAGGTTATTAACAGTTATAGGTTTATATGGTGCTTCTCAGCCTTTCAAAAATTAAATTTAAGGCTTTTTTCTTTTAGATTTTATTTATTTATTTATTTATTTGAGAGAGAGGGAGAAGCAGACTCCCTGCTCAGCAGGGAGCCCGATGCGGGGCTTGATCCCAGGACCCTGAGATCATGACCTGAGCTGAAGGCAGACGCTTAACTGACTGAGCCACCCAGGTGCCCCAAAATTTAAGTTTTTTAATTTAAATAATTATTGCCCCACCCAGGAGTCTTTTGCAACATCTTTTTCCTAATCACCCTCTTGTGAAATTATAATAATGCAGGTAGATATCTGTTTATGTACTATATGTATATCTGTGTTTTACATACAAAATAGTAAGGGTTTTTTTGCCCCCATGATCCATTCCCCCCCCTTCACAACCCTTGCAAATGCATGGGTTTTTTTAAAAAGAAATATTAACACAGCATACCATCTTTTCTAAAAGAAATATTCTTTTTGCCCTCTTCACGACTACCTGTGATGAAGTCCCAACGCATTCCCTAACACAAGTTTTGACCTAAATAAGACTCCTGTGATTACTGAAAAAGTACCGAAGTAGATTGGCAGTATCTTCTCCCATACAACAAAGGCATGCTACCCTCTATAAGACAAACTTAAATATAATCTAGTGATGTCAGTCAATTTCCCTTTTAATTAATAATAAGGATTCAGAAAATAAATTTTTGTTTAGAAAAGGTTTGGGGAAGACACAAAATAATTTGCCAGTTGACACTTATTCTCTGCCATCATTTACTAAACTTCAAGACTACATACATTAAAATGGGAAAACAACAACAAAGGGTATGAAAATAAAGATAGCACCAATAGCACTCACTTATAAGAATGTACTTTTTAAAAACGAAAGCTTAAATAGTTGCCAGAGAAAATTAATCACCTATAAAATGATGACCTCCCTTAGAAACATGGGATCAGAAAATGATCAAGGAAGAGGATTAAAATATATTAAAATCATCCCTAAAACGGTTTTTTTAATAGATTTGTGTTGTTTCTTCTATATTCATGTATTCCTGGACCTCACCCTATCTCTTAGAAAAATTTAAAAATGGCCCCTTATTTGCTATGAGTGAATTCTTTAAGAGTAGGCTCAAGTTTCTATGTAAACATCATTCACACCCTCCCTGTCTGAGGAGGTTCAGTATGTGGAGTCATGTGGTTTCCTGGGTTAAGAAAACTTTCTAATGTAACCCCACCATGTGGACTTAAGCACGTGCTTTAATTTGGTTGTAAAATTACTACGAAAGAGCAGTCGTCTGATTAAGTTCTGCTGAATATGTATCTCATTACTCCCTAATTACAATAAGCAATAAAAGATGGTGTTCCCCTGCACTTGTCAACATTCTGTCAACTAGACTTCTTGTCCTGGGTTTCCAGAGAATGGGAGGAGCCAGTTACAGGGCAAGGAAAACCTGTCAAGAACAGGAGAAATTTTCTAGAGGGTAATAATTTCATAGAATGCTTCCTCTCTTCTGTCCTGAATTTCTGCCTGATCCTAGGTATAAAGCCGTCAAAATCACGCAAGAAGAATGCCCTGTTTTCTCTCCCACCACACTTCTCTTCAAAGATTCCTTTGTGAGGCGCTTGGGTGGTTCAGTCCATTAAGTGTCTGACTCTTGATTTCAGCTCAGGTCATGATCTCGGGGTCCTGGGATGGAGCCCAGAGTCCGGGCTTCCTGCTCAGAAGGGAGCCTGCTTATCTCTCTCACCCTCTGCCCCTCCCCCGCTTGTACGCGCTCTCTCTCTCTCTCTCTCTCTCTCTCTCAAATAAATTTAAAAAATAAAATTATTAAAAAAAAAAAGATTCCCTTGCAATCAAGGCAAATCTCCCAAGCAAGAATTATGGCCACCCCCAAAATTAGTGCCGCTGTGTGCCAGCCACTGGCCAAAAGCTTTACAGACCTTATCATGTTTAACTCTCCTGACAACTCCCAGAGTAGACAGAGTCATCATGCCCATTTTACAAATATAGAGACTGAGGCCCTAAGGATCATAACTGACTGGCCAGAGTCACATAGCCAGCATGAGAGACCTGGACACAAACCCTGGTCCATCTGACTCTAGGGTGGATGCTTTTAACCCTGATGTTTTTCTTCTTACTTCTTCAATGTACCAGTCTCTACCCAAATGATTAATAGTTTAAAATATTGCAAGGACATTTGCATAATCATTATAGCAAGTTTCAGAGACATGGTAATGATAATTTGTAAGGGAATCCTTGCCATAACATAAATTGAACCCCAAGATAAGAATTTCACAAAAGGATCCCTCTGCCTGGTGTGAATAATCAGGGGCACTTGGAGAATAATCACAGTACTCTGCATTGTTACCAGATGGGACAGTTTAAGGGCCTGGCAGAGAGGCTGAGCTATGGACTTGCAGGTACTTTCCAAATGCCCACAGAACTCAAAAAACCCCGATAACCACCCACACACTTTTCAATTCAATCTACTTAGAAAGAAAAATTAAGGGTAGCACTGTGATTAATCCAAGCCTTGAGATTAGCAAGAAAATAATCAGTATGCGGGTCAGCTGATAAATTTATCCCTCAAGAGATTAATATAAACTAACCTGATTTGCAACATTTGAGACATGATATATTTAAGCCATAAACAATGTCACCATGAGTACAGGTGAAATATTACCCCATTAGCCAAATTAAAAATGCAAAGCAGAAGACTATTCATAAATCATGATTGCAGATGTTTTTAAAAATGTAAATATAGGCAAAGAAAACCTAAATAAACATGGCAAGTGGTAATGGATGGGCTGTACTTCATTTTACTCCTTTTTTTTTCAATTTTAAAAGAAAAGTTATATTAGGGTGTGCTTACAATTAAAAAAATGGAAAATTAAATTAACATCAACAGATCTAAATTGATACTAAGTTCAGAGACTGATAATGACATAGACAAAAGATTAAAAACGCATTTGTTCTATAGAGGACTGAAGCCTCAAAGCAAACTAAAAAGCTAGGTTATAAACTGGGAAGAGACCCAAGTATGGATCTAATACCCCAGCTGTGGTTTGGACACCAGCCATGTCTGGAAAAGGGTTCCGGTGAGGTCAGATGTCTCCTGGGGGCCAAGGAGAGCCAAGGGCCACACAAAGGATCAGAGCCACCCCCCATCCTCACAGGTCCCTGGACAAATCACAGGTAGACAAGTGAAAGCATGGACAGGGGAAGAGAGGGAAGAGAACTGGGGATTAGAGGAGGGAGAAGGAAAACAGTGCTTTAGGTGTTATCCAATGGACCTACCGGTCATCAATGCAGAGGAAACAAAGAGGCTACTTCCAGAAAGGAAAAGGACAGCATTAAAATAGATAATAAAATAGAAAAGGACAGGGGCGTGCCTGGGTGGCTCAGTCGGTTAAGCGGCTGCCTTCAGCTCAGGTCATGATCCCCAGGTCCTGGGATTGAGCCCCACATCAGGCTCCCTGCTCATCGAGGAGTCTGCTTCTCCCTCTACCCCTCCCCAACCCGCCCCCCACTCGTGTGTGCTCTCTCTCTCTCAGTCTCTCTCAAATAAATAAAATCCTTGGATTAAAAAAAGAAAAAAAAAATAAAACTTCAACCCCTGCAATGTTTCCAGGGTTTACTTATTTCTGATTCAACAGTCAGTAACCCACCTCACCCCACACTCACTAATTTAGCAGCTACTCCAGCTCTTAGAAGCTCAGGTCCCAAAGGCCCAAGATCCCCAAAGCCATGTCACTCCGTGCCTCACTCACGGACCTCTGCAATGACTGGCGTTTCCATGCCGAGAACATATTTGTGTATTGCTTGTGCAAATTAAAAACCATTTTTTATGTAGAAGAAATGCACACCATTGAGTATTGAAGAAGAGCACCACCAAATATTGTTCCCTGAAGGAAGGTCTCTGGAAGACAGAGATCCAAAGCCAAGTGTTCTGGTCATTTTTGTTCTTATTTTAAATACCCTTCTATTAAAGTTGATGATCTGGTTTTACATCCGGCAGAAACTGAAACCCACCAATTATGAGAGGAGAGGTCATGTTGTGTAGTTGAAAGAGACCCAGCGAGGGCCAGGCTGTTCACTAACCATGTGAACTCAACTACTTGGAGCCTTCATTTCTGCACCTGGAAAATGGGTATAACAATACCAACTTGAGTGGGATATTTTGAGGATTAAATGAGATGACACCCATAAAGCACACTGTAAAGAACAAGGAAAATTCTGCTGAACCATTTGAAATTGATGATTCTCTAAGCCAAAAAACCTGGGCCAGGCAGGTGCTCGCACTGACAGTGAGGGTTTTGGGGTGGGGTCCCCCAAGGAAGGGCTGGGGGCAGAACAGGTATTTCCTGAGCAGTACAGAGGTATTTCACCTTTAGGACAAATGGCTCAGCCACATCAGTGTGCCCGGTAGCCCTCAGCTCTGACAAGGGCCAAGCCAGAGCTCAAGGAAAATGTGTTTTTTTTGATTCTCAGGAGAACTCAAAGTATGGCGATCTGCAGCTACTGGGGACGTGGGCAAGGAGTTCTGCACACTCCAAAAGTTACTGAGGGCCTCACCCTGTGCACCTCTGTAACGGTATCCTACACAGCGAATAGCCAGTGTGCAGAACAAGGACCCTCGTTTATCTAATCAAGATTCAGTTCATCCTCTGTTTCAGAAGTCAGAAGTTTAGAGTACATTTCAGAGGGAAAAAATGCTTCTGTCCACAAAGGTTAAACTTTTTAAAAGTCTGAACACTTCAGAATAGATCACAGAACAGGCAAATCCACAGAGACAGAAGCAGAGCAGGTTGCCAGAGGATGGCTGGGGGAGGGCGGTGGAGTGGGCGACTGCGTCATGCGTACAGAGTTTCAGTTTGGCAGGATGAAAACGTTCTGGAACTAGGCCGTGCTGATGGCTGTACATCAATGCGAAGGTACTTAATGTCGCTGAACTGTACATTTAACGGTAACTTTTTTAGGTTTGGTGTATTTTAACATGATTTTTTTAAAAGTACAAAAAAAGGAATACACAACATTCGAGTGCCTATTGTACTGAGCACTTTATGTGCAGGATGTCACAACAGTACAATGAGGTAAATATTATTTATTACCCTCCTTTTAACGGAGGAGGAAACGGAGCCTCCATGAGGTAAAGTGACTTTCCCCAAATCAAGGTGAGGCCAGGATTTGAAGGTGAGCCTCCAGGGCTGGCTTTCTGCAATCACTCACACCCACTGACTCTGCAAAAACACACTTAGGTGAAATTCTCATGGTGGGATAATCTGGAAGCTGACGTATTCATGAGCCTAATTAGGTAAAAGGTGCTGCCAATGACTAGAAAGATCAACAGGAGAGTTCATACAAACCGACTCTTCGAGGCAGGTTTTTAATAAAACATGAATATTGAATTGTTCTGGAACACTAAAACATCCATACCTTCATTTTTCATGATGTAGTGGACAATCTGGCCAACGGTGTCACTATTTTCGTTTACACTGTCATTCAACTCTGAAAGAGGAGGAGGGGAGAACGGGTTAGAATCGGTCACCTCTGTGGAGGCAATGAGACCTCACTCAACAGTCTCCAGAAAGCTCAGCCGTGGCGCCAAGGGTCGAGCGGTCGAGGCTTTCTTCCTTCAGCCCCAAACTGTCTGAGGCACAGCCCAGCATGACTTCCTTGGCATGACAGACATAACAAGAACCAGAATTAGCCATCAAGCTCTTCTCAAGTCCGAACACCCACTCACTTTCCTGCGTGTGTATCAGTCCTAACTGCTGCAGTTCTCTTTCATTATTCCTTTAAACCCTTTGGGGAAATGGGAAGAAAACAGTTCATCAAAAGATAAAATTCTCCTTGGATTTTGTTTTAATTGCAGACATACTATATAAATTTAGAGTACGGATTTCTTTTTTACATGGGGTCATTATTCATCCATGTTTAGAAGACTCTCCTTTCATATAAATACACTTCTAAATGACCTAAATTTTGGCTGTGGTTATTTGCCCACAAACTCCGTTTACCTTAGGAAACTGTATTATGGGACAGTCTTTGAAGAAAAATCAAACCTCCACCTGGAAACTGTAATTTCAGGGAGGAAGGAAAAGGGAAGGATCCCAGTTCACAGAGAATGAATCAAGGGGTGCAATGCCCTACTCACGTCCCTGGAAAAGTGTCTTCTCCAACCCCAGTCGGCTTCCTCCTCCATGAAAATGAGCGTTTGGCTGGACAGTGCAAATTCTGACTAAGCCAGCCTACAGAGCGTCTGTGAAGGATGGGAGGGGGGAGGCTCACTTTCTGTTGACAAACACTCAGCTTTGGTGTGCTCATAAGCTACCTATGACTCATCCTGCAGCCGGGTTCTCTCTGCCTCAAAGGTCAGTGGGGATGGGAAAAACCAAGAGGCCAGCCGGCTGGCAAGGAAGGAAGAAGCTCTCCCCACTCTACCCGTTGGCTCTCTTGAAAGGTGACCAACTCCAAATGTCCTCTTCTGCAAAAACTGCCCTATGAGGACCTGAAAGGGATATGGAAGGTTAGCTACTACTCCCCCAAATACAAGTCAGGAAACGTCCCTAAAGGATGGTTGGAAAGAACATCTATGGAGAAAACAGGATTTTATTTCTTGGGTTTTTCCAAATACTACCAACAACTCCATGTTAAGAGGAAAAGATAAGACACCCTCAAATTAATACTAAGGCACCATTTCTTACCATACTTTTACTGCGCTGTTGACACAATTATTTACTTAATAAATATAAATTCCAATCACATAGATTGAAGACAGAACTCCCCCAGCAAAAGTAATACCACAAAAGTGGTGAGAGCTATTTAAATTCCCCATTGCTCTTATTAGAAGCTCTCTCAATAATAATAGTAAGGATTAGTATTTACTGAGTGGCCATATGTGCCAAACACCAAATGCATCTTCTAAATTCCACAATAATCCTACAAGATGGAGATTACTGTCCTCATTTAAATTAAATTAAAATCTTAATTAAATTGGCATTAAATTAACTAAGATTAAATTCCAGTTAAATTACACAGAGCAGAAGTTCGGAGCATATGTAACTTGCCCAAAGCCACAAGGAATGAGCTGGTAGGTGTTTAAATAAGTGAAAGCCAGGTTTCAAGCTCCAGGTGTGGTCACTACGAAATCTATACTGACATGCCACATACCACCTACTGTTAAGATGGATCATTTTGGGGGCACCTGGGTGGCTCAGTCGGTTAAGCGTCTGATTTCGGCTCAGGTCGTGAGATGGAGCCCCTCAAAAGCCTCCATGCTGGGTGTGGAGCCTGATTAAGATTCTCTCTCTCCCTCCGCCCCTTCACCCACCCCTAAAAAAAAAAAAAAAAAAAGATGGATCATTTTGCTTCGTAGAGATGAAAGTATCTATGACTGATTCCTTATTTAAAAATTGCCCTCACTTGGGGCACCTGGCGGGCTCTGTCAGTAGAGCACGTGACTCTCCATCTCCGGGTTGTGAGTTCGAGCCCCACACTGGGTGTAGAAATAAAATCTTTAAAAAAAAAAAAAGAAAAGAAAATCGTCCCCACCGACCTCTCCATGAAAAGGATGCAGGTATTTACCTATCTTTTCAACCTTTTCCTCTTCCACCTCTTGCTCGGCTTCTGTGGTACAACGATAGCCCTTCTTCTTAAGCAGGTGGCAGATGAGGACGCCAAACAGACCCATGATGAAGAACACGGGGACCAGCGCAAATGCTATATACTCTGGGTGTCCGTTGCCCATACTGTTGGTGGGCGCCGGGGTCGTCTCTGTTCTGGACTGCAACGTGCGGCTGCCACCATTGTCTACAGAAAGAAATACACCCGGCTCCATCACACGTCTGCTGGGGACAAGACCAACCTGACGACCCCGGGGAACGTTCACATGGAATCTGAGTCATCTCCCAAAACCACAGGCCACGCAGAGACTGGCGGGTCAGGTAGTACAACACATAGGCTGAGGGCCAAGCTTGGCTAAACGTTCGAGTTCCCATCCTGTCCCTGCTACTCACAGCCTAGGTCCCAACCTGCGTCATTTCTTTAAAACCTCTCAAGCCAGGCTCCACTTCTTCGCCTGCAGCAGGGACCTACACAGTGCGGAAAGCATGTCCAGGTGGAGTGTCAAGCACAAAGGAAACACAGAGTCGTTTGGTGGCATTATAACAGGGCGCTGGGCAGGTAAGAGCATGGACCCAGGAGCCTTGGGTTCAAGTTCTGACTCTACCACTCAGTAGCTGTGCAATAACTTAGCACCTCTATGACTCAGTTTCTTGTGAAAGGCACATACTCATTAGAACCTACCCACCCTTCCTGGGTGTCATGAAGATGAAATAAATACTTGTAAAACATTTACAACCACTTTTACAACATAATAAATACTCAACTACGCGGCAGGTACCATTCTAGGCACGTGTGATATATCACTGAGTAAGACAGACAAAGAGGCTTGTCCTCGTGGAGCTTATGTTTTAGAAGGACTTAGTAAACTGGGCGCCTGGGTGGCTCAGTTGGTTAAGCGACTGCCTTCGGCTCAGGTCATGATCCTGGAGTCCCGGGATCGAGTCCCGCATCGGACTCCCTGCTCAGCAGGGAGTCTGCTTCTCCCTCTGACCCTTCTCCCTCTCATGCTCTCTGCCTCTCATTCTCTCTCTCGCAAATAAATAAAATCTTAAAAAAAAAAAAAGAAGGACTTAGTAAACTGACAGATCTAGAATATGGAAAAGAGAGAAAAATCCAGGACGGCATCAAGATTTTGGCCCAGGGGGACAAACATAAAAATGGAAGACTGTGCATTTTTTATTCATGCACTTATCCAAATTAAAATTCACTGTCTGCCCATCACGTGAAAAGCACAAGGCTGGGAACTGGATATAGTGATAAACAACATGACTTGGCCAAGAACATCTTAGAACATGTAGGGGAGCATTAGAAACAGTCCCTAAATAAAACGCATGAGCAGATCATCACAGATTGAGAGAAATGCTGTCGAAGGTGTACATGGGACAACAGAAGAAAAAAGAACAGTGAGGACCTATTTTATGACTTCAAAAATAGGGCAGCTAGGAAAGGGGCATCTTTTGAAGAAATGGAGAACTTTACTTGTGGACATGTCAAAGTATCCCATGGGCTTATTACCAGATCCAGGCCTGCCGGGGTGCCATGCATAGGCTCCCGAGAGGTCCCTGCACACAGGGACCCGCATCCCCTCTAGGAAGGAGGGTGAGCAGCAGAGAGCCGGGCACAGGCGTCATGAGATGTGGTCAACGAAAATAACAAAGAGCCGACTAGGTAGATAAGCAGCAAAGTACCAGTTCACAGACACAAAATGAGAAGAGAATTATCAAATGAAGGAGGGGGCCAGGTAGGATGGGGAGTAAAGAAAAATGTGAGATTTAATTGAAATGAAGTGTCCTTCTTCAAGCTCTATTACAAAGCTATAACCATCAAGACAGTATGGTACTGGCACAAAAACAGACACATAGATCAATGGAACAGAACAGAGAGCCCAGAAATGGACCCTCAACTCTATGGTCAACTAATCTTTGACAAAGCAGGAAAGAATGTCCAATGGAAAAAAGACAGTCTCTTCAACAAACGGTGTTGGGAAAATTGGACAGCCACATGCAGAAGAAGGAAACTGGACCATTTCCTTACACCACACACAAAAATAAACTCAAAACGGTTTAAAGACCTCAGTGTGAGACAGGAATCCATCAAAATCCTTGAGGAGAACACAGGCAGCAACCTCTTCGACCTCAGCTGCAGCAACTTCTTCCTAGAAACATTGCCAAAGGCAAGGGAAGCAAGGGCAAAAATGAACTATTGGGACTTCATCAAGATAAAAAGCTTTTGCATAGCAAAGGAAACAGTCAACAAAACCAAAAGACAACCGACAGAATGGGAGAAGATATTTGCAAATGATATATCAGACAAAGGGCTAGTATCCAAAATCTATAAAGAACTTATCAAACTCAACACCAAAAGAACAAATAATCCAGTCAAGAAATGGGCAGAAGACATGAACAGACATTTTTCCAAAGAAGACATCCAAATGGCCAACAGACACATGAAAAAATGCTCAACATCACTCAGCATCAGGAAATACAAAACAAAACCTCAATGAGATACCACCTCACACCAGTCAGAATGGCTAAAATTAACGTCAGGAAACGACAGATGTTGGCGAGGATGCGGAGAAAGGGGAACCCTCCTACGCTGTTGATGGGAATCCAAGCTGGTGCAGCCACTCTGGAAAACAGTATGGAGGTTCTTCAAAAGTTGAAAATAGAGCTACCCTACAACCCAGCAATTGCACTACTGGGTATTTACCCCAAAGATACAAATGTAGTGATCCGAAGGGGCACACGCACCCCAATGTTTATAGCAGCAATGTCCATCTAGGAAAGAGCCTAGATGTCCATCAACAGATGAATGGATAAAGAAGATGTGGTGTATATATACAATGGAATATTATGCAGCCATCAAAAAAAAGAAACTTTGCCATTTGCAACGACGTGGATGGAACTAGAGGGTATTATGCTAAGCGAAATACGTCAATCAGAGAAAGACAAGTATCATATGATCTCACTGACATGAGGAATTTGAGAAACAAGACAGAGGATCATAGGGGAAGGGAAGGAAAAATGAAACAAGATGAAACCAGAGAGGGAGACAAACCATAAGAGACTCTTAATCTCAGGAAACAAACTGAGGGTTGCTGGAGTGGAGGAGGGTGGGAGGGATGGGGTGGCTGGACACTGCGGAGGGTATGTGCTATGGTGAGCGCTGTGAATTGTCTAAGACTGATGAATCACAGACCTGTACCCCTGAAACAAATAATACATTGTATGTTAACAAAAAATTTAAAAAAAAAAAAGAAATGAAGTGTCCTTATTTGGAATACTTAGATTCTGAAGTGATGAAATAAAGTTCTTTCTCTACATCAGGGAGATTCATAACGTTGCTGAAGAAACCCAGAAACCGGAAAACTAGATACGTTTAATTATAAGCTCTCTCAGAGTATTTTGATAAAAAAAAAGGATCTGTGTGGCAATGATTGTAGGGGACAAATAGCAGGTGTGAAATAACCACATTTCATCACTGCAGCAAACGGTATCAAACAGAAGTCTGATTTGCAAACCAGAGGCCATACAGCAAAGGGCTATCGATCTTTCACATGGAAATACCCATTACCTTTGAACAGGAAAGGAAACTGCTGGTTTCTTAAGTTTGTACAAGGTTGCATTATTTTATCAGACAATCTCTAGAATTGGGGATAACCTATATTTTTTTCTGATTTATCTTCCAGGAATTAATATATTAAATGAATGGACAAATAAATGGAAGTACACATACACACATGCGTGCACGCGTGCACACACACACACACACACACTTCCCTAAGCATATGCAAATATATCATCTAACTTAGGATTTACTGCCAGCCTTTTGGTAAAAACCAGAAACATTTCTTTAACTCTTTTTACAATTCTAAGTAAGTCTTATTTATTAATTCCTTTTTAATACCACGTATTCCATGCAACAGGAATAGGTGAAGCAGACAACCTCTAAGACAGAGAGTTTTACTCAGAATCAGGTCTGTTTCAATCTGGAGGTGATAACCAATTCTCTTTGGGGGGCACTAGGAACAGGGAGGAAAGCAGAGGGGCTCGGAACTGGAGCCACACCCCCTCCTGAATCAGGTGGTTGAGAATGTGTCTTCATTAATTTGACATGTAGCAAACCCTTGCAAACACTACATATTTAGAGTCTGTGATTTACAAACAGGTATCAGTCACTTAATCTCGTAATTACTGTACCATGGAAAAACTGAAGATGATATGAATCTAAATTAGGGAAACATGAATTACAGAGAGAGATGCCATATAGCACTGAGGTTATAAGGTCAGACTGCCTGGCATAAAGAACAGCTTGGCCACCTACTAGGGGCGTCACCTTGGGCAAGTTATTTAACTATTCTGTCCTCAGTTTCCTCATTATGAAATAAAATCAAATGATTGTACCTTTCTGCCCCAAATTCTTTGATCCCGCTCCAATGGAAAAGTCTGTATCTCCTTCCCTTGAATATATCCTCTGTGCTCTGCCTGACTAATAGAATAGGGTGGAGTGTTGCTTTGTCAGTTTCCAAGCCCCAGGCCCTAAGAGACAGCTTCCACTTCCTGTCTCTGGGGGCACTTGCTTTTGGAATGCAGTCACCATGCTGTGAGGAAGCCCAAGCTTCCCCAAGGAAAGAAACCAGTAACAGTCATCAACTTGCCAACTATGTAAATGAGCCATCCTAGAAGTAGATTCTATAGTCCCAGCTAATGCCGCACAGAGCAAACATGAGCTGTTTCTGATGAACCCTGCTCAAGTTGGAGATTCCTAAGCAAAATGAGTGACTGTTGATTTGTTATACACCAATAATAACTAGAAGAGTACCTCGTGGAATCATTGTGAGGATTAAATAAACTAATATATAAAGCACTTAGAAGAATGTTTGGGAAGAGATAAGCAATGTAAAAGTGTTTGGTCACAATCTTGATAGAACGGTACTATCCAGGGACACCTGGGTGGCTCAGTCGGTTAAGCGTCTGCCTTTGGCTCAGGTCATGCTCCCAAGGTTCTGGGATCAAGCCCCGCATCGGGCTCTCTGCTCCGCGGGGAGCCTGCTTCTCCCTCTGCCTCTGTCTCTCATGAATAAATAAATAAAATCTTTATTAAAAAAAAAAAAAAAAAAGAACGGTACTATCCAGTACGGTAGCCAGTAGCCACAAGTAGCTATTCAAGTTTAAGTCAACTAAAATGAGATAAAATTAAGAATTCAGTTTCTCAGTTGCATTAATCACATTTTAAGCATTCATCAGTCACATGTGGCTAACTGCTACCATACTGGACAAGTCAGAAAAAGAACATTTTCATCAATCCCAAAAGTTCTAACGGACAGCCCTGTTATAGAATACAAAGAACCGCTGTAAGGCAGTTGACTGGAGAATCTACCGTGACCTACCATAGGAATTCAATAAAAATAACTTTGAAATCACAAAGGAACTATTCACAAATAATGCCTTAAAACATTTGTCAACTTAGGTAAATTTAGTTTTCAATTTATGCTAATAACTTGTTTAGAGACACTGGCCACCTCTCTCCTTCACCTCCCGCAGAATCATACCTGAATTAGGGGCGCCTGGGTGGCTCAGTCGTTAAGCGTCTGCCTTCGGCTGAGGTCATGATCCCGGGGTCCTGGGATAGAGCCCCGCATCAGGCTCCCTGCTGTGCGGTAAGCCTGCTTCTCCCTCTCCCGCTCCCCCTGCTTGTGTTCCCTCCCTCACTGTCTCTCTTTCTCTCTCTCTGTGTCAAATAAATAAATAAAATCTTTTTTAAAAAAAAGAATCATACCTGAATTATAAACAAAATATTTGAGTCCAAATTCATAGCAAAGGTTTTTGCTGCATTATTTATAAGTCAAAAAAATGGCAAAAACCTGAATGTTTGACAGTGGAATAATAAGAAAATATCTAAGTCAATCACTGTCTACCCATTCGATGAAATAATATTCATCATTTAAAATTATAAAGATTTTGTGACGACATGAGAAAACACTTAAGATACAATGTTGAATTTAAAAAGCTTAATTCAGGGGTGCCTGGGTGGCTCAGTCAGTTAAGTATCCAGCTCTTGATTTTGGCTCAGGTCATGATCTCAGGGTCCTGAAATCGAGTCCCACATTGGGCTCCATGCTCAGCACAGAATCTGCTTGGGATTCTTTCCCTCTTCCTCTGTCCCTCCCCCCATTCTCTCTCTCTAAAATGAATAAATAGGGGCACCTGGGTGGCTCAGCCGGTTAAGCATCTGCCTTCAGCTCAGGTCATTATCCCAGAGTCCTGGGATCGAGCCCCTGCATCGGGCTCCCTGCTCAGTGGGGAGCCTGCTTTTCCCTCTCTCTCTGTTGCTCCCCCTGCTTGTGCACTCCTGCTCGTGCTCTCTCTCTCTGTCAAATAAACAAATAGTCTTTAAAATAAAATAAAATAAAAAATAAAATCTTTAAAAAAGAGAGAGAGAAAAGCTGGATTCAACATCTTACATACAGTATGGTCCCACTACTTTAAAAAAAAAATGCATGAAGGCATAAGATGTACAAAGCAATGACCAAAATATTAAGTGACTCCAGGTAACCGAATAAGAGGATAATTTTAAATTTTATTTTTATACTTACCTGTAATTTTCTAAAATTCATTTGTATAACTTTTATACCAAGGTGGTGGAAAAATATAAAGCAGAGATTGTCAGCCATTTGGGAATCACAGAACCCTTTGAAAACCTATGTTGCCATGAAGGTTTCTATTCCAAAATTTTGCCTCCAAGTTCTGTGAGCTCTGAGGCCCAAGTTCATATAAGGGCTAGTGACTTGCTAAGGATGATGCTCGAGTTTCTGCTTGAGTAACATGGTGGAAATTGATGCCATTCATCAAGATGGGAAATAACTTAAAAAAAAAGGAAGTTTGCTTGGTGTTGAATTTTACCTCCCTCCCAATTCATACACTGAAGTACCCCAAGTACCTCAGAACACACGGTCTTTACAAGGGTAATCAAATTAAAATGAGGCCATTTGAGTGGACTGCTGTCCTTATAAAAGGGGGAATTTGGAGACACTTGGAAGATAAAGGCAGAGATGGGATGATGCTTCTAAAGGCCAAAGATTGCCAGCAAGCCACCAGCAACTAGGAGAGAGGCCTGAAATAGATTCTTCACAGCCCCCAAAAGGAAGCAACCCTGCTGATCTTGACCTTGGAATAATAGCCTCCAGACTGTGAGATAATAAACTTCTCTTGTTTAAGCCACCCAGTTTGTGGTACTTTCTTACAGCAGCCCCAGCAAACTAATATACTTGGCATGGAAAGGACAATATCACGAGTTTGGTTTTGAACACGTGGAGATAGAGGTAAGGGGTGAGGGGGAGGGAACAACCAGATGGAAATATCCATTGAGCAACTGGATCTACTCCCTGAGGAGGCCAAGGAAGAGAAGCCAGGGTTCTCCTCTAGAACACAGAGGGATAGAGTTTCCAGAAGGAATGAGCAGTCAGCTAGGTCAGATGCTGCAAGAGAGCAATTAAAATAGGAAGGAAATGGAAAATGGTGCAGCCACTACATAAAACAATATGGCGGTTCCTCACAAAGTTAAAAATAGAACTACCACCCTATGACCCAGCAGTCCCAGTTAGCCTATTTATCCAAAAGCACTGAAATCAGGATCTTAAAGAGTTATCTTCTTCCCATGTTCACTGCAGAATTTTTTACAAGAGCCAAGATTTGGAAACAACCTAAATGTTCACTGGTGGCTGAATAGATAAAGTAAACATGGTCTATACATACAATCGAAAAAGGAAATCCTGCCATAGGGTGACAATATAGATGAAGCCGGAGGACATGACGCCACGTGAAAAAAGCCAGTCACAGAAGGACAAATACTGCATGATTCCACTTTATGAGCCATCTAAAATAGTCAAATTTATAGAAGCAGA
Source organism: Mirounga leonina (assembly GCF_011800145.1). Lineage (NCBI taxonomy): Eukaryota > Metazoa > Chordata > Mammalia > Carnivora > Phocidae > Mirounga > Mirounga leonina. Next base: position 50,519,714 of record NW_023270323.1, on the reverse strand, counting down.
GTCGAATGGTGGTTACCAGGAGTGAAGGGAGGGGAAAATGGGTAGCTGGCATTCAACGGGTGTAACATTTCCATCATGCTTTATGACAAGGCGCCTGCTGTCTACAATACCGTATCCTGCACTTAAAAATTTGTTTAGAGGGTTGATCTCATGTTAAATGTTCTTAACACAATTTAAAAAAAGAAACAGGACACAAACAACCTAAGAAGACCCTTTAGAAAAGGAATCGAGAAGTACTCAGACAAATCAGGCAACAAAGAAGAACTCATGGGAAACCATTAGTTTCAAATTTAGGAAGCCACTGAATTTTTTTAACTTTCTCTTTGTTGTACTTTACTCCCCGTTCTTTTGTACTTTCTTGAAGTAAACTTAAAAATCCCAAAATAAACAAATACATAAATACAATGAAAAAATAAATTAAATTAAGTAGGAAGGAAAAACAATCCACAGGAGATCTTCGTGGCCTTGGACAGCACAGTTTTTCAGTTAGCCCGGAAGGTAAGACTAGATTCCCTGAGTTGAAGAATAGAGACTGGGCTCGGTTTACTCTTTCTGGAAGCCCAGTAGGAGCAAAAAAAAGAAGGGTGAGAGGAAGACATTTCTGTTTGGAGTTTTGTTTTGCCTCTAAGTGCCTGCAACCAATGTATGTATACACAGAAGGAGCAAAAGGGAGAGACTGAGAATAAGGAGTGATGGCCTTGAGAAGATTTCCATATGAAGAAGACAGAGCAAACACTGGAATAGAAAAACAAAACAAAACAAAACAAAAACACCCAGTTCTTCCTGAAGCAGCGGGCTGTGAATTAGAGCCCTCACTAGTGGGCTGAAGGAAGTTGAGGGAGCAAGGTGCATGGTATCCTCCATTTTCTCTCACAATAAATAAGAAGAGATGACATCTGTTGAGACCGGGGGTGGTGGGGGGGGAGGGGGAGCAGCAGGGAAGAAGAGCAGCCCGTGAAGACAGGGGGGACTGGCGGAGACATTGAGGGGATGGGAGAGGGCAGGGAAAGGACTGTGAACAGGCATCCTGGGCACAGCCCAGAGGTGCACCCCAATTCTCCAGCTGGGGTAACCCATGCGGAGAAGTCCATACAAGCTGGAAAGCCCAGCACAGTAAGGGACCAGCAATCAGAGTCAGCACGGAAAGCAGACAGAGCCATGGTAAGAAAGGGAAGGGTTTTGGGTGACATGGTGTTCCAGAAGAGACAGAAGTGTGGCTCAGAGTAGTTCGTGTCTCTATTACCACTAACAACAACAACCAGTACATTTACGGAGCATTTATGAGCCAGCACTGAGCTAAGCATGGAGTCTTCACAATAAACCGAGGACACAGTTAGAGGTCTATCCTTACATTACAGATGGGGAAGACACAGGAAGGTAGAGTGGCCTTCCCAAGGTCACACTGCTACTCTGTGCCAGTGCCTGGATTCAAATCAGACAGCCTGGCTCCTGCCTGTTTATACTGTTGCCTCTTACCTTCTGGAAGCCTGGGTCTCTGCACATGTAGAACTGGGCCTCTAACTGGGCACCATCCAACTACAAATGCCTGCCTAAGGTATATTTTAATTTGTTTTCTTTCAACAATATTTCATCATTTAGAGACTTTTCTACTAAAATGCAAAATGCTGGTTTGCTCTCATATTTCACAACTTAGATTCAAGGCTCCCCAAACTTCCAAACTTATGGTTTCCAATGAGCACAGCAGGAAGGAGGACAGGTTTTATGCTCAACACCAGACTCCAAAGCAGCTTACGGGATGAACAACTACAAAATTGCCTTTTGGCCCCCATCGCTGACCTCCCTCCCCACTCCAACATCACAGCTCACCCGACAGAGGCCACAACCCCAGGTCCACTCAGCCTATTCCAAAAATAAGCCCGTAGCCTCATCTCCAGCATTTATCAAACTCCTTTGGGTTTTTCCTAGACCCGGTCAGGTTTGGTTAATTCACTGCATTTTGAGGACCCACTCGACGTATTGTGTTTTGCCAAGATCCCATTAAGAAGGTCACAAAAGAAGACGTGGTATTCAAAAAAAAAAAAGCTTGTACATGGCAAGGAACTGAGGAAGAGGTCTGAGGAATGGCTCCAGGTCAACCCCCAAAATCAAAAGCAGTTTTTTTAGCTTGTTTCCAAATAATACTTGTATTTCCAACTGACCTCAGTGGTCACAGGAGCTGAGAAGGAATAGCCTAGATATGGCATTCCTCAAACCCAGCGGGCATAGCTCGAGGTTGCTAGACAATGGGGAAGACTAAGCTAATAACTAGAGACTACAGATAAGAAGGTCCTTGTGACCTCCCCCGAGCAGCTTTGTTCCAACCAAGGAACATTTTTATGCTTCTGATAGCTAGCCTTCCCCTTTTATCAGGAAAGGGTATGCATTTTCAGAATCTAGGGTTTCTCAGCAGGATGACCCGACAACTCTGTGATGGAAAAGGCACTTGCTAGTGTAAAGATAACCCACACCAAGCTTGGTTGGAAAATTGCTTCTAAACAAACACATACACACACCCTATTTTGTTTTTAGCGAAGACACAAATCACAGTGCCCAAGAGCAATCTATTTTTGGTCTGGATTACTAAGATCAATAGATGGACATTTCCCTAAAAGGGCTTTTCTTTATTCAGTTTTGCCACTGGCCACCTCTGCGATTTGAACAAGTCACTGTACCTCTGTGGACCTCAGTTTGCTCGCAGCATTCCCAGCCTTCTCCAGCCCCATCCGCCAAGTGTGACTGGTGATCAAAACACAAGCCCACCCACCCTCTTGGCTCCACAAGGTAAGATCCAAAAAGCTTTTATAATTCATTTCACAGCAAAACCAAATCTGACAAACTCATTGGTGGCAAAACCTGTTCTGATCTGACATGAGGCTATTTATGACCTCTATTCCAGTGAGTTTGCTTGCTGCATAAACATTAATGTGTTTCATTAGACCTCTGAAGGGGGAAATTACATAGGTAGAGTTTTAGCCGTGGGCCCTGAGGGTTTGAGATGGTCACAACACTAGGAGGTGGGTACTATCCTTTTAGAGAAGAGGAATCATGGGTTCAGGGAGGGTATGTCACCTGGCCAAAGGCACACAGTTAAAAACTGGTGAGAGCCTGCATGAAAACCAGGCATGAGCAGCCCCCACATGGCCTCCCAGTACCACTTGAGCAGGATGGATCTCCGAGCTTCTGCAAAACAACCTCCTTTATGAAGTTAATTGTTTAAATGCAGTTTAAATCAATTACATACACCAATATAAGGGGCAAATGCAAAACAAATTCTACAAAACTCAATCATCCCCAAATGACTTCTTTTTTTGGCTACAGAGAGAACCCAAGTCACAGACCTTTTAAGACTATCCCCAACACGGCATTCACGCAGACAAATTTAAAAAGGCTTAAAATGGGGTGCCTGGGTGGCTCAGTCGTTAAGCGTCTGCCTTCGGCTCAGGTTATGGTCCCAGGGCCCTGGGATCGAGCCCCGCATCGGGCTCCCTGCTTGGCGGGAAGCCTGCTTCTCCCTCTCCCGCTCCCCCTGTTTGTGTTCCCTCTCTCGCTGTGTCTCTGTCAAATAAATAAATAAAATCTTAAAAAAATAAATAAATAAAACACATCAGCTGGGGATTGCTTGCCCTCTAAAAAATAATTAATTAATTAATTAATTTAAAAAGCTTAAAATGTATGGGGAAAACAAACGAGCTTATATGGAACCAAGAAGACAATGGAAGTCAGTATATAAAGAAGTGCTAAACTTTGTCGTGAAACTTCAGGCTCCTGCCAACTTCTGAACAACCCCCAGATAAACAGCTGCTTATAGCCCTCCCCACCCGCCTCCGAAACTGTCACCAGGCGGGGAGGGGACATCCAGATAGGATCTAGTCTACCCACCCGTGACACGAAATCCCTCCCAGGGCATACAGTCACTCGGTTACCATTATTTTGTCCAAGTGCCCCATGATACTGGAGGCCAGAACTCATTCTGGACAGCAAAGACCACTCGGGGAACAGACAGAGGCCTAGATGGCTTCCCCCAGCAAAACGTGCCTACATGAGCAATGCCCAGCTAGGAATCCCTGATTTACAGACGTCTTCGTCTAACAGGTCCCTTGAAAAATGCAGCTGTCCCTGAGATTTCTGCTAATACCCGTGTGAGATCAGCTATATGCCAGGGATGGCAAAATGGAGGGCTCAGGGCAGCGGGAGCACCCCCGGATCTGGAGACAGGCATGAAGAGTGAGAGAGGGAGACAGGGAGGGACCAGTAGCCAAAGATTTCAAAATACTGCCAGAGGCCAAGAAAGTTTCTTCCCTTGCCCAGTACTTGACTGTTAGCTTTTGTTAGAAACTAAAATAACCAAATACTACATGTAAAGCTTGACTGGAAGCTAGCTCAAGATCTTAATCAATAATAAAAATTGCAAAGCGGCCATAAAGTGTATTTTGAGGACAACTGAGGAAACTGGGTTAAGGCAGTATTAGAGAACTTACTGTCTATTTTCTTAGGTATAATGATGGTATTGTGGTTATGTAGAAGGAAGTCCTTAATCCCACAAGAGGCACGGTGGAGGTATTTAGGGAGAAATGTAACCTTGTCTGCAACTTGATTTCAAATAGTCCAGCAAGGAAGTAGGTAGACAGATGGACAGCCAGGCAGATAGGGTGAGCAAGTGGGTCTGGCAAAACGCTGAATCTAAGTGGTCAGTATACAGGGACCCACTTTATGATTCTTTCAACTTTTATATTAAAAGTTCACCAAGTCCCATTTTATCATTTTTTAAATAGCCTTTGTGGGAGCCTAATTATTATTTTTAATGAGAAAATGCGTTTGAATTTCCAACCCAATCACTCAAAAGGAATGTTCGGAGCACAACCCGTCCTTCAGCTTCAGTTTCTTTGTATATGTACCACAGGTGTGGGAAGGGAAGTAATTAGTGTGATCCAGGAAGAAAAGGGACTTTACGTTAGGTTTCAAAAGAAAAACTTAATTTGGCTGGATAAAAAGGGAACAAACATTCTTGGAGGTTGAGGGGCGAAACGGAATCACTCCTGAACCCCAGGAAGCTACCAGAACAAAGGACTGAAACTAGGGGAAGGTCAATATAAATAAAGATACTTAAAAATAATGACGGATACTGTATATATTTAGCATCATAGGTTTCAACTGAAACTAGGGGGGGAAAACTAACTTTGCAGAGTCAGAGAAAGTCCCTAGCATTCTCCACAGTTGTGTTGGATTCACCATTCTGTAAAGGCTACAGAACTCCCTGACCAAACATAATTCCCCAAGGGCGTCAGAAGATTGAACACAGACAACAGCCACAACCCCAGAGCTGCTCCTTGAGAGAGGATTAATTAACTTTAGGATCCCACTGTTTAGAGAAGCCAAGGATCTCAACTTCTGGATGATTCCTGAACCTTCCAGAGTCCTTCAAACAATGGTCTGCATTCAGAAGACAACAGAAGGCTCATCTGACCTGGCCGCACCCCAGACTGGAACAAGGTCAACTTGCCAGTATCCGCCTCGGGACACAGGCCAGGAGGCCACCAACCACAGCTCCAAGGCAGGGAAGGTGGAAGAGCCCCCAGTGGACCCCGAGCTGCAGGGTACCTCTTGGGGTCCTCAGAGAGGGGCGTAAGCGAGGGCGATGCTCACGGTTCAGGGCTCTGCAGTTCAGACCCCAGCTGAATCCCCCTCCTCCTCTTTTTCTGTCTCCCCATTCCCCTGCCTCTCCTCCATCTTTCACTACTTCCAGTGTCACCAGTGTGGGGATTTTTTAAAATTTAAAAGTCTTTGGCTACTGACAGCACTATCGGTCTTCTGGGGAGGGGCTGGATGGCTGGAGAAGAGGAGTGAGAGACACTTTCATTTTCCCCTTCTGCACCTTTCAAATTGTAAATTATATCCAAACAAGAAAGTAATGGAATTTTTAAAAAGTCGTTTGTTTGAAGTGACCTTAAAGCAACAAAACTTCAGAAATCTAATCTTCACTTTAGATTCTTTGTGACAGGTGGCATATTTTGAAGAATGAGTTGCTACATTAAAATAATCATAATGGCAGCATTTACCGAGTGTTTGCAGCGCGCCAGGCACTGTTCTGGATGCTTCCTGGACAACGTCATTTCATTTCCACAACATCTGTAAGGTGGACCCCTGGGCCCCACACTCTTAGCCGCTGTCTCACGGGGCCTAGAAGAGTGGTGGTGCCTTCAGTTTTATCTAGGGACACAGACCTCACAGTAAACAGGTAGGTTCAACCGTCAGCAGCTGATCACAGAGCTGGGCTGGAGCCCAGGTCCACATCCACCCACTATAATGCCCTTAAGCCCTAAAAAGACTGCCTCTCTCCAAAAGACCCTATTATGTACGATAAATATTGAAATCTGCATTCATCTTTTTTTAATGTAAAAATCTTCTTCACAAAAAATGATTAAAACCAGCTAGAGCAAGATGAAATTTGTAATAAATTCATTTTTTAAAAAAGATCTCAGGGGCACCTGGGTGGCTCAGTCGTTAAGCATCTGCCTTCGGCTCAGGTCATGGTCCCAGGGTCCTGGGATCGAGCCCCGCATCGGGCTCGCTGCTCGGCAGAAAGCCTGCTTCTCCCTTTCCCACTCTCCCTGCTTGTGTTCCCTCTCTCGCTGTCTCTCTCTCTGTTAAATAAATAAATAAAATCTTTAATAAATAAATAAATAAATAAATAAGAAAGAAAGAAAGAAAGAAAGATAGATCTCAGCAGCGTAAAATTACCCAATATTAATTTTTCACTGCAAAAGCAAAAGATCACTCTAAAGTATAATGCTGTTTTGCCCTTCCATAAACTGTGAAGGGGAAACGAAAATGTTTTCCTCTTGAAAACCATCTTGTTCACAGAGGTATGTTTTCACATTATTACTAAGTATTGTACTTAGAAGCAATTCCATAGTTGACACAGACATAATATGTAACTAATGTGTTAGTTACATGGCATCTACAAGTCTTTCAGAAATAGAAGGGAGAAAGGGACAGAAAGCAAGGGACTCAGGAGGAGGAAAATCTTTGATCATATACATTAGCTAGAGACACCATACAAGATATAAAAGTTCCTACCCAAATGACATTTGAAACTTTTACATTCATTATTTTATGGAAACCTCTAATCCCAAGGGGATAACCAAGAGGCTGGATGAGATCCTCATTTTGCAAGTAAATCAGTGGCCTAACATGACATCACTGGGTAGACGCAGAAAATTGAGACAGACAGAAGAACCACAACTCACACTTGCTGACACCCTCCCCGCCCCCTTCACTACAAGACACATCACTGGGACACAGAACTGCAATCAAAGTTAGGAAACCCAAATGTGACAAAGAACTCACAAGAAGAGGAGGCGCCTGCGGGGCTCAGTCAGTTAAGCATCTGCCTTCGGCTCAGATCATGGTCTCAAGGTTCCTGGGATCGAGCCCCATGTCTGGCTTCCTGCTCAGTGGGGAGTCTGCTTCTCCCTCTGCCTCTGCCCCTTGCCCTGCTCATGCTCTTTCTCTCTCTCTCTCTCAAATACATAAATAAAACGGTTAAAAAAAAAAAAAAGAACTCACAGAAAAACCCTGGTTTAAGTCAAACACACTTGTCTCCCCAAGTGGAGGGGAGGGCGTCCTGTTTTTGCACCTCTTCATCCCTCTCACAGTTCTGGAACACAGTGCCGAGTCCCTTAACCATTTGCTACATGGAACCTGTGAAACTGGGAAAGCAGACTCTATCCCCTTCCAGAAGGGCTCCTGGGTAATTGAGTGTCCAGTTTGCCTGTAACTTGATCAGCAGTTTGGTCAAGATGCTATTTGTAGGACAGAATGTCCAGTGTACTTACACACCCATTTGCCAAATACTGACAGTTTTTAAAAAACAAAGATTATTTTCAGAGCTGGATAACTGATATAGCTTGTACTTAACACACTTGTTGGGTAAGCTTTCTGAAAGATGTTAATATACCAGCAAGCCCCTGTGCTCATTGAAATCAACATAAGGTTGCCATTAGCAAAGATTCAAAAGAAGGCCGCAAATAGCACATTCCTAAACCCAGCTTGGGGAATTGGCCCTCAACTAGATTTTCATGGGACTCCGCTACATTCCAAATTGCTAGATCCGTAAAGGGACGATAAATTAGGAGACGCGCTTACATACCCTTACCAGAGCCACTGCCCACTTTTCACAAGGTTGTAATTCCTAACAGATCTGTTCGTGTACATTCCTCGCAAGAAGCCAAGCAGGGACAAGGTTAGAAATTATTCAAACTATGGGGGAAAGCTAACGGCAAGTGTCAGGATGAAACCACCAAATAGGAAGAAGAGGACAAGCCCAGCAGGCCTGTTTCCAGCAGAAACAGCAAGAGCGAGGGTGAGGGAAGGGGGTCCCTTAGGAACCACTGACTCCTCCAGCAAGTTTCAGCGAGGGAGTTGGCATAGAGGACCAGGCCTCTGGGATCTAGGTCCCTGGTTTCTGGTACAACCCGCCCCTGCCAGGGTCGGAGTTCAGCCAAGTAGTTTCCATCGTGCAAGCAGAAGACAACACAAACTAACCACGGGGGAAAACAACGGGGTGTTGCTGAGCCGGCTGGAGCTAAGCAAGGGCTTCGAGGAGGAAGACGAGCAGAGGCAGCGAGGCAGAGAGATTGATTCTCCTGTGGTCATCCACTCTATCCCCAACTGCTAAGAGCAGCGGACATTTACTGAGAGCTTATTATGTGCCAGGTGTCTTTACTCCCATTATCTTTTTTCTTTAATTGTCATGATTCTGAGATAGGTGCTATGACCAAACCCATTTTAGAAATGGGGACATGAAAGAACGAAATATTGAAGTCAAGGTCACTCATCTGGGGAATGGCCAGGATCTGAACCAAGGTCTGTGGCAAAGCTGCTCCCTAGAAAGAAGCAAAAGCAGGAACCAGCTTGTTCTCAGCTGCACTGTGTTCATTCAACTTGCTTCTTAGCTCTGTGACCCCAGGTAAGTCAATTCACGTCCCTGTGCCTCAGTTTCCTCATCCCTAAAATGCAGATAATAAGAGAATCGTTTCTAAGCATTAAATGAGATGAACTCGGGTTTACCCATCTGCCTAGCACAGAGTAAGTGCCCAGTGAATGTTAGTTTTTTATCGCTGCGTCGATCAACTCAGCCGGGGACACGAAACCGACCCGTAGGAAAAGGCGCGAACCCCAGGAGCCGCACCGGAGGCCGTGTTAAATGCGGGGGACTGAATCACTGCATAAGCCCCGCAGGTGAGGAGCACCTGCCACCACGGGGCTCCCGACGCAGCATCGCGGGGCGCCGCCCCCCGGGGCCCCCCACGCGGGCCCCGCGCTTGCCTTCCTTCCAGGAACAGGAAGAGGAGCATGATTAAACAGAAAGCTACAAAAAGTCCTCAACACAGGATTTTCCCATTAGTCACACTTGGGCAGGCAGGGTTCCTGCAAGCCAGGCACGTGGCCGGCCTCCTGGGAACACGGGAAGCGGGAAACCACGATGAGTGAATGTGGAGCACCGAGGTCACGACCCGGTTGAAGTCCTCCCATGTGAAGCCTCCCCAAGTGCCGCGAGAGAAAGAGCAAAGCCAAGGGGGGGCTAGGAGACAAAATACCATCACTTTGCAAAAAGGCAAAGGAGGGAAAGAGTAAACAGAAGTAATTAGGAAAACCCTAGACACAGAGAAGCTGAGTTTAAGGGCAAGACACCATGCGAAGGTCACTAGCACAACACTCAGACAAGAACTCTGAAAACCAGCCCCAAGGCTTAGACCCAAGGAAAAGTACTATTAATAACAGTCACGTATTTGTGCATACTTTGTATAAATACCATTCCGAGTATGATAGGGATGAACTCGTTTAACCCTTACAATCACTCTATGAAGGGTGCTATTTGTTTCCGCTCCATTTTGCAGATATGAAAAGTAGAGCACAAAGAGGTCAAGTAACTTCCATCAGGTCACACAGCTGGCAAGCAGCTCAACTAAGATTTTAATCGAGGCAGCCAGGCCCCAGAACACAATACTCTGGGCTCTATGGCCTCTGATGTGTGAGTTAACAGTTCTGATATTAAGTAAAGTTCCACGAAATGGGATAGCTCATCTCTAGTTGAGTTAGAGTCTTAAGTAGAAAATCTATGGGTAATCATTAACTCATCTAATTCAATAATAATCGTAGAATGACAGAATGGCTTTTCTTAGTGAGCCAATCATTGGGAAGGAAAATGCATTTAAATTATTTATATTCTCTAAGTCAATCTATTTTTTTTTTTTTGGTGTCAAGTACTAAATTCAAAATAAAATTCCTGCTATCATTTATAAAAAGCAAAATCAAAAAGCCATCCTGATCCACATTTAATACTGTTATAATTGTTGATTACTCGGAAATCCTAAACTTCCCTTTGACTTTTAAAACAATAGAAACAATCGTGTGAAGGGACCAGATCTGCCATATCCCTTTGTCTAAAGTTATATCAATTGTAAATGAAAACATTAAGTGAAAAAAATAAATAAAAGCAGGATTTTGAGCTAACATGATCCCAGTTTTATTGCAAAAAAAGATAGCAAAATGTTTACAGTAGTTATCTCTGTGTGGTAAGACTATAAGTTATTTTAATTTTCTTTTTAATGTTTTGTATCTTTTGTCGGTAGAACATGGGAAGTACCTTTTTCTTTTTCTACTCCTTGAATTTTCTAAAATATCTTGACGATAATCACTACAGTTGTCTTTTTAAAACTACAGATAGGGGCGCCTGGGTGGCTCAGTCGTTAAGCACCTGCCTTCAGCTCAGGTCATGATCCCAGGGTCCTGGGATCAAGCCCCACATGGGGCTCCCTACTCGGCGGGAAGCCTGCTTCTCCCTCTCCCACTCCCCTTGCTTGTGTTCCCTCTCTCACTGTGTCTCTGTCAAATAAATAAATAAAATCTTAAAAAAACAAACAAACAAAAAAAAACTACAGATAAAAAATCAGTAAGAAACCTTCATTACTATTAGTTTGAACCATATGAAACTATTGTCACTATAAGTCAAAAGTAGTCAAATATTGGTGATTTCATAATCAACAGTAATTTTAATTAAATTAATTAAATTAATTAAAAGTAATTAATTAATAGTAATATTAATGCTGTAGAGTTAACCATAATTCTGGAAATCCCCCAGTAAGGAAACTACTCGTAAGTGCAATCCCTAATATTTATATACTAGGTATTTCCACTGACTGGAGGCAGAGACAATGCTATGAAATCTTTGAGTTACACCACAGGACAGAAGGGTCAAAGAAAACCACACAGTGGTATAACTTCTACTTTATTACACTATAAAACACAATGTAAGTTCATAAACAATAAAGCACTGGCCTGATAATTGCTTTTCTTTCCCTCTATATTTCTTTAAATGCCTTCTGAGTCCTTATCTAAATAGTAAACCACCATAATTTCAAAGAGAGTCCTCCAAGCATAACGTTTTAATATCATGAGTTGGTTTTTCCAAACAGGAAAGACTTGACTATTTCATTTTCCAACAACCAATTCTCCATCACCAACTGGGTGTCCTACAATTCAGTTCAGTTCTGATCCCAACCACTGGAGCTAGTCCCAACCCCATAGGTTGAAGGGCTCAGTCCCACAAGACTGCCCCCACTTCAGCCACCGGCTGCAAATGGTGTCCCCAGGCTAACCAACGACAAATTCAGGGATTTCCATGCTCTTCCTCAGGTTCACCAATTTTCTAGAATAACTCACAGAACTCAGGAAAACTCTAACACTTAGGATTACAGTTTGATTATAAACGATAGGACTCGGGAAGAGCCAAATGAAAGAGACGCACAGGGCAAAGTATGGGGGGCGGGGGCTGTGTGCGGTGCTTCCGTGCTTTCTCTGGACATACCACCCTCCCAGCACATCCCTAAATTCCAAGTTTTTATGGAAGTTTCTCACATAGGCATGATTAAGTCATTGGCCATGGATTAATTCAATCACCAGTCCCTCTTCCTTCCCTGAAATCAGAGGATGGGACTGAAAGTTCCAACCCTTGAATCCTGTTGTTGGTTCCTCTGGCAAACAGCCCTCATCCAGAAGCTATCTAGGGTCCCAAGAGTCATCCATTAGTATAAACTCAGGTATAATAAAGGGCTCATCATGAATAACAAAAGACACTCCTAGCGCTCAAAAAATCCCAAGGGTTTTAGGAGTTCTATGCCAGGAACCAGGGACAAATATGTTTTATTATTCCACACTGACTCCAAGTCTAGAGTCTTTGCTCATTTATATATCAAGATACAGCACTGAACAGCATAGAAAAGATCAACTATTTTATCATATGGTTGAAGCAAAAGAATTCTCTTTCTCTTTGTCTTCCCCCTTCCCACTCCCACCCAGGAACTAAGTCACACCACATCCATTGTCTAGAAACTACCATTTGCATAACATGTAGGTGCCTAACGTGCACTAGTACTTTCAAGCAGATTATTTCCCTCTCCCTAAATCAACTTGGTCACGTTGTTGTAAAAAAACCAAGGGACGGAAGAAAACGGACTTGCCAGAAATGACAAGGAGATGAAGCCCTTAGCCAAGCAGCGTTTTCGAAATCACCCCAGTGCTGATCTGCAGGTTTTATTTAAAGACACTGCTCTATACACTGATGGCCGACACGCCTTCCCCCCCACGACCTCAAGGGAAGAGAAAACAATGAGAACCTGACCAACAATAGGGGGAAAGAAACAGAAATGCACAACATTCTTCTGAGAATAAATGCTTAACGATTAAGAATTCAGGAGTCAAGCTGATTTGTACAATGTCAGAGGATTTACTGTAACAGAACACAAATACACAATTAGCTAGCTTTCACCATTAATGAACTTTTCCTGACCCTTACACCATCAAGACTACATGCTGCCCTTACTTCATGATTCCGGTTTCCCAGCACTCCTTAAACTTTGAAAAACTGTTTCTCTCTGGATGTCATAGGTATTAATTAAACCTATACACTATGTGTTGTATTTCTATCACTGACCAAGAACTATGTTATTCATTTTATATGCCAAACAATTCTGAGATGCATAAAGAACAGATAGTCTCCTCAGCCCTGTCCCCACCTCTTGGCCCTCCCCTCCCCCCATCTCTCTGTCTCTGTTTCTGTCTCTCCAAAGCAGCAACTTAGAAACAACAAGAAGGAAAAGCAATATCGGCTGCTTTGCTGAGGTACTGGGGCCATGTCTCAAACTCAGGACTTACTGAGCTCAGCCTCTGGGGCTCTGCCATCACATCCCAGTGCCTGGGGGCCCCCCTTCGGGTCCCCCATCCTCCACTCCACCCAGCCTTAGGCCCCCACTGCCTACACAATAAAGTGCACAGTTTCTGGAGCTCCACAGCCTCACCTCAGCCTCCCGTCTGCAATTTTCACTGAGGAACCCTCCGTTCATACCGGCTCTGCACTGACTTGTCCTGCCCTGCCTCCACACCTTCGCACAGGCTGTTCCTTGTGTTGGCCATGCCGCCCCTCCACTCCCTTTAGGGTCCGCTGACAACACCAGGCTTTTGGCATGTTGAAGTCCCTTCCACCTCTCCTATCAGAAGGCAACTCCCTCTTCTGGGATCCCATACAGCATTTTGTAGTTCTTGGATTGTACCAAACTCATTCTCCATTATTCTACAGTGATTTGTATTCAGAGCTTATCTTTCCCTTCTGAATCTCAAGTCTGCGGAGGACAGAAACCAAGCTTGTTTTGTTCAGTTTTTTTAATTTTACATACCTACACAATACCTAATAGTATCTCAAGTAAGGCCCTTTGTTTTTTCATGAATCGCACACTGCCTGTAGGGAATATCTACCTGTTTCACCTGCAAAGGCTATATTAAGACATGAACTTGGCAATCCTGCGTATGAAATAGATTTTTCCCTCGGAACCCTGCTTCCTGGCTCTATCACCTAGCTTCCAGCAATCTTCAATGCCTCTTGTTTCTAGCCACGCTTGTTTTGTGTTTTGCCTTTAATGGAGGAGGAGGAGGAGGTTGGAAAGAATTGAGGAAGCTGCAAAGGAATTTAAGGCTCCACATGCATACAGCACACACATGCGAAGAAAAATGAAGGAATGCCTGTTCATGAGCCATCTGCCAGTTCACCAATGCCAGGAAATCCCAGGCTGCTGTTTGTATCACGTAGATAATTCACACGATTGTGTTGGAGACTTCCAGCTATGAAGAGCTGTTAGAACGTTTGAAAATTAGCACTGCCGAGTCATATCGTGAGACAGAAAGCCCCGTGAATTCTTCAAGCTTCCACCCCTTACAGGAATGTCACAAAAGCACGTTATGCCTGTATTTAAGCACGGGGGAGGAAGGATGTTGCCGATATTGAAAAGGATTTTTTGTTTGTTTGGTTTTAACTCTACCTATCACGTGACATTTTATGTATGGGTTCTTTATAAATCTTCAACCACTCAGCTAAACTTATCTGGCCTGTTAAGAAGGGTAATGGCATAATTGTCTAATTTGTGTCTTTTTAGGAAACTGAAGTCCATTTTTCCTTAATATCCCCCTTATGCTAAAACTTCTAAAAAATTCATTTATAAACCTAATGACATGTAAACTGAATTACTCCATTCAAAGATTTACTCTTAAAGCAAAAAGGACAATTCCTAAAGAATTCCTTGGAAAACAGCCCATTTTCCACTAAAAAGCAAAACCTGCATTCAATTTCTGATGCCTTCATTTCCTTTAAGTAGATGGGCCTATGGTGAAAAAGTTAAAAAAAAGAAAAAGATTAAATATACAACCTTCCTTTTACCTGTGGTGCTGAGCACACAGTGCATACAATTTCACACAATAATAATAGAGAACATTTGAGAACAAGGAACATCCATTTAGCTGTGGTTTCCCCTCATCTGTGACGTGAGTGAGACATTTCACTTCTCTTCATCTTGGTGAATCCTCAGTAAATGTGTTTTCTCATCTCTGCGAGACCGAGACTACAGCAGCCTGCTTCTCAGAGAATTTGCAAGAATCTGATCAAGCCTTGAAACAGTTGAGCATGTCTTCCACGCTCTGCTGCCCTAAGGACCGCTGGTCAGACAGACACAGTGAGAATAACTGCACAGAATTTAATGTTTAATACCACGGGATGGATGCCACAGGCCTTCATGCACTCTGCGCATCCATTCCCAGGAGATAAAATCAGAGGGAAAACCTAGGGAAGGTTTCTTGGGAGTGCTACCCTTGATCTCAGCTTGAAGGATGGGTATAGACTCTCTCATCCCACCCCCAGCCCCAGGTTAGGTACTTGGGCCACGTGCCAAACATACTAAAGACACTTTATCATTATTGCCTGTTTTACCACCTTCCCAGAGAACCTGCTAGCTCCATAAAGGCACAGACTGAGTCTGTTTTGTTCACATCACTTCATCCCCAGGGCCTTGCGCACGGTAAGGCACTTTACTAACATTTGCTGAATTAATAAATATATCAAAGCACCGTCCCGTGAAACAAAGGCATAAAAGAAAGATATAAAGTATTATGGAACATGACAGACACACATTAATAGATGCCTTTGGTGCCCTGGTTCTAGAAACACAACTGAATTTAGTTCACCTTTGAAAACAGTTTCGTGAATGGATTTGGGTTTTGAAAACTTTTGCTTTGAAAATTTTCATTAACACTTCCAAACATATCAATGTCCTACCATACTTACCCAATGAAGCAGTACTTGCTTACTTTTATCGTCATTCTTTTTTTTCGCAATGACCAGATTTTTGCACCTCAGGCCTGGGGAACAATATGGCCCATAGAAGCTGGCAGACAAAACAGCCTCTTATTAATTTGAGAAGGGACGGAGAGGGGAGACCATAGCTAACATCTGTGGGTGAATACTGGAAAGCCTAACCCTTCACTTTATTGTAAACAAAAAGCCAAGTCAGACACCTGGATTCCAACTCTGGCTTCCTTCCTTCCAGTATTTAAGTGTCTGCTCTGTTCTAGGTCCTGTGCTTGGATCTTAGCCGCGGACAGTGCCCAAGACACATACACAGGCCCTCTCCTCACCAAGCTTAATGGTCTGCTCCCCCACTACAGGCTAATGATGTTCCTGACTCCCACAGGCCACTGAACTCCTCGGGGCTTGGTTTCCCCATCTGCAAAGAGAGCGGGTTAATTACAAGATGACCACCAAAATCCCCTCTGACTGTAACTAAGGTTTTACAGCTAAAAACACCACAATCGCTCCATAAGTCAGTTAGCCTCAGTCATGCATCTCAAGTCCTGCTTACCCAGATCCAGAGAGCTGGGAAACCAGCATGAGGATCAAGTGCAAATGTAGACCAAGGAGCCTTATCAGAAGCAGCTGAAGTGACTGGGGTCACTTCAATGGAGAGCCAGCTTTAACACAATGGGAAGAGTCCTAGACCGAGTAAAGGAACCTGCTTAAGTCCTGGCTAGGCCAACTTAGTGTCCTCAATTCTAAATAAGCTTTGAGGAGATGGTCAAGATTCCTTCCAGCCCCTAATGCTACAGAATTCTACTTCCTCATTCCAGTATGTGTTTTTCCTAGCACCACCAAGCAATAATTGTATCCTGAGGCTATTTACCTGGATAGAGCATCAGATCCCACAAGTTAAGGGCTCAGTCCTACAAGCCTGCCCATGCCCTCACCTTGGATGGCAATTCCAAGTCCAGGTTGTCACCTTGTGCTTCTGATCCACAGGCTATAAATCAGAGGTTCCCATAACTCCACACTTGGGTGCAATTAATTTGCTGAAGCGGCTCACAACACTGAGAGAAACATTTAACTTACTGGCTCACCGGTTTCTTAGAAAAGATATGACTCTGGAACAACCAGATAGGAGAGACACATATGGTAAGGTATGAGGAAAGGATGTGGAATGTCCACGCTTTCTAAATGCGCTACTCTCCACACACCTCCAGGCATTCACCAACCCAGAAGTTCATCCAGTCTTGTTGTTCAAAAGTTTTTTTAAAGATTTTTATTTATTTATTTGAGAGAGAGAATGAGAGACAGAGAGCATGAGAGGGAGAAGCAGACTCCCTGCCGAGCAGAGAGCCCGATGCGGGACTCGATCCCGGGACTCCAGGATCATGACCTGAGCCGAAGGCAGTGGCCCAACCAACTGAGCCACCCAGGCGCCCCTCAAAAGTTTTTTTAAAGTACTTAATCAGAAGCTCTCCCTGCTAACTCTTCCCCTTCCCAGAGGTTGGTGGGTGAGGCTGAAAGTTCCAATCCTCTAACCACATGACCTTTCAGAGGACCAGCCCCATCCTGAGGCTACCTAGGGTACCACACTGAGTCCAGAGCATCCCCTCTAAGGGGGCTCCTCATGAATCACAAAAGACACTCCTACCACTTGGGAACTTCTAAGGGTTTGAGGAACTTTGTGCCAGGAACTGGGGGCAAAGACTAAATATATTTCTTATTAAACCACATTCATCATAAGATTTACTTCAATGCAACATTCACTAGTCAGCAATGGTAAGAGGAACAATGATCAGTCCAACCCTGAATAATCACAAAGTATGTCAGGAGGATGATCACATCAAATCCTAGGAGAACACTGTCAAAATTCTGTGACTATACTTTTGGATCGACTGGCTAGAGATAACCAGATAATTGATGAATGAATCTTCCAGAACTCTTCCGAAACAAAGTGTCACATTCTACCCTTATAAAGGCAATGGTTTTTTTCCTTTTGTCTTGCTCTCCTTCCTTGCCTAATTTTGGTAGCCAGTGGCTCAGCCCCACATATCCCATGCATCGCAAGAGAACTCCCTGCCAAGCCCACTCGTCCCTATTCCTCCCCCCTTGAGGCCTCAGGTGCTCCCAACATTGCTTCCTCAACCCCCACCCTGTCCTTACACAACCAGCCTCAGTGGCAGCTGGGAAGCTAGATGAGATAGGGGATGCCTCAGGCAATAGCAGAGGACCTGAAAGGAAAATGCTGGAGCACTTAGGAAGTTTGTCTCACCGGATAGTGGTGGTAGGTTAGTATTTGGTTCAGGACAAAATAATAATAATATACTTTCTTGGTACTTACTTTGTGCCAAACACTGTGCCATTAACTCTCATGTTTTAGAGCTCATGTAATTGTCACAACAACCCCACATTTTCTCCCTAATACAGATGAGGAAAGTGGTTCAGATTTTTCCCCTCCGTACAACGGCATTTTATTTAGTGGTGGGAATGCATACACACAGGAGCATGCAAACAGAATGACGGGAGGGGAGAGTCAGGAGAGCTGCAGCTGTTTAGAACCCTGGGATGAGCAGGGGTGCCTGGATGCCTCAGCCAGTTACGTGTCTGCCTTCGGCTCAGGTCATGATCCCGGGGTCCTGGGTTCGAGCCCCACATCAGGCTCCCAGCTCAGTGGGGAGCCTGCTTCTCCCTCTCCTCCCAGCTTGTGCTCTCTCTCCCTATCTCTCTCTCTCAAATAAATAAATAAAATCTTAAAAAAAAAAAAAAAAAAGAAAGAAAGAAAGAAAGAATACTGGGATGAGGAAAGACAAGAAGGTGGTGGCCTTGGGGGATGGCGAAGGCACAACAGAAAACCAGTTGCCCTGAGTTCCACAGTTTGGCAAAAGGATTCTCAAGGTGAGATGACGGGCAGAGAAACTCAGTTTGCCTGGGGTATCTGCCACTTTCTATCCATCCCTCCCTCCCCAAAAAGTCCCTGGGCAGATTCTGGCTTTTTCCCCCTTACAAAGAGAGCCATGTCAGTAACGGGCAGAGGAGAAACAGAGCCCAGCTTCTCCATAAAGTTGCCATTATAGGGGGCATCCATCCCCAAAGCCACTGAGAAAAGAGAAAACCTCAGCTTTGCCCAGGTATCTTTATTTTAGCAGATTCCACACTAGGATACCAAAATAGTGCTTCTTTTCATGAGGTACCACTCATTTGAGGAGTTACTTTTCTCCATAGGATATTTTACTATTTTAAGCAGTTGTACATTTGGCTGCCCACAGACAAGAACAAATGAGTCATGGAGAGGAAATGCAGGATCAAAATCCTTTCCCTGAAAACCTGGAGGTCAGATGTGCCTCGAAATTCAGACTTTGTAGATTCTAGAAAGGTAATGCAATGCATTTAGCACACATTATGTAACACTCCAAAATCAAATTTATTGGGATTACTGCAGCAAAATTTAGTAATATTCGAACCAAGTGAAATGAATACGTACTACAGAATCTTATATTGGTTCTGGTTAGGTTTTACCACCAATGGGGTATGCAAAAAAGCCTCAAAAACTTGATGTTCAGAGCTTTTCTGACTTCAGAATTGTCCAAAAGGGATTACAGGCATGTGCAAATGGCTCAAATACTGGAAAACATAGTCAACCTACCAGTAATCAAAGATGTACAAATTAGAACAATCAAGGTACCACTCTTTGCCTTATAAATTAGCAAATGTGTTTTTCTGAGACAATGCCAACAGTTTGAAAACTGAGTCCTTCGACACTGCGGTGAGCAGTAAACTGGGACAACCTTCAGACCACCGATGGTGGTGTCATCAATGGCCTCAAAAACACGAATACCTTTGACCCCAACACCGCCTTTCCAAGAACTCCTTTTCCATGGACATCATCGGTATCTAGACAAAGCTTTACACACAGACATTCACTGAAGCAATTCATTTGAGGGGCGCCTGGGTGGCTCAGTCAGTTAAGCGTCTGCCTTCGGCTCAGGTCATGATCCCGGGGTCCTGGGATCGAGCCCCGCATCGGGCTCCCTGCTCAGCGGGGAGTCTGCTTCTCCTTTTGCCTCTGCCCCTCCCCCCACTCATGCTCTTTCACTCTCTCTCAAATAAATAAAATTTTTAAAATTTTCAAAAATAACCTAATTCATTCGAAAATTCAAATTCAATTAAAAATAACTAGCAACGGGCCCCTGGGTGGCTCAGTTGGTTAAGCAACTGCCTTCGGCTCAGGTCATGATCCTGGAGTCCTGGGATCGAGTCCCGCATCGGGCTCCCTGCTCGGCGAGGAGCCTGCTTCTCCCTCTGACCCTCCCCCCTCTCATGTACTCTCTCTCATTCTCGCTCTCTCAAAATACATAAATAAATCTTTAAAAAAAAAAAAATAACTAGCAACAACTGAAATCTAAGACAGAGTCACCAAATCAGTGAATCCATACAATAAAATATTATGCAGCAATTTTTTGAGTAGGTAGGGAAATGGAGAGACTTCACATATAATATTAAAGGAAAAACACAGGATCGGGGTGCCTGGGTGGCTCAGTCGGTTAAGCATCTGCCTTCGGCTCAGGTCACGTTCCCAGGGTCCCTGCTCATTGGGAAGCCTGCTTCTCCCTCTCCCTCTGCTGCTCTCCCTGCTTGTGCGCACTTGCTCTCTCTCTCTCTCAAGTAAATAAATAAAATCTTTAAAAAAAAGAAGAAAGAAAAACACAGGATACAAAATTATATTTGCATTATGATCCTATCCAAGCAAAAAAATAGAGAGAAAACTAGAAGGAAATACACTAACAGTGGCGAGTGCCTTGGAGTAACAAGACCAAAGGGTAATTGTTTCCCCTTTAAATCTTTAAATCTTTGGGAGAATTTTCCAAAAGAACCAAGAGCACTGTATTTTAGCTGAAGGGAAATGGAAAAAGAAGGCCTGTCTACATAACTCCCAGTCAATGGCAGCAAATTCACGAATCTGAGGTGCCACTCTGGGCTTTTATAAACATACAATGAACCTTTCTTTGCATAACCACCACCACCTCCAGAATGACAACTTTATAGGACGTATGGTCTACATTTATTAGACAATTTGGCTGACATTTTAAGTCCAGCCTAATGGACACCATGGGAAAGAAATCCAGAAAGAAACAGTACAAAGGATAAGAGATATGCTCACTGGCAGTCGGTAAGGCAGGCAACGATAAGAGCTAGCACATGCCCATTTTATAGGTAAGAAAATAGAGTCATAGACAGCCACACTCCCCGAAGTGGCAGGGGTTCTCCCTGACTTCCACTCCAGGGCTGTCTTGGAGCTTGGTGCTCTTTCCACTCTATCTTGCCATTAGCCTATTACTTGGTGATTCTTTATAAATATCGTCGAATAAAAAGAAATTTCTCACTAGCAAGAAAACCAAAATGATTTACTAATAATAAGAACAGGCTTCAGAAGCTAACAGATCTGACTGAAGGTCAAAATCCAACTTAAATATTTCAGTGACTTTTTCAAGTTAACTTCTCAGATACCCGATTTTCTCATCTATAAACACAGGAATAAAACCACATAGCTGACAGGGTGTTGAAGAATTAAATGATCTGAATACTCAGACCAGAGCCTGCCACAAAACAGGTATAACAAACGCTGCATCCTTCCCCCAAAAAGAGTGAAGTGTCTACAATGAACCAACTCCAAATTCCAAGTTTAGTCCTTGTTGGCACACCAGACTCCTTATTCTCCCTGCTATCAGGAGCCCACCAAATCTTTACCAATTACTGAAGTGCCCTAAAATAATTAGAAACCACTCAACATAACAGTTTTAACCAATGACAATTTAAATCATTTTTTGTCAGTTTTAAATAATTTCTCTTTTGTCTTAACATGTAAGTAAGCTTCAACATCAGAGCCAAATTCTTTAAAAAGTAACAAGGAAATTTTTTTTCTATTGCCTTGGGGCTTTGGCCTGTCTCATTTGAATTCAACTACTGAAATTCCCATATCATCTGTTTGATTAATTTCCTTTAGGGGGGCAAAAGGGGGAGAAGAGAATGAAAGGCACTTCTTAAATTTTTCATTTCCTCTTTAAATTAGATTTGGGCATGGAAGTCTCAGCTACCAGGATGCTTGCTCAAAACATTCTGTCCACTGACTATGTTATTATGTGGCTGCACAGCTTGGCTGCTACCTGGCCAAAGGAGAACCCAGAATTTAATAAAGCTTATCTTTAGCATCAGATGAGGAGTAGGAGGCTGGATGGAAGCCCACAAAACCGGAGGAGAGTGCCATTCTCTCTTCACCAGCCCCCGAACCTTTTCCACCCACTCCTTTCTAGAAGGCCGTGCCCATTGTCTGGTAGAGAAACTAATAAGCCCAAAGGTTGAGTAACCAGAAACCTTAAGGGCATAAATAAGCCAAGATGTGGAAAATCATCCCTTCTGATGCCTGTGGTATACAGTTTCGAATGTGGCTTTTAAGAGACAGAAGTTAAACGAGATCCTTCTAGCAGGCAGGAAAAGAAAGAGACATTATCACTACCCACTGTGAAGTTATCTGTCCTTTTCTCTGCTTCCCAACTTCTGCTAACCACATGCTTACAATTTTAGGATGTCCGATCTTAGAATTTCAACAAGACTGCTGAGGTTGATTTCTGTTCTGTTTTCTCTCTGGGGAGAAGTGGGGTACGGTAGAGAGAATGAACTTTGGAATGAAGCAGGCTAGGTTATCAAAGATACATATAAAGATACACACACACATACACACGCGCTCACCTCCCACTGGTTCTGCTTCTCTGATTGAAGGCTGACTGATACATCAGCTATGTGACTGGGCCAATTATTTAACTGCTCTGGGCCTCAGTTGCCTCACTGTAAATAAGAACTTCATAGGACTCTGAGAAATAAGTGTAGAGAAAGCATATTAATCACCCAATTCAAAGCTTGGCATACAGCAAGCACTCAACGCCGCTGCCTATTTCCTTCTTCCTACTTTCCTAAAACATTACCTACAAACATTAATACCGTCATAGATTCCAAGAGGACCAGATGTTAGCTGGTCAGGACATCTTTTCTTCATACAGGCCTCAAGTCACACCGGCACCTTTGTACTCTTTCCTTTTTAGATACTTTGTTCTTCTTCAATGGTAAACTTTGATCAAAAAACGTAGCTCTGCAATTCGATGAGAACTTTTTTCATCACATACCAAACCTGAGAGCTGAGTGTTGCTCAGAGATCCACCGAAACACAAACTTAACCCAGGAATGGACATCCCTGGCTGATGGCTGATTATATGCATCCAATGCTGATTTTTTAACAATTTTATTCCCAGGTTAAGCTATTCAAATTCTGGGGCAGCTAAGTACGGTCTACAACCCCGAGTGCAATTTGAACCTGATGATGCACCCACTTGTCTCAGCCATGAAACACGGGGTGAAAACCAAAATCTCCCATCCAGTAATACATGTCACTAGCTTCCATTTCCCCAGGAGGGATGACTGAAAAATACGGGTCTGCTAATAAAGGCTCAGGAGACATACTCTCCATCCTGTTGCCTTCCTAACATGTTGTTTTCTGTGAAAAAGTGAAGGCCAAAGTGATAAGCCGGTTTAAACTGTAAGAGATTCGAATCTTCTCAGGAGTAAAGAGCAAGCAGTGTATGTGTTTGTATGGAAGAGATAGTCACGGTTGCAAGGCTTCCAGATGCTTATTATTTGGACGTGAAGAGGAGCCACTCAAGCTTGGAAGAGCTTGCTGATGTAAGATTCCAGGCTGTGGTAACCCCAACTGGCCAAGAAGGTATGCGTTTATTATTATTATTTAACTAGTGCTGTAAAGTGGCAATTAAGAGGGAAACCAGTGGCAAGGAATCCCTGGGGTCTACAGCCGTAAAAACAAGAGTGTAAGACTGGACTTCCGTAAAAGTTACACGTCCTCTTAGATTTCAATTAAAAACTCCTGCTCCAAATTCGTCATTGAAGACAACACTTTTATGGTCTCTGCTGGTGGCTTCCTGCTCTGACCACACAAGGTTCCTTTGTGGTGACAGGAATTGACTCAAAGAAGAAAAAAAAAATGTAAGTTTGCAAACGCGCCTTCCCTTTTTCCAAGCCTGATTTATCCAGGATATGTGGGGAAGACATCTGAAAGCCCCCAAGAATCCATCAACCACTACAATTAATGAAAACTTGGAAAGGAAAGAAATGGAACTCCCCAAGGTCTTAAAATATAAAACAAAGGTGGGGGGAGCTACGACAGCGCACCCGGTCGCCGGTGTCGATCTTCCGCTCGCGGGGCCTTTGAAGACAAGCGCGGCAAGGGGTCCGCGGGGCTCCAAGGTGCTCAGCCTGGCGGGAAGCGCCCGGACGGAAGCCAAGACCAGGCCCAGTCCCTACACCCCGGACAGCTCAGAGGGGCGGGCTAGGGGTAACAGGTCCTCAGAGGAGCGGGCGAGAGGAGGGAAGGCGGGTCCCGGGCAAGCGGGAAGGGAGGGACGGGAGCCGTCGCCCCGCGGCGCACCCGGCCCGGCCACCCTCCAACAGCCAGATGTTCAGCGTCGGGATCCCGCGGCTCTGCCAGGGCAAGGGCAGCTCAGTGCACAGCGGGGCTGCCGTCCGGACCCCCCGCCTCCTCCCGAGCGCCCAGGCCCGGATGGGACACTCACCCGGGGCCACTAGCGGCGAACTCACGGTGCCTCCCACGAAGACAGCGGCGGCCAGGACCGCGGACCCCGAGAGTTCCCCCGGGGCCATCGCAGCGTTCCTTCGCCCTCCACCCACCCGGCGCCGCGTCCCGGGATCCAGCAGGCAGTGCAGCTCGAGAGCCGGCCGCCGACGGAGTAGCAGGGCTCGGCCCCCGCGCGCTGTGAACCCCGCCCCGTACAGCACCCTCTTCTCCGGCCCCACCCACCCGGCTCGGCCCGGCCTCTCCCCGCCAAACCCCGGGCTCCGCCTGCCCGGGAGCGAGCCCCACCTGTGGCCCCGCCCTCGTCCCCGCCCATCGCGGCCTGACCCCGCCTCGCCCCGCGGCGTCCGCTTCCTTCTAAATTCCACCGCTTCTGCGGCCGCCCGGATTAGGCCATGACCCCGCCCCTCCTGTCCCGCCCACCGAGGTCCGACCACACCTCCCTCCGGCAGCCCCGGTCACGCCCACTTCTGCCTGGTCCCGCCTCTTCTCGCCGCGCCCGCTTGGTTTCCCAGTGCGGCTTCAGCGCAGACGCGGGGATTGCGCGGGAGCTAGAGGAGCGGGCAGGTCTCCGCGGCTCATCCTGCCCTTCGCTGAGAGCAGACGGGCGGAGGAAGAGGAAGAGAGAGAGCGGGACAGGAAGCTCTAGATGACCTGACTTGACCGTCATCGGAGTGGGCATTAATTCTTTGTTGGCATTTCTATTCAGCTGTCATTCCCCTCCGTGACTGGTCCAGAGAGGGGCGCTGCGCCGTACGTGAAGCTTCACTGTTTGAAAATTGAGGAGTAAAGGCAAATCCTTTAAATTTCTTCCTATCTCCGCTTTCCTTTAAGCTGCTCCTTTTGGGAAATAAACCTATACCTACCTGCAGGAACAAATTGCTTTTTTTTTTTTTTTTAAATCGTGCGCCCACATTGCACTTTGCAAATACTTTCACGAAATAGTTCTTAAGGTACCTCGTCACTTACGATCTCCTTATATCCTCATGTCAGCTCTGTGAGGTGAGTAGTATCCCCATTCCACCGGCCGTTGAGTAAACCCACAGGACACTGTGATAAACTGGAATTAACTCGTCTTCGTGGTGTTTGCTCATTGCTGTGCTCAATGACAACACACACTAAGAGTCAGAGTGACTTTGAAGTTGAACCATCATGTGCATTGATTAGACAAGAGCCTTTGTGAGTAGTTCCCTCTTTACTGCACTTGAGAGACCCCTGAAGCCAGGTTGTCAGGCCTTCAGTAACGCTCAAGATCACAGGCATGGTGAGGGGGGTGAGGTCTGAGGGTTTTCACAGAATGGGGCTCTTCCTTGGTTTGACTGTCACCTTCCAATTTTCAAAAGAAGACTATTTATCTTCTTGTTGAGTCCTGGAAACATAGACTCTTACAAACACTGGGAATCCCCAGAAGCTTGGGCCACTACAGATAGCTGGGGCTGAAGGATGGGAGCCCCTGCCCTTGGAAGCCAAGGGCGGGCACTGTGGGTCCTGTTCAGTTGTGGGCACATCCTGCAGTCTGGCAGGTGAAGCCGTTTTTTACCACACTAAAAACTGAGAATGGCTGCAGAGGGAAAACGTCCATGTAGGTTTCTAACTTAAAAAAGGAGAGAGTCCTGGGCCTAGAAATTAAACTGTAAACTGTAAGTTGTAGCCAGAACCAGCTATATAATTTGCAGAACCTAGTGTCTAATGAAAATGCAGGGCCTTTTGTTCAAAACTTATTAAGAATTTCAGGATGGCAACAGCAGGTGTTAAAGCAGTTGTGGAGCCCTTCTAAGCATGGAGCCCTGTGTCCAGGCCATATACCCATAAAGCCAGCTCAGGTTTTGGCACTTAGAATGCAGCAAAATGCTTGAACCAAGATATCTATGCAAAATGTAAAATATCATTTGAAAAATTAATCATGTTTCACTCTTTTTTTCACAGATTGAACTTACTAGTAAAAAAACAGGACCTTTTTTGTTAGGTAATCTCTACACCCAACCTGGGGCGCAAACCCACAGCTCCAAGATCAAGAGTCGCACGCTCCACCGGCACCCCAAGACAGGGCCATTTTAAACAACATATTTGAATTGGATGTCTACTCATGGCTCTCCAGAAATAAAAATACAACCCTGTAATTAAAGCTGGATGAAACCTTAGTAACCATCTATCAAGCCCCTTACTTTAGAGATGAGAGATAGTTAAGTGACTTGCCAGATACCTCATACCTAGATGAACCAGGGTTGGAACCCAAGGCTCTGAAATTTCCCTTCTCAGATTTTTTGTACACCTAGGTGTTTGACCCAGTCTCTGTAGATACCTCCCTGTCACATAACCCCATATATGTGCATTTGCACATTCCACTAAAGGGAGGGAGGGCAGGAGGGAGAAAGGGATGAAGGGAGAGACAAAGGAAGGAAAGAAAATCAAGCTTCAGTTATTCTCCAGGTACTTACCACTACAGATTTGCTTGCACAATTTAAAAAGCCATCGCTTGTTTTAGTTTAAATGTGAAGACTTCCATGTGATGGAAGGTTTTTATATTAGGAAGGGGATGTCACATTTCTTCTGAGGAAATAAAAATCGACACCATGAGGCTAAGGGATCTTCCCATTTGTTTCAGAAATAAAATATTAAAAGGTAGAATAGCTGTTAACAATAGCTCTCATTTATTCATCCCTTAGATTTAGCACCATCCCACAGTGAACACTTTTCCTGTGTTCCTTCATCAAATCCTCACAACTTGATATTTGGGGAGGTATTGTTACTGCCCTTCACTTCAAAGCTGAGAAGATCAGGATGTGAGGAATTAAGGAATTTACCCAAGTCACACAGCTGCTCCATGGTGTTGCTGGGACTCAAATCCAAGATCAGCTCACTGCAGGCCTGCACTTGAACTTCTGCTTATACTGTTCTGCCTCCAAAATGCAAAATACTAGCCAATTAGCTCTCTTTTTCCAATACAAAGTCTTAGTCTGTTTTTGCATGCTTAACCTAGCCTTTTTGAACCCTGTGTCAACAATTTTTTTCTTCAAGGAGAGTGTTTATGGGGATAGGCTATAAATAAGAGTTTGGAGGAATCAAGTTTACAAACTTAGGCAATGGGCTGTCCTTTCTGTTTTTTGTTGGTTTTTGTTTTGTTTTGTTTTGTTTCCAGTGTCTCTGTAAGAATTCAGTTAATCATTCCCCTTAGTAGAAACCTTTCCTGTTTTCCTCTGTGCCGCTAAGGTGGTGATTTTCATCACCATCATTTAAAAGCATAAGACTCAGTTGGCTGGTATTTACTTTACTTAATGTTGAACAAACTTCCTCAGAAAGTCTCTGTAGAATTTCTTCCTTCTGTGATTTAGATGTAATCATGTTTCCTTTTGAGAGGTTATATCCAGGAGAAAAGCTGATAATTAAAAAAATATATATATGCATATATATAAATGTTTGCAGGGAATAAAATGATATTTCATACAACCTAGGGTTATTTTGATCTGACAGCAAGCATGTACCATGTTCCTAGTACTGGATTGAGGGTAGGAGGCCAGAGGGGAGAGTCACTGAACATTTAGTAAATGATCAAAGGCCCGGGGGCAGGGTGGGGGGGGGCATCCAGCCCTAAGATTCTACGCCATAATAAGAAATCAACAGAGAGGATGAAGGGTGCCAGAGTCAGGCTAGAAGGAAGGGTTTCTCAAAATTATCAAAACACTATGGGCCAGATAATTCTGTGTTGGGTGGCTGTTTTGCGCACTGTAGGATGTTTAGCAACATTCTCTGCCTCTACAAACTAAATGCCAGTATACTCTTCCCACCACCGCCCCCCTCCCCCCGAGTTGTGACAACCAAAAATATCTCCAGATATTACCAAATGTTCCCGGGGCGGGGGGGGGGGGAAAAAAATCCCCCCCCCCCCCCCCCCGCCGTGGAGAACCCCTGGACTAGAGGAATTTCAAGAAGACCAAAAGGATTGCAATGGAGGCTCAGAGCAAGTCTTCATGGGGAAAGTACAATTTGGGCTGAGTCTTGGGATTCATGGAGAGGTGAGGAAAGTGTATGAGCAAATGTACAGTGAGAGAATTTGCATGGTGTCAACTCCACAGTGATGAGCATGCATGAGGGGAAGAAGCAGAGAATGCATTGGCAATAACTGTGGGTCATAGCTGAGCCTAATAGTCAAGAAAAGGAGAACAGAGAACTTCAAATGCCCAGGAATTGTCATAAATTATCATAAATTATTCTGTCACCAAAATAAAACTTTTTTTAGGGGCAGTGAGAAGAATTTCCATTGTTCAATGAGATTGTTTTCATCCTAAGTCAGGAGTTGCAAATACAGAAGTCCTAATTTTGTCCATGTGCCCGGTAGATGTCGGAGGAATCTGTTTGCTAGGTGTGCAAGGGTGTTCATAATCTGCTTCCTTTCTGGACCACCACGTTCTGAAAATTGGGTGTAAGTGACTCGGGCCCTTTGCTGGTAGAGCTTCAACACCAGGTGGATAGACATTGACATGGTTGTTCTCTGTAAACAGCAAGAGAGAATTATAGTTAGGAACTGCATGGTTTGGAAAAACCCACAAAGCACATTTCAGAGGACAGGGTACAAGGTACTTAGGCAAGCTTCCTTTTGATTGCAATCAACAGAAACTTGAACACTAGCTCCATAAATAGTAAATGTATTAAGAGGGTAAACTCTTTCATGGATATAAAAAGAGTCAGGCCCCAAGTCCTCCAGCACATTAGAACCAGGAGCAGTAAGTAGTAAATGTAGGAGGTAAGGCTCCTTCTCCAGCTCCCTGGGCTGCCACATTCTCCTCGCTTCTACCTCTTAGCAAGTATAAGCTTCCTCTCTGTCTCTCTTTTTGTCTCTGTCTTCTATCTCTCTCTGGTTTTTATTTCTGTCTCTGTCTGCCTGTCTCTCTCTGACTCTCTCTGCCATCTGCTGCTTATTACTCATGTATCTTGGCCAGGGCCTCCCATAGCTGCCTCACCCCCGGGCCCTGCTCAGCATGACCTCCACAGCTTGGCTGCGGATCGGTTTCCCATGTCTCAGGAGAACACGGGGCTGCCCACCTGAGTGCAACTCTTCCTCCTAGATAGGGACATTGGGCATGGTCCTCTCACTCGCTGATAGGTTCTGCGCAGAAGCGAACAGAGGCAAGATTTTCCTGAAGAAAGAACTTAACATCAGTGTCAAACATACAGAGTAGTCCAGTAAAATAAGGACTGGAAAGTTATCCAGCTAATCAGGCACCATGGAGGTTGCTGAGGGACCCGTGAAAAGACACTAAGAAGCATGGTGAAGGGGAGGCCAGAGTGCAGTGGGCGAAGAAGTAAAAACAGTCCTAGAGAGTTTTCTTCCCAGAAGCTTGGCTGGGAGAGAAAAGAAAAGGAGGGGAAGTGGGGCCTTGGGAGTCAGGAGAAGGCTTTTATGAAATAGAGTGGATTTTATGGGACGACTGGGAAAAAGACAGAAAGGAAGGTGTGAATAGGGTGGGGGGATAGCTAATGCAACAAGGTCCGGAGAAGACCCCTGATGGGATCAATAGCATAGGAGTTGTTGGCCTTGAACAAAAGGCACACACCTTGTGCTCTGAAATTGAAGGGAAATGGAAAAAAAGAAAGAAAGAAAGAGAAAGAAGAGAAAGAAAGAAAGAACAGAATAGAAAGAAGGAAAAGAAGAAAGAAAGAGAAAGAAAGAAAGAGAAGAAAGAAGAGAAAGAAAGAACGAAATAGAAAGAAGGAAAAGAAGAAAGAAAGAAAGGAAGAAAGAAAGAGAAAGAAAGAAAGAAAGAAAAAAGAGAAAAAGAAAGAAAGAAAGAAAGAAAGAAAGAAAGAAAGAAAGAAAGAAA